>NC_081349.1:31426218-31690459 GCF_029784015.1 Lycium ferocissimum | reverse complement strand
TAAAATTTTAAAAATTAAAACAAAAATTAAAATAGGAGTTTTTTATATGGTTTTAGTAAATAAGTAAAACTATCGAACGTTTCGTAAATATTTCTAAATTGTATATATACGTGTTCTTTTGGAAGTTGTTACTACTAGTTAAATAAAATAAATTTTCAATTGTTAATAATTACACTACTATTGTTTTATACTCCCAATATGTTCCACTTTAGACTCTACTTCTTTATTTTAGTCTGTTCCAAAAGAATCTTAACAAGACACTTTTACAGCCAAGCAAATGCGACGATATATTTAACATTACAAGTTTAGAAAGTCTTATAGCCACATAAATAATATAACTTGTTTAAGACCGAAGTCTTTAAAAACGTCTTACTTTTTTAAAAACTTATTGTCGTGTCAAACTATACACCAAACAAACTAAAACAAAGGAAGTAATATATTGTTAGTCCATAAAATAAAACATTATACAATTTCTTCAGTCTCCTTTAACTTTTATTGATTGCTTACAAGTGTCTTAATCTAATTCGTTTCTCCTTTTTCATTATACAAAAATTCTCCATTCGTTGACATCAGTAGGAGACTTGCTGAGTCAAGATATCTACTACAGTAATAAAAGTATTTTTTTATTTTTTTACCCCGCATTTTCCATTTTTTATCCAGTAAATCAAATATCTACTAATAAAAATATATGCACTAAAAAATCTTTTAACCTTAGTTTTATAATCTAGAAATTATAGTTCAAGTATAATTTGTACTCAAAACAAAGAACATAACGTATGTTTCACCTTTCGGTCACTTTACCTTGCCAATCACATCCGCATTTTCCTTTATTACATCTGCCGCAAATTTTCCAATAGAAAAGTACTCGCCTTTATTACATCCATGATCTTTCTTTCTATTTAGTAATAAGCAAGAATGTAAACCCTTTTAGGGGTCGTCTGGTTACAAGGATCGATAAGAAAAAATAATTCCGAGATAAAATGTGAGATTAATTAATTTCACGTTTAATTGAAGTTTTAATTCAATGTAAGCAATCACGAGATATTTAACCTCAATTATAGTCGTGTTACTTTTGTACCACACTCAGGGGAGTCGTTTGATTACAAGGATATATAGGAGATAAATAATCTTTAGTTACAAGGATAAGAGATAATGGATAATAATACTGGGATAAAATGTGAGATTATTTAATCCCGCATTTGATTAGATTACTTTTGATGTTGGTATAAGTAATTTCGAGATTGTTTATACCATAATCATGGATTCGTGGTATTAATTTCATATCACACTCTATGTGGGATGATATCTCAGATTTATAATCCTGGTATAAAAATTTTCTTAATTATTTTGCAAGCTGAATATTACAGAACTAAGAGCTACGAGATAGATATTAAAAAGACTTTTAAACTTAAGAAAAATCCCAGCATATTACCTAGTAAATTAAACTACTATGTCTCCTAAGTTTATTAGGAGAATTTCTGATAATGCACACCAAATAATGCACTTTTTCACAGCTCAAAAACCTTTAGATTCCAAAAAGAATAACCCAATAAACTAAACCCATCAAATAGATTACGTGCATTTTCTGATAATTTACACCTAAAAATGCGCACATTCACCATAAAAAAGGATTCCTCATAGTTTATCACTTTTCTCAGATGACAAATACTTTCTCCAAAATCAATTTTTATTCCATTCATGACTCTGCTTTGTCTACGCTTAAGTCCCCAGTGTAAATGAGATTTCTTGCCTTCTTACAATTTGAATAGAATAAAATTATCTTTTCAGATCTCTTATTTGTTCTTTTTCAAATTTTTTACAACAACAACATATCCAGTGGAATCCCACAGTGTGTTGGAAATGTATTAAATACTAAGTTAATCTTTATTGACTTTCCTTTATAAAATTGTGCTCTTATTAATATACTAGTTAAATTACCCGCACTTCGCGCGGTTTTAAAAAGTATTAGTGAGTCAATATTTTTATTAATTAGTCCACATAAAAAAATGATAAAATTACTATTTATTATCTATATAATCATGTCTAAACTTTTAAGTAACCAAATCTTCTTCAAAGTAATAAAATACAAAAGCAATGCTTAAATGAAAAGATAATTATATAGTAATTCCTTTCGTTCCTCACTCATCAACTTCTTTTTTTTCAAAATAATAACCAAAAGCAATGCATATCAAAGCCAAGTGTTTCTATTATAATAACATTGACTTTGACAGAGTCATCGTCAACTCCAAACTACCCAAGCAGTTCTATTATAATTATATCGAATTAATGTGCTAGGCTGGTACATGAACGTGTAGAATTGTATGCGTCTATTGAAGTCTTTGATGAAATTCTTTGATGAAATTTATATTAAAACATCTTAAAAAGCATGCCATAGAGGTCCATGAACTTGTAGAAGTATACTCCCTCAATACCAAAAAGATTATCTTACTTTCTGTATTAGTTTGTTCCCAAAAAAATTGATATATTTTTATATTTAAAAATAATTTAACTTTATGAATTAATTTATTGTCACATAAATATCTAAGGCTTGTTTCGAATCACATATTTTAAAAATCTTACTTTATTTTTTGAATTTTGTGTCAAATCAAATTAAGATAATCTTTTTAGGAAAAAGGAAGCATTTCTTAATGTAGTCTTCGTTGAGTCTTTGTATTAGAATATAATATTAAGATACCTGGCAAGTCCATTTTATATTGTGTGTAGACGGCTGACATTATTGAGATTAACGTCTTCCAATTTTGACTTTGTGAGACCTTAGCTTCTTTGGACAATTAATTATCGGAATTTTTATTTGTTGTAGCTTCTTTTAAAACTTACTTATTAAGAATAACTGCTCTTTCATTTAATTATAATTAGTAGCTATAGTGATTTTGTAAATTACCATTCGTAATACCCCAAATACATATGTTTGAGTGGCTGAAGTGGTATTGGGCGAGGCTATCTCCCTGCCCGCCCAGGTTTGGACCCTTGCAACAACATTTATTTTCTTACACATACATTGACACATACATTCAATAGATGAAAATACACTCAAAATACAAGGAGAAGAAGTTAGAAAAAAATATGTAAGAAAGTAATGTTGTTGGTGGGATTCGAACACAGGCGGGCAAGGGAGAACCTTTAAATACACGCGAAAATACACAGCTTATATGTGTATGTTTGCTACGCCTTCTAAATTAGAAAAGATAACTATGGTTGATAAGTTCCACCTTTAAAGTAGTTATTCTGGTAAGTTTGCCTTAATTATATAAGAAATTAATACTCTCGATGAAGTCTTTGTTTTAGAATACATAATATACAAGTCTGAGGCTCATGCATTTCACGTGGTGTGGCCACCGGCCAGCATAAATTTTTTTAGGGTCAAAAAATAAATAAAACCAGAAAGAAGATAACTTTTTCTACTAATAAAAATCGATTAATCTAAGCACTCTTTGTCGGATTTGTTTTACATTCGAACATCTTGAACTGCCATACTAGTTCATCAACTTGCAGAAGTATATACATTCTTAATAGTCTTCGTCAAATGGAAAAAGTTCTAAAATTTCCCCTCAATAATTTTTATTTACTATTGTTTAATTATATAATCTGTTTAAAATTAGCGGCAAAATACACCTTATCAGCATACACAATACATATTATCAATTGCGGCACTTATATCCAAACAAGTAATGCTGTCTATTTATAAAATTAATTTCAACATGTGATGGCCTCTAAAATTTCTTTAAAGGAATTATTGCATTTAGATCCCAAAAGTTAACCATCACGGTGACAACCTCTCAAGTTTCGATATGAATGAAACAGCCCGTAGTTTTCAATACGTACTGTTAGATTATGTAACTATTTAGTAAAATATATTTTGTAATCTTCTATTTTAGGATAGCATATGTTAGAATTATTTAGTCAAATTAGTTCTAATTTGTAGCCTACGGTTATGTTGTAAATCATGTATATCAACCCGTTCGAGGGACGAGATTATGAAAGGGAAAACACTTTCTTCCACTGGTATCGGACTAGGTTCTCCTAAAAGCCCTAGCATCCTAAAAAACCCTAGCCACTCGACCGCCGACCCCCCCTTGGCCACCGATCCCCCACCTTCGTTTTCTACTCCTTCGGCTATTCTCGCTCCTCTTCTCCATGGGCGACACCTCGAGTTGCATCCTGCGACTGCGTCGCTGTGTCAAATCATGCGTTCTGTTATGCTTGACTACGAAGGAAGCCAATACGATCGCGGGCTACCTCTTCAGCTCCGTGTACGTGCAAACTTGGTGATCGACCACATCCTACCTCCTGCCTTCCCAGGTACCCTGCCGTGGCGGCGGAAAAACTTGCTGTGGCCCTATGGGAACGGCTAGATGACATTGTTCGGCAATGGATATATGGTCGATATCGAATGATCTTCTCGGCGACACGATCGTTCATCGAGAGGTTTCTGGCGGGGCTTGGGACGCATTCATCTTTCGGGACAATAAATCGGCTAGGGCTCTCGCTCTTGATGCAAAGTTCACCAACACCAAATTGGTGGATTTTCGAATGTCAAAGCATCTTTACGCACCGGGCTGAGGGATTCTGGAACAACCTTGCCAACGTACGCTCGCAAAGTTTCGGGACGAACGACTTGTGCTTCGCCTTGCCGAGGGTTGTCGAGGAGGAATATAAAACTTTTCGCACGGCGGTGCGGCTTAACGCTTGCTTCTCTCCCGTGCTTTTGACGTTATGCAGTCGATACTTGAGCTTGAGGAAGATAGCCGTACGAGGACGCCATTCACGACTCCCGGCTAGAAGCTGGCACTCACTGTTTCCCACAATGTTAATCCCTCGAGAATTTCTCGAACGTGGACAGCCCAATAGTCCCGAAAATAACTTCAACAATCGTGGAACCGCGAGAATCGTGGAAAAGAAAAATCACCGTGGTCGCGACGGCGGTGGCAACGACAACGCGGTGGCGGACGACGATGGACAAGCGGCCCGGCGGGGCGGCGCGCGCGCTGCTGCCGGGGCGCGGCGGCGGGGACCCGCGCCGTCCGCGTGTGTCCACGGGTGAGCGACTTGGGGGCCGCAGCGGTGAGCCACCCCACCGTGCCCCCCACCCCGCGGTGGGTGGCGGCGACTGTTGGTGGCGGCGGCCCGCGTCCGACTCCTCGCGGCGAGGAGTTCTTGGTCCTCGTCCTCCACGCTCGTTACACTCGTCGACCTCGTCGTCATGGTGGGTATGCGCCCCGCAGAGATATTGGTCAAGCTATGCACGCAATGTCGTTGAATGCGCCGGGTGACAGGGTGGTGCATAGACACGGGCAGCGTCTGCGTATGACCCGCCACGAGGTACTCTCTCGTCGCGTATCAGTTGAACGAAACATAATGGCATTGTTGTTGGTAATGGTAGCATGATTCCGATTCGTGGTTATGGTCGTACATCCATGATAAATCCCTGCTAAAACTGAAAAATGTCTTGCACCTAAACTGCGTAAAACCTTATTTACGGTACGTAAATTTACTATCGATAATATGGTTTACGGTTGAATTGATCCTTTGGTTTTTATGTGAAGGATTGGGACGGGGCTAAACTCGTGAGATGTGAGAGTTCGGGTGATCTTTATCCATTCTTCAAAAAATTTCGAGCCATCTCGTCTTTCGCACCATCTGCTTTTCGTGTTGTCATCTCTCCTCATATCCGGCACTCCCCGCTTAGGTCATCCGGATGTTATTCTTAGTTCTTTACGTAGTAGTAATTTGATTGAATGTAATAAAGCTCGAAACAAATGTTTGTCATTCTTTCACTTCCGGGGAAATTAATTAAGTCGCCTATTTATGACTCTCTTCAACTACTACTATGCCATGACATTGTTCGCGATGATGTATCATCGCTTTGTTCTTAGCTCTTCAAGTCACGGATATTATGTTTTATTTCTTGACAATTACACAAATTTTCTTTGGCCTTTTCCCATCAAAACAAAGTCCCGTGTTTATAATATCTTCTTGTCGTTAGGATTTTCATTCGCACTCCGATTTGAAAAAGAAATCAAAACTTTTCAATGTGACAACGGGGGAATTTGATAATGGTCCTTTTCATAAATTTTGTGAACAAAAAACGGGATGCTTTCCGCTTTTCTTGTCCCCACACTTCCCCCTAAAATGGTAAGGCGGAACGGAAAATTAAATCGATCAATAATATTGTTCGTACACTCCTTGCCTACGCATCTATGCTCCCCTCCTACTGCATCACGCATGCCAGCAACGTACTCCGCACAATATTCTCCTTACTAAACTCTTAGCATATAAGACACCCACTTACATTCTTTATCAAAAGAATCCATCCTACTCTCATCTTCGAGTTCTTTGGCTGTCTATGTTTTCCTCTCTTTCCTTTCCACACAAATTCATAGTACACCAATCTAGGTCCACTACGTGTCTTCCTAGATACCCTTCCAATCATCGAGTACAAATCTTTATGACTTATCGAGCCGAAAAATAATCATAGCCCGAAGTGTGGTTTGATGAAAATTCCTTTCCATTTTCACAAATAAATACTCCATCTCCTACCTCATATGATTTTGGATGATGATAATTCCCCTATCAGAATCCAATTGTTGCATGACAGACGCCACCGCTCCCAACGTGCTCTCCCTCTCGTGCAACCCACCACCCGAGCTCCCCCACCTCCCTCTCCTTCATCGTCGGCGCCAGCCCACCTCCATCGCCCGGCGCCGCCGACCGCCTCTTCGTCTCACCCGCACGCCCACACAGCAGTCCCCCGCCGCGCCCCTTCCCTCTCCCACGCCGCCCGCGGCCGCGCGGCGGCCCTCCCCGCGGCCCCTCACCCGTTCATCGCGTGACTACACGTAGTCAACATGGGATTTTAAGCCGAACTCAAAGTACCATAATCAAGCCTTAAGTGTCACCACCAATTCCATCTCCCCATTCCTTGGAATCCCGTTGGTGCCCTTAACGGAAAAATGCTATGCAAGATGAATATAATGCTATTGATAGTAAGAGGGAGTTTGGTCCCCGTCCTCCAAACGGTAATATTATTCGATCTTTATGGATTTTCGGCATAAAAAAAAATGCGATAGTTCTTTTGAGAGGCATAAAGCCCGTCTTGTAGGTGATGGCGGTGTCTCGACGGGAAGGTGTTGATTGTGACGAGACGTTCGGTCCGGTGTGGTCAGCGAGCAACTATCCGTGTGGTTCTTACTATTGCTTTATCTCGCTCTTGGTCCATTCACCCGCCTTGATGTAAAGAATGCTTTCTTACATGGCAATTTGAATGAGGCAGTCTATATGTATCAACCTTTGGGATTAAGGATCCCGACTCGTCTGATCATGTTTGTCTCTTGCGTAAGTCTCTTTATGGTTTGAAACGAGGCACCACGGGCTTGTATCGGCGTTTTTCTTCGAATACGTGGCAACCATTGGTTTCTCGCATAGTACATCCGACAACTCTCTCTTCACCTTTTGTTGTGAAAAGATATTGCTTACATTTTGTTATATGTGGATGATATTATTCTAACTGCATCTTCAGACTCTCTCAGACTCGGTATTATGTCCAAGTTAGCTACGAAATTTGCAATGAAAGACTTGGGTCGTTGAGCTATTTTTTGGGGATTCTTTGTCTCCGGGACAACAATAGTCTCTTTATGTCTCGGGTTCTTGTATGGAGGATATTGCGACAGCCCGGCATGTCACGGTGTCGCCTTTCCCCGCTCCCGGTTCGACACAAAAGGCAAACTCGGCGCTTGGCGCCCGTGTGAAGATCCTACACGAAGTATCGTCGTACGAAAAGCTTTGCAATACTTGACATTCACTCGGCCCGACGTATCATACGCCATCCAATAGGTTTGCTTGTTTATGCATGACCCCAAAGTCCGACATATGGAAGCATTAAAAACGCATTTTGCGTTACATTCAAGGTACGATTGACTTTGGCACACATTTATACAAATCCTCTCTGCTAGCCCCTACTATACGAGATGTCTTTGATTGGGGAGGATGTCCACACCGACGCTCCACATCGGGTTATTGTGTCTATCTTGGGGATAACTTGATTTCTTGGTCTTCAGCGCCAACCTACTCTGTCTAAGTCAAGTGCGAAGCGAGAATACGGAGGGTTGCTAATGTTGTCTCGAGTCGTGTTGGATTGTAATCTGTTGCAACTCAATTGTCCTATTCGTACGGCAACTTTGGTCTATTGTGATAATATGAGTGCCATTTACTTGTCGAAATCCGGTACAACATCAACGTACCAAGCATATTGAAATGGACATTCACTTTGTTCGTGAAAAGGTTAGACGTGCGCGGTTCGTGTCCTACATGTTCGTCCCGTTATCGGATTCTTGACATCTTCGCCAAAGGTCTTCCGCGCGTACTATTTGATGATTTTAGCGACAGTCTAACCGTTCGTAAACCTCCCGCTTACCGGGGTGTGTTAGATTATGTAGTTATTTAGTAAAATATATTTTGTAATCTTCTATTTTAGGATAGCATATGTTAGAATTATTTAGTCAAATTAGTTCTAATTTGTAGCCTACAATTATGTTGTAAAAATCATGTATATCAACCCATTCAAGGGACGAGATTATGAAAGGGAAAACACTTTCTTACACTTACAACAAATTTAATGTCTCACTGCATAACTTACATATGTTTTGAAAATATAGAGAACTTCTAATATTTATTATTTGTATTTGCATAATATTGGCATTAGATGAGTCAAATGCCTCACTGAATAAATTTTAAATTACCCTCAATTTTTTACTATGGTATTACTTCTATGTTAAAGTGTTATTTCAAGGATAAAAATTGAAACCTTTTCCTAAGGTCGAATGTAGTATTAGATCAAAAGTAGAAATGAGAACAATTTTTTACTATGGTATCGCTTTTTTCACCATTTTGTTTTTATTTTTTCATCGCTTACAGAATATTCGTTAAAATTCATGATTATCCACGTGAATTGATAGATGAATGACACGTCAAGGCTCCAAAGCTGACTGATAAATTCAATTATAGAATAGAAGATTATGAAAATAATAGAGAAGAAAGAAAAAGATGCCTCAACAATGGTGGGAACTGGAAACCAGCATTTTTTTTTTCGGGTATCCTTCTATTTCCCCTTTTTTGTCTATTCTATCCGTTCTTTTTTATTTAAGGGATTACTCAAAAATCTCCAAATTATACATGATCTTGTGTGCCATGAAACATTATATATGACACCATTACCCTTGGTCAAGTATTTGCTGAGTCTTTCTTTTAGTTGTTGGCTTGCATCTTGAATCGGAGTGGTTCTATTATTATTACATTGACTTTGACAGAGTCGTCATCAAGCCGAAACTACCCCAAGCTGTTCTATTATAATTATATTGATTTAAAGTGCCAGGCTGGTACATGAACGTGTATAAGTGTATGTGTCTGTTGAAGTCTAAGTCTTTGATGAGCATTTATATTAGGTAGGCATAATACAGAGAGTCCGCAACTTAAATGGCCCAAAAAGTGCGTTTAGGTGACAAAATAACGCATTAAAAAAAGATTCTCAAGTATTTGCGTCTTAAATTAGCGCGCAAAGGGCTTATTTAAATGACCCACCATCTTGACCCAACCCCCCCCCCCCCCAATCTTCTTTTTTTAAAAGGCCACTGGCAACCAAAAACCGACGTCCCACATTCAAAAAACATCATTTTCATAGTTATTTTTTAACGAAAGTCAATATTAACGATATATTGATCGAAACGAGTTTGAAGTTTGAATTTTGGAATAAAGTGGCGTAGAACTCGATTTCAAAAACTTAAAAACAACCTTTAATCTAGGTATTTTACTATGAATTTTCTATTACATTTTTAAATATATTATTAACCTAAGCATAATAAATGTTTAATAGTTGCGGATTTCAAAAAAAAAATATTACGCAAAAAAAAAAAAAAAACGCAATAGGGGGTTGTCCATTGCGATCAGCCCCTTTTTTGGATTTCTTTTTTAATTTTTTTTTTTGTTAATTATTTATTAATGATATGTTACTATTTAATTATTTGTTATTTGTTTGATTAGCTAATTGTTAATTATTTGATAATGATATGTTAATCTTTATTTTCTGGTTAATGATTTAATAATTGTTTGATTGTAGGAAAATATACTAATCTTCTAATAATATCTTTATTTGTTAATTTATTTATTTGTTAAATTGTCTAATCCATGTTAATTGTTAATGTGCTAATTAGGTATCTAATTTTATTTGCTAATTAGTTATCTAATTTTATGTGCTAATTAGTTATCTAATTTATGTGTTAATGTGCTAATTAGTGGTCTAATTAATTATCAATTGTTAATTAGAAATAGTTAAACCTTAATATCCTTGATATTATATTTGTTAGTTAATTGTAGCTAATCCTTAGTTTAGGATTGAACATCCTTATAATTAAGATTCAAAATATCATTAATATAATATTAGTTAGTTAATTGTAGTTAGTATACTAATTAATTAATAACAATTATTAATTTGCAAATTTAAATAGTTAATATAACTTCCCGTTAAAGGATTAGTTAGTTAGTATAATTTTTCGATAAAGGATTACATAATTAATATTACATGTTAATGATCAATTAAAAATTATTAATACAGATACGACACCACCATGGATCCCAACCCCCTTCATTCGGGGCCTTTCGATGCATCAGTACTTTATCTACAGGGAAATCATAGGTCTTCGCTATTATGGAATAGGGAGATACATTCTAGTACGTTGTTCCGTCCCCGTAGGATAGAACATGCATGGGATCTTATGGGCGCTCGGCCCCCACATCATCATGTATTAGATATACTTTATCAGGGCGGTATCTACCATTGCGTTGTTGTTGGTCGGGTACAACATGATAGGGCTCTTGTGACGGCCAGGATTGAGCGATGGCGATCGGAGACCCACACATTTGATCTTTGTATTGGTGAGGCTACTATCACGCTTGAGGATGTGGAGGAGTAGATGGACGCCCATTATATATTGAGGAGCATTAGCAGCCCAAATGGTATAGGTAAGAATTGACTAGGCTTACTAGTTTCGCATCAGAGGAGGGTGATTTCTGGGGACAGACTCGAGTGTCGTTGGTTTCCCTCTGTACTCACTTGCGCCTCATAGACATCCAGGATCTGACATTACAGATGATACACCTGAGGTGGACGTCGATCGTTGTGCCTGTCTGTACTTACTCATCATATTCGGGGGCATCTTATTCCCGAACACATCGAGTTCCCATGTGAGTTTACGGTATTTTCTATATATGGACGATGCGGCGAGTTAGGATGTTATAGTTGGGGAGCTGATGTTGCGATTAACTGTATCGATCACTAAGTCGAGCGTCTGGGCGAGCGTGTGGAAGTCGGCGAATTTTACGCGCTCCTCCAGGAAATATATTTAAAAGTGTGTAATTTTATTCTAAATATAGCTTTTTGAAATGAAGACTAATAAAATATTTTTTAATAACCCTTTCAGATATGAGTGTGGTCTAGGATGAGGCTTTTCGGCCGTAGCTGCTGCAACCGGACTTTATTGCGAGGGCATGCCATACATGAGAGGAGATGGACGGGAGGCGTAATCCGAGATGTAGATAGGCACCACTAACTTCTTCCGTTCGAGGATTAGTTAGATCGTATGACGGCGGACATGGTAGGTTATTGTCTTTTTTTTTTTATTACTATTTTTGTCTTGTATTGTTCACTAATTCATTTTTTTTACAGTTTTTTATATGGAGGCCGTATGATCAGATTTTGGATCAGTTGCTGATGTTTTGTAGGGTTGGTGAGCTCATGTGGAGGTCGCGGTGTCCATTGATACACATGGATATCGTTGAGGATCACGCGCCCCACCATGTCTTACGACAGTTTGGGCATGTATAGAATATACCTGAGCCGGCTGATTAGGAGCACGACCACTATATGCGAAATGAACGTACGGTCGTCGATGCTGCATTCCTGGCCTTTATGCAGGCGTGGCTCCAGCATTAGGAACATAGGATGGGGTCGCCAGCGGTGGTCGGATATACGACTTCGATCCTCGAGTACATGGAGTGGTACCGGCTGATCACACGCAGCCTGATTGGCAACCCCGCGACGCGTCATGCAGAGGACCGAGGATATGCAGCACTCGCGGGACAGTATGAGGTGTTGGTAAGTTTACCCCACTTAAACTTAATTAATCGTCTTATATATTACGTTATAAATTTATTCAATCCTTAATATTTGCCGACAAATGCGGTAGCTACGATGCGCTAGGGGAGCATGGGCCATATGCATTCCTCGAGACATCGACGATCTTCGCGGCAGAGTGTTATGCAACAATCACGATCGGATGTATCCATAGCATATTCCGTTCACGAGACGATGAACGTATGCTCGTGCCAGATGGTTTAGCAAGCCGGTAGAGTGGTAGATGAGCAACAATCACGAAGCGACTCGGACGTATCCACGAGCAAGTTCCGGATATCCGTATCGGTCCAGACTAGCGATCGGTACGACCCGCGGCAATTCGTCATCCATAGGGTGAGCGACGGTTCGTGATCTAAGGGGCATAGGGAGCTGGATTACGACTTCACATTCCTGAACTTCGCCAGCTGGAGCCAAGATGTAAGTGTTTGAAATAATTATTTTAACAAATTAAAATATTTATACTAATTATTATATAATTTTTCATTTCTTAGGATCCAGCTCTGACACCATCTACATCTCCGGCTCCGGGGCTCGCTCAGGATCCCGCTCGGGAGATCGCTGAGGAGCCAGCTCGGGATCCCTCTCATCATCCATCTCAGGAGCCGGTCTACACACAGGTTTGATTTTTTACAAAAAGATAATGTATTAATTAAATCTAAATTATAATTAGGTTTTTAATTGTTTATATGTTATTCCAGGTTTTGTTTAGAATAAATCTAAACTAAATTATTTATATGTTACTTTAGGTTCATTCTGCTGTGCCTGTGGACCCGTCTCCAACACCGGCACCATCTACATCTCCGGCTCCAGGGCTGGCTCAGGAGCCTACTCAAGAACCCTCTCATCATCCATCTCAGGAGCCCGTCAACACACGGGTTTATTTTTTGACAAAAAGATAACGTATTAATTAAATCAAAATTATAATTAGGTTTTTAATTGTAATGTTATTTCAGGTTTAGTTTAGAATAAATCTAAACTAAATTATTTATATGTTATTTCATGTTCATTCTTACTGCTTTGTGTGGACCCGTCTCTACCGAGATTGACCCGTCTTCGATCTTGATGAGATTCCGACCATATACAAAACCCACTCGGCCCCACAAGAAGCATGTTATTGTCAAGGGCGCAAGGAAGGGAAGGAAGGATGATCATGACATAGAGCATCCCATTATTAAGAGGAAGAAGGGGGGTAGAGATAATGGTGAGGGTAGTGGGGGTGGTGGCGATAGCCTTAGGCCTAGGGTTACTCTAAAGGCTCCCACATATGGGACCTAAGGAAGAAGGGGGAGGGAGATTGTGTATATGTAAGTAAATTGTACATTTTTATGTTAATATTATATTTTTACTTATATTATTTTCCTAATGATAATTAGTTATCTTTGTCTTTATTATCGTTTATTAATAATTCTCGTGACATCCTGAATTAATTATGAAAAAAACTCGACATATTCTAAATAAAGTAATTCCTTGACTAAATAATAAAACGCTTAAATCAAAATCTTATAAAATAAAACACTTAAACCTAAAGATAACAAGTTTCCAAACAAACAAAACTTACTTCAGGGTGCTTTACAACCCCTAAAACGACGATTCAAATGTTTAGGTATACTTGATATATTGAGCCTAAATTATTATTCGCAGAAAAAAAATATCAGGTTCTATATAAAATATTGATATTCCGGCATTTTGAAACATGACTAATCTTTGGTCAAAGTATGGAAAAAACGTGAAATTTCAAAACTTTGAAGTTGCACAAGTGTGGGTCATTTAGTGAAGCCCTTTTACGCACTAATTTAGTGCACAAAGGGTACTTTGTTACCTTTTTTTTTTTTTAATGCGTTATTTTGGTACCCAAACCCACTTTTTAGGTCATTTAAGTTGCGGACTCATAATACATAAATAGGCCTCAAACTTGGCCCTCAAGGTAGTATATATGTTCTCCAACTTTGGGTGTGTTCAAGTAGACATCTCAACTTGTCTCAACTTTGTCAGTTGAACATTCCAACTTACAAAATGATCATCTAGACACCTTCAAAATTTATGTGTCATGTTAGCGCCACATCAGCATTAGTGTTTACGTGTTCAACTTTATACAAGTTGAGGTGCCTACTTGTTCACATCCAAAGTTGGAAAGCATCTTTTAGATTTGAGACGAGGTTTGAGGGAGCTTTGTTTATGCATTATACCTTTATATTAAAATATCTTAAAAAAACATGCCATCTTGGTCCGTGAACTTGTGGAAGTATCTCCTTACGTCAAAAAGATTATCTTACTTTCCTTATTAATTTGTCCCAAAAAAAGGGGCATATTTCTATATTTAGAAACAATTTAACTTTATGAGATGATTTACAGGACCATAAATATCTAAGGCTTTTTTTTTAACCACACATTTCAAAAGTCTTCCTTTATTTCTTAAATTGCGTGTCAAGTCAAACTAAGACAATCTTCTTGAGACGGATGGAGTATTTATTAATAAAGTCTTCGCTGAGTCTTTGTATTAGAATATAGGGAAAAGGGTCAAAAATGCCCCTCTACTTTGGAAAAAGGGCTAAAACTATCCTCCTTTAGAAAATTGGGTCAAAAATACCCCTCCCGTCGTTAAGGTTTTCAAATATACCCCTATCTTAACGGAAAAATCCCTAACATAACCCGATGTCATTTTTAAACCCGCTCCATTTAGACCCGACCGAAATACATAAAGAATCCATATGCGACCAACTTGTTCCCGAGTCCGACATCTGGAGCCACTAGGCACAGGAGTGGGTAACCCATGGATTTTTTATTTAATTGGGTCAAATTTAAATGGAGCGGGTTTAAAAATGAAATCGGGTTATGTTGGGAATTTTTGTTAAGATAGGGGTATGTTTGAAAACTTCAATAACGAGAGGAGTATTTTTTATCCAAATTTATAATGGAGAATATTTTAGGCCCTGTTTTCAAAGTAGAGGGATATTTTTGGCCCTATCCCTATAATATATTAGGGAAATCTACATGACGTGGCAAACTACTACTATTAATTATGTTTAGTAGCTATAATTTGAATTAATTACTTTCCATAGCTAATAATTGTATGTTAATGACACTTATTAGTTATTAAGGTAAAATGAGCTGAACACGTGTATACCCAACTCTCTAATTCATATACTCTCTCCTCCTCTCTCTCTAACGTCTACTTTTTCTCTCTAACGTTTGGTTCTATTTTGTTCACATAAAAAAGTCACTGTATTGGGTATTAATTTCCTAATGACGTGACATTGCAGGGTCGACATTTATAACCAAACATCATTGTTTACAGTGTCTTTGACCATATTTTTCATTTGTTTTGGGACAATCTAAACTGTTGCTAGATTAAGAGATTAATCAAAAACAAGAACAAAAGTGGTGGCTTAGATCTGCCCGACGAGATGGGTGGAAGTGGATGAAGGTTGTTGGCGGCGGTGGTTGGAGGGTTGTTGGTGGCGGTCAGATCTGTATGGTGGCGGTTTGACCCATCTTCTCCGTCTTTTCCGTTTTGCTACAGATCTGACTGGAAAAAAGTAAGTTGTGAACATCTGGAATATTTTCTGTTCAAATCTGCCCTCCAAATGATTTGGTCTTTAATATTTTCCATTCAAATAGGCTTGGTCTTTAACTTTAGGCCTTCAGAACTTACATCTAGCGGTGTATTCATTAATATTTGTCGGATCTGGAAACATTTTTCAGTGCCGGATCTGGAAAATAGTGTTTCTTTATGAGTGTATTCAATAATTTTTTAGCATACAATCCAGTGTATTCATTAATTTTTTAGCATACAATCCAGTGTTTGGGGTGTATTTTATTTCTTGTATTTAGTATTTGAGTGTATCCGTTAAATTTTAGTGCAAAATTGTGTTCGGGGTGTATTTTATTTCTTGTATTTTGAAGGATATTTTTTGTATACAACCGATTTTAAATATAATAAAGTGAATACAGTGTAAAAGTAGCTACAAATGAATACAGTTGAGTTGAATACATTTGACTTGAATACAACTTAGTTGAATACATCTGAATTGAATACAACGAAATCTGAATTGAATACAGCAAAATTTAACTTGAATACACCAAAATCTAACACAGCCGAATTTTGAATACAATCCGAATTTTGATACAATCTACTGTAGCGCACGAATACAATATACTGTAGCTCACGTCTACTGTAGCTACGAAATGTAATTAGCTAAAGTGTAGCTATGCCTAAAAAATAACCCCCAAAATGTAGTCATTTATGTAAGTTTCCCAATATATTAAGATACCAGGCTGGTCCATTTTATATGGTGTGTAGAGAGCTGACATTATTGACATTAACGTCTTCCAATTTTGACTTTGTGAGTCCTCTGCTTCTTTGGACAATAAATTATATAGGAAATTAAGACTCCTGATGAAGTCTTTGTTTTAGAATACATAATATGCATATGGCCACTGGCCAGCATAAATTTTGTAGAGTCAAAAAATAAATAAAACCATAAAGAAGACAACTTTTTCTACTAATAAAAATCGATTAATCTAAACACTCTTTGTTGGATTTGCTTTGTATTCCAATATGTTAAAATGCCATACTAGTTCATCAACTTGCAGAAGTATATACATTCTTAATAAAGTCTTCGTTGAGTTTTTGTATAATTAGAATATCTTAAATGGAAAAAGTTCAAATTTATCCCTCAACTATTTTATATTTTTATTTACTATTGTTTAATTATACCATCTGTTAGAAGCCGGCCGCAAAAATACCTGCTTATTCAGCATACAAAATATGAAAATATATATTACTATCAGTTTCAACACTTGTATCCAAATAAGTACTCCATCCGTCCTAATTTATGTGATATAGTTTGACTAGACACGAAGTTTAAGAAAGGACGGAAAACTTTTGAAACTTGTGGTCTAAAATAAGCCATAGATATTTGTGTGGCTGTAAATCATTTCATTAAGGATAAAAGGGAAAGTTTAAGTTAAATTATTTCTAACTATAGACATTCTTTTTGAGAGACACTAAAAAAGAAAGTGTATCACATAAATTGAGGCATAGAGTTTATAAAATTGATTTCTAACACGTAATGCTAATAAGCTATTTTTAATCAGCTAACCTAAACAGGTTCTTAATTTAGAATCGAAGAATAGAAAAAAAAAAAAAATAGAAGAAGGGGCAAATAGAAGGATACCAACAAAATGCTCCGAAAAGGGCTTCCAACATTGTTGTGAGGCAGTGGTGCATCGGATTCGAGAGGGTAGATTGAGGGATATCAAACAAAAGGGAGATAATGGTCAAAAACACATCTGGATTATTACTTTTTTGCTAGGAAAAGAGAACAATCGATAGTTGGCGTGTGAAACTCGCGAAATAGTAATAGTTCAGGTGTGTTTTTTATTATTAACTCCCAAAAAAAAAAAAAGGTCAAGCCCCAACAAAATAAACGTTAGACTCTTATATTACATGTGTCACTCGTATCAATTCGCGTGGGTAATCGTGAATTTTAACGAATATTCTGTAAGCGATGAAAAAAATTAATAAAAATAAAATGTTGAAAATTAGTAGCTATGTAATTTTTGAATTCGTTGTTGAGCATACAGATAATTGCCAGGCAAATGATTACATGGATACGTATTTTTATTTTCATAGTAAATGAAGAAAATCTTTTGCTACAATTTTATCCCTTGTGACAAAAAAGTATGGACTTTTAGCTATGAGCTTTTGAATTCGTAGCTAGACATATTATATTGCCACATATTAAAAACAAGACTATAAATTTTAAATTTCCATAGCAAATGAAGATTCTTTTTAGCTATAATGCTATTTATTTTATGGCTAAAGGTATTGATTCTTAGCTACAATATGAAAATATTTGTGGCAAATACTTTAATTCATAGCTATGAATTTTTTAATTCGTAACTAAATTTGAGTTTGTGTGGCAAACAAATTGAATATTTTGCTACAATATGAAGATAGAAACAAATTTTATTAGTCGTGGCAAAAGAATAAAATCACTTGCTACAAGTATATTTTTCATAGCAGTAATGTTCTACCATCGCAGCTACAACCCAAAAAAAAAAAAAATCCTCATAGCAATAAGTATAAGTCCTTAGCCACAGACCATGTAAAGTTTGTAGCTAACTTTTAGCTATGCTACATTTTGCTGCGGATGCTACGGGAAAAAAAATTGCCATTAAAGTGTTTAGCCGCAAAAAATTTCATGTTTAGCTACATCAGATTTTGTAGCAATATATGCCTTGTGTTGTAATGTCTTCAATTCTAAATTCCGCTAATTTGAGATATTTTTGTTGCCAGTTTCTAGCAGATGGTATAATTAAACAATTGTAGTAGTTAATAGTTGAGGGAATTGTTGAACTTTCTCTATTTAAGACATTCTATTCATGCAAAGACTCGAAGAAGACTTCATTAGGATATGTATATATCGTTGAAGCTAGCTAGTGAATGAAGCTAGCTAAGTGGGTGTGAATTAGAAATGGAGGGAAAAAGAAAATGGAGGGAATATGAGATTTAAAGCAAAGTCATTTTTGGAAAGGAGCTCTATCCCACATAGGTGGTGGAAAGGAAATGTCACGCCCCGAACCATGGCCTGGGAGTAACACGGCACTCGGTGACTTGCTGCATGTGACCAAGCGAACCACATGCCTTGCTGAATCAACATGGGACGTGTAATAATGTGGAATATAACTTAAATCATGAACAACTTGAATAAAGCATGGGGTTTGAGTAATCATAAGTCTGAAAATAATGTTTATATCATGAATGCGGAAATCGTCCGGAAACATAATAAGTATTGAGCCAACACTGACTATACGACTCTGAACATCTGACATGACATGCTAGACCAGTCTATTAAACCTCTGAAACATTAGTCTGAATACTAAAATTGTTTACCAGGACAAGAACCCGGCATATCTCTAATAGATAACATGACATAAACAAAAATAAAGATAAAACCCCGAGTGAGATGGGGCTCACCAAAAGCTGATACGAGCAATGTCCTAACGAGCAGATCCATCGTCCTGTAAATCAGTACCCGCATCGTGAAATGCAGGTCCCGGGCAATAGGAGCGTCAGTACATTTGAATTATACTAGTAGGTACAGCAACTGAGTAAACAAACATGGCACACGAAGTAACAAAGGACTGAAACTGTAACTGTAACTGTAAGCCGAACATGAACATGAGTAATGTCTGACATGAGTATATACAACATGAGCAAAATATTTTAAGTGGGAGAGCCTTAGTATAACCGACATGTAACCACCACGTGAGCACATGGCGTCTGATCTCTGCCCAATCAGCTAAGCCATCTCATATCTTGCCGGGTTACGAGACATGAATGGATCCAATAACACTCAATGGGTAACATGAAGGAATCGTCCTAACTAGGCGGGGCGATCCTTATCCTAAATTGGCATACGTAGGTATTAGACCTTCCCGGTAATCTGTGCAACTCTCAAAACATGAACATGGATATGATTGGCTAAGAAGCCTATAACTTGTATAACATGACTTGAAGATATGACTTATATGTATGTATAACTATGAAAAGCTATATATATATATATATATATATATATATATATATATAACTTGTATGAGAACATGAAAAACACCTAAGATTCATGTACTTGAGCAATATTAATACATGACATGTAAATATAGGACCCATGGAATTCAAGCACGAGTCTTTCATGGATTATGGACAGATTCATGGTAGTCATAATAACGTATCATGAATTCAATAAACAAAAGCATAACCAAACATATATGGCCTGTAACGAAGGTTTTCATGAACTACTGCTAATTTCTTGGTTCCGAGGAACAACATCTTTACATGGATCTAATGTGGCGTGGGGAAGAACAAAGATGTTCTCACACATGAATAGAAGCCCTACATATCTTAATCACTCATCAACACTCAACGAAGAATCCAAACTTTGAAGAAGAATCCTCAAAATCCGAACTCGAATCATTGACAAGGGTTTTCTTGAAAAATCCTAGGATTGTAGAGTAATCTTGTTAATAATCCGCATACGGGTTTTAATCCTTGGTAATATGGGAATAATATCCGGGTTTGGGGAAGAACTTACCTTAGGAGGTTTGGGGAAGTTTTAGGGTCTTTTCTCCTCAAAAAGTCGGCCAAAAATGAAGTGGAATGAATAACTTTCGAAAATTTCATGACCTGTACTTTTATAGCCTAGCCCGACCTGCGACACGACCTGTAAAATGCAGGTGCGATCTGCTGGACATAGACGAAACGTAGATTATGACAGTAAGACGTAATTTTTGGTGTTCAACCTGCGAACGCAGTTGCGCCCGATCGTCGTGTGTTAGTAAAACGGTCATAACTTTTTCCTCACATGTCCATTTGAGCTCAACCATATATATGAAAAGGTATTTAAAAGGAATACAACTTTCATGTTTAAAGTTTTCTCAAATTCCCAATGAATTTTCACTAAATCGGGCTGGAAGGCAGAGCTACTTTAAACTTAGCCTATTTTATCGAATCTTATGTAGCTCACCATTCGTCTTGATCTTAAACCAACTATTTCCAGTCAAACTCATCCCAACAGGGCTTCATATGGCTAAAATCTCACTTTAATACTTGTTTAACACATTCACACTAATATGGTTTACGGGATGTTACAGGAAAATAAGTGTGCTTAAATTGAGAAGCACTTCTTTTAGCTCTTAAAGAGTCTAGAAGAGGAACTCCTCGCGCTATCGTCATCGCTCTTTCGGCTTTCGCTTCTTTCGGATTTGGAAAAATGATTTATTTTATTCATTTTTCCATTTCTAAAAAATTTCCGCAGTAAAATTAATTTATAATTCGCGAAATAATTCCCAACAGACATTTCTATTTTTGGACATTTTTATTTTCGGACAGAGATAATGCCTCATTTTCTCGTGACTGAATTTTCAAATATACTCTGCATATCATCTACATTTTGCATACTTGTACAAAATAAATCAGTGTCTTATGTGATTCGTTGCCGTCTTTGAGTTCGTGTGAAGTCATAGGCGTTTGAGGTACCGCTACTCCTTTGACAGGTTTATCCGTTTTATCCTGGAAGTAAGTAATCCTTAACCTCGGGTACTTGAGGGAATTAAATTCCTTAAGGAAATTAAGTTGGAGAATTATAACTTAAAGACTTTATGTAACAACTTAAAAGGAAATTGAATGGAAGAAATGAATTGAGGAAAATGAGTCCTTCAAAACCGGATTATCCAAAGTCCAAAAGTCCAGGTTAGATGAATATGCTCCATGTATTGAATTAGTTAAATGAATTTAATGTATTAATTACTCAATGCAACTCTTGAAAGAATTTGTCGAATGAAGCAAGATGATATGCACCTAATTATAACTCCTTTAATTATCTGATTTTTCCACATTCTGAAATACTTATAATTTTTATGAATCACTAAATAGCAATGAAGAGTATGACTATTCGTATAGACTTTTCACTATGTAAATGAATTTGTCCTATAATCTATATTGAGTTCGTTTGCAACTCTTCAGTTTCTTCAAAGTTTTGGAGTAAGAAAGAGAAGTTGTTTGTCTGAGTGAATAACGTTTGCATTAATTAGCAATAACTAAGGATGCAATAACTAAAGACTTAAAAGTGCAACTGATGGAATTCTAATTCTGTCTTTACGTAAATAAAATAAAATAAGACTATTTAATGAAATTTAGTGTTTAGTTAGATATTTAATTAGATTTTGATTTAATGTAGGGGTAAAATGATAATCTAACTTTGAAGGCAGGAGCTTTCCACTTTTAATATAATAATATCATACATAGACTCAGCGAAGACTTCATTAAGATATGTATATCTTCTGCAAGTTTATGAACAGTATGGCATTTTAAGATATCCTAATTATAAAAAGACTCAGCGAAGACTTCATATATTCTTCCGCAAGTTTATGAACAGTATGGCATTTTAAGATATCCTAATTATAAAAAGAGTCAGCGAAGACTTCATTAAGACATGTATATTCTTCCGCACCGCAAGTTTATGAACAGTATGACATTTTAAGATACTCTAATGCGAAAATGACAGAGACGTTCGATGGGTTGGTGAGGGGTTGTTGATCACATTCTAAAAATCAATAAAATATGGATTAGAGATGCCAAGTTGGGCCACGTGCAACATGTGAAATAGATGAGCCTGAGATTTGTATATTTATTTAAAGAAAAAGGCTTAAATATATTATTGAACTATTGAAAATGCCTCATTTATATATGCCGCTCGTCAATAGTTTGACTCATTTATGTCATCGTCGTTACCAAAATGGTTCATCCTTGCCATTTTTCATTAATATCAGTTTTACAATACCAGATATAACATGTGGCCTCCAATTAGAGGTCCATATCGTTTAATTAAACTAGCCCAATTTTAAATCCCAAATTAATAAAAAAAATCCAACTCATACACCTGACCCACTGTTGCTCCCTAACGCACACGCAAGTATACGTTGTACAAGTAATATACGGATTTTTAAGTCCAGATATCGATCCCACAGAGACTTATAATTAACTATTTATCAAATTAAACTAATGCTAATTATCTAAACAAGAAATAAAATCCAAATTATATTTGTAAACTAATTAAAAATAAAAGAAAACAAATAATGAACTTCAACCAAGAAAGAGCATATTTTTATCGGAGAAGAGACAGATCTAGGGCTATGACCACTAACAATTCAGTTGATGCTTCAAATCGTTCTACCTATGGGTTACTAGTTGACAGGTTAATTGTAACTTTATAATATTCTCTCGAACTACTCACAAGCCTGTAGATGCTACTATAACGCCTATATCTCTATGGTCGTCAGAGGTAACAAGAACGCATTTATTTCTCCGTATTCAACTAAGTAGGGCTAAAGGTATATCTCTATCCTCGCAGCGAAACGATTAAATCGAACAAACTCTATTTATTCTTATTACGTACATGAATTCCCTTTCTCAAGTTCAATTCACGCACTACGTATAGTGTTCAATTAGTGATCAAGTAATCAAACAATTAAGCACAAGAATAAATAAGCAACCCAAAAGATGGAAATCTAATAGAGAGGAACGATGATCAAACGCCAACTTTCATGTTTGTGTCAAAACCCTAGAAGTAAAGAGTTTAGCTCCACATAGACATGGAAGAAAAACAACAAATCATCCGAATAAAAATATCAAAATAAGTATTACAGAGAAGAGAAGGTAAAACCCTGTAAATACGGCCTCCACGGCGGCTCCAAGCTCTCTCTAAGTCTAAAGTTATAAACTAAGGGTTTCAAGCTATCCCAAAGTTATATAAAAACAGTGTAGAATATGTATTTATAGGGTACTAAAAGGCCTGGGCTTTTAAAAATCAAATCCGATTCGAACTAGGAAAAAATCACGGACTCGTGTCACACCCCGCGTGTGTGCAATTTGGAGTGACAAAGAATCAGATTTCGAAATATTCGGGCGCGCGCGCGTCACCACAAGCCGACGCGTGAATATCGCTTCTCGAGCCTGCCAGGTACCGATTTTTAATTCTAATTTCAATTGCAACGTTTTCTCTTCACCAATCTTTGTATTTTTTCATTGGAACTCTTTATTCCACAAAGCAATCATTGCATGATCATGATGTCTCCCACTTACTTGTCTCCCCTCTTTTTTTTTCTCTTTTTTGTTCAATTTTGATCCAAATTTCTTCATCTTCACACTGCTTTATTCCTATATAGTAAAATTATAATGTTAAGCACAAATCAATATATTTTGTACTCAAGAGACAATTAAAAGTATTAAAATGTGAGGTAACAATGGCTAAATATATGCAATTTATGGCCGAACATCACCACCCCACACTTAAACTCTTGCTCGTCCTCGAGTAAGCATTAAAACCACTCTCAATAAATCAAGCCTATGAATACCACCACTTTGGTTGATACCAATAATTAGGCCCTATAACAACTCAAACCATCAAATATACACTTCCTGATCATCATGCAAGATATACAAGTCAACAAACAAACAACAAACTTCTAACCTTCTAACCTCATAGACGGACTCTAACTCATCAAATTTAAGCTCGCTCACCTACTCACAAAGAAGCTAACAACATCACCTATCTATCATGAAACAAGTGCCCTCACAAGAAGAAATAGTCCACACACTCAAATCAAAGAATCGAATGTAATTTAAGAACTTAGCATCAAAGCACAACTCTCGCACTCACAAAGAAATTCACATGTATGCACAAAGAACCATAGGCTTGCCCATTATGTATATCTCTACTAATTAAGTGTGCTTGAATAAAATCAAATAGGACTTTAACGGGTTGTAATGTTGGCTAGGGGACGGGTAGAAAAACTATATGATAGTGACTTACACTTCCCAAAGCACTTTGCAATTTTAGAATTCATCGCCCATTATTTCATCTTTTCGCTTTATTTTTCAGCCCTCTCTTCATCAATTATTTCACAAGTATTTCTCATCATATCAAGAACGTTTCAATTTTTTTCTTCAGCAATTTTTTTTTAATTTTTTTTTTCATGTCACATTCTTTCAAAGAGGGCCTTTTCATCACTTTGCATCTATCATTGATCACCATTTTTTCACTTGACCATCCCTTTTCTTCATATTTCATAATTATAACACAATCTATGCTACAATGCTCAAGGAAGCAGGGTGCAAAAACTAGGATTCAACAAAAAGGATCAAGGCAAAATACGGCTAACAAATGAAAGGCTACAGGCTCAAAGGGCTAACTAGTGACACAATTTCTGAAAAGGCTAAAATTCACAAGACATATCAAAGAAAGCCTATAATCATCTTCTAAATAGAGCAACACTTTTTATTTCGCTTCAATAACATGCAGGGCAAGTTCTAGACTATGATGCAAAGCATGGAATATGTGCAAGAAATCCTCACCACACATGGCACAAGTCTCAATCAAGATGGATCAATTCTATTCTAGGACAGATAGGATCATGACGAACTACAAAATAAGAATAAGCTATATACAGAGTCACAATCATGAGCTAGGTGTCAGAAAGTCTGCTAGCTTTTTTTTTTTTTCATTACTCAAGCACTCACAGAAAGTATTACTCAAGCTCAGCCTAAATATGCTAGTATCAAACAAGTCACAAGGTCTTTCTTCTCTCCTTTACTACTCCTAAAAAAAAAATCCTAAAAAATAAAAAATTACCCTAAAACAAAAGTGTCCCCCCCCTCGGGAAAGAACCAAGGCCATAAGAAAACCCAAGGGGTGGATGATGAATGCCACTAATGAGGAACTTAACAAGTTACTAAAGAAAATCAAAGAAAACAAAAAATCTTTTTCGAATTTTTCCTTTTTATTTTTTTTTTGACACTAAGACTCAAAACTAATAATAATAATAATAAAAAATCTTAAGGCATATTAAATCATCATCCTCAGCCTTACTAGGGACGTATTTCCCACCCCACACTTAAAATCATGCAATGCCCTCAGTGCATATGGATGGAAAAATTAAAAACTAGTAAAACAAGAAATACTCCCTAGGGCCCTCTAGGCCTAGCTAGCAACATGCTCTCATCATTAAGGGTCGGCACGACCCCACACTTAAGCTCAAACATGCTCCTATCTTTCAACTTTGGGTACTCGACTTCTAATCTACAAAACAAAAAAAACAAAAAAAAAGTGACACTATAAAAATAAAAATCTAGAATTATTACACATTGGGTTGCCTCCCAATAAGCGCCTTAGTTAACGTCGCGGCACGACGTGAATCAACTTTTTTCCTCCACCTTGAACTTATGAATTTCGCCCCTAATTTTGCATCAAATTTTCGCTCACGCTCCCGGGGCGGCAAAGTAAAAATAAAGGAACCAAGCAATAGGTGTCGCATTTTGCACTTCTTGGCCCTTAAGTGAGGAATGTCGTTTTGTCTTTTTGGTGTGGCAAATTTCAGGATGTAAGGCTCTTGTTCCTCATTTATACACTTCTCCAAAGGCTTGGAGGGCTCGATTTCCATGTTGCCAACCAAACATAATGTAAAAAAATGTTTAGAATGAGGACCAACACGCCCCAACTCTAAAACTACATTATTTTTGACATCCTCACTTTTGTATACTTTCACAACATAGGCATCATCAACAAAGATCTGATCGAATGGTTAGAATTCCTTTATTTTCTCCACAAGTTGGCCAGCATCCACAACAATTAGTGGTCGGGCATCGTACACCTCAACCTTTTTATTTATTTGAGCTCGCAGGTCATAGATGTCCGAGCCAAATTGGTCTATCTCTTTGTCCGAGCTTTGTTCTTTCTTCCATCAAGAATGTCATGTCACTTGTAATTTCATCAAGATAATCCCCCAATACATCTAATCGCTCAGCTTCGAACCAATAGCCAAGTGTCACTTGCACAACATCCACTTCTCTGAGTTTGAAAATCACTTGAGAGACTAAAACAACACTTAGGACACTCTCTCCACTGACCACCACACTTGTTACAAAAGTTTCAGTCATAGAATTTAGAAGGGTCACACATCATATCCCGTATGGGCCAAATTTTAGAACAATTTTTTCATAAGTGGGGTCCTCCACAAAGTGCACAAAAATCATTAAAACATAAATACCAAAATAGAACAACATTCGATAAATTTTTACTCAAAGATGCCATGTCAAGAAGAATACCAAATATTAAAAAAAACAAAAAAAAAAAATAAAAAAAAAATTGAATAGACAAAAAGAAAAGTCTAATCTAGATAAACAATTAATTTCTAAGTCCCGGCAACGGCGCAAAAACTTGTTGCTCCCAAACGCACACGCAAGTATACGTGGTCGTACAAGTAATATAGGATTTTAAGTCCGATATCGATTCCACAGAGACTTATGATTAACTGTTTACTAAATTAAACTATTGCTAATTATCTAAACAAGAAGTAAAATCCAAAGTTATATTTATAAACTAACTAAAAATAAAAGAAAACAAATAATGAACTTCAACCAAGAAAGAGCAAATTTTTATCGGAGAAGAGATAGATCTAGGGCTATGACCACTAACAATCCAGTTGAGTTTTCAAATCGTTCTACCTATGGGTTACTAGTTGACGGGTTAATTGTAACTTTATGATATTCTCTCGAACTACTCACAAGCCTGTAGATGCTACTATAGCGCCTATATCTCTATAGTCGTTAGAGGTAACAAGAACGCATTTATTTCTCCGTATTCAACTAAGTAGGGCTAAAGGGTATATCTCTATCCTCATTAGCGAAACGATTAAATCGAACAAACTCTATTTATTCTTATTACGTACGTGAATTAGTGTTCAATTCACGCACCACAGATAGTGTTCAATTAGTGATCAAGTAATCAAACAATTAAGCACAAGAATAAATAAGCAACCCAAAGATAGAAAATCTAATAGATAGGAACGATAATCAAACGTCAACTTCCATGTTTGTGTCAAAACCCTAGAAGTAAAGAGTTTAGCTCCACATAGACATGGAAGAAAAACAACAAATCATCCGAATAAAAATATCAAAATAAGTATTACAAAGAAGAGAAGGTAAAACCCTGTAAATACGGCCTCCACGGCGGCTCCAAGCTCTCTCTAGGTCCAAAGTTCTGAACTAAAGGTTTCAAGTAATCCAAAATTATGTCCAAATCGTATAAAATATGTATTTATAGGGTATCAAAAAGCCTGTGCTTTTAAAAAATCAAATCCGATTCGAACTAGGAAAAAATCACGATCTAAAAAAAATCACGGACTCGTGTCACACCCGCGTCGCGGGTGCAACACGGCAGAACAAAACAGATTCAGAGGCTGAAATTTTTGCGCGTCACCCGCGCGACGCGTGAATATCGCTCTCGACCAGGTACCGATTTTTAATTCTAATTTCGATGCAATTTTCTCTTTGCCTTTTCACTTGTATTTTTTCACATTGACAAATTTCATTACAAAGCAATCATTGCATGATCATGATGTCTCCCACTTACTTGTTCCCTCTTTTTTTTTTTTTTATTCAATTTTGATCCAAATTTCTTCATCTTCACACCGCTTTTATTCCTACATAGTAAAATTATAATATTAAGCACAAATCAATATATTTTGTACTCAAGAGACAATTAAAAGTATTAAAATGTGAGGCAACAATGGCTAAATATATGCAATTTATGGCCGAACATCACCCACACAATTTTACAATACCATATATGCGTATGTTTCATAAGAGAGAAGAAATTGAAAGAGAAAGCACCACCAACTCTACTCAGGCACATCCAACGATAACATTAAAGATGAAACTGTACCAAACGAACAAAAAAAACATACATTAATAATCCTCATGCACAAATCAAGCAATTAAACGGGAAAATTTGAACTTGTGAATGCAGTTCTCTTCTTCTCTTCTCTGGTTATGAGGTTGGTGGATACCTTGCTTAGTTGGGTTGCTGCGGAAAGATCCCAAAGCTTTTACTGGTCCAACTCTCAATACAAACTGATAGTATATTGCCGCTACCATTGCTTCCTCAATACAAAATGAATGAGGGGGAGGGAGATGAGATTATGGTTGTGGTTAAAAGGACTTTGGGTCGGTTGGGCGTATGGATCAAATTCTTTTTATTAATTTGGCATTTAAAATTGGACTGATTTAATTAAATGAGGTAGACCTTTAATTGGAGGCCACGTGTCATATATGATATTGTATAATTGTCGTTAATGAAAAATGGCATGATGAGCCATTTTGGTTACGGCGATGGCATAAATGAGCCCAACTATTGACAAGTGGCATAAATGAGCCATTTTCGATAATTCGATGGCATATTTGAGCCTTTCCCTTTAATCTATATATAATATAAAGCTAGGCATAGATAATCCTATGTGGCACCTCTCTATGGCCTCTATTGGCATTTATCTTTTTTCTCCTTTTTTTGGATTTTTATGAGTTTTTTCTACATAACATTTCTATTTACTTATTACTTATTATTCAAAAATAAATGTGTCAGTTACTACTTCTCTATTCATTTTTAATGTTTAATGTTTATACTTAAATGTCTCAATACTTACTACTCTTATGAGCTATGCATGAAACTTTTTTATACCCGTCCTTTTCTACACCCACGTTCCTTTCCTTCATAACCAATCTATATCTATATATAATATAAAGCTAGACATAGATAAAATAATGTGACACCTCTCTATGACCTCCATTAGTATTTATCTTTTTCATCAATTTTTTTGACCATTTTCCTATTTTCAAAAATTATGTGCTATTTTAAAAAGTGCAAAAATCAAAAATCTGAAAAGTCATTTAACTGAAAAATAACTTTTAAATCCATCTTAATTGCCCATCTTAACCATGCCACAACGTCTCATTCACTGCTTCTTCATTCTTGCACATGTAAATTTTTATTTCATGCACGTTAAAATGTGACTATAATGAGTGTTAAAAGCATTAGTATTAATTTCTCTCCTCTTTTTTTGGTTTCTCCATTTCTCTCCTTCAATCTATTTAATTTGCTCTTTAATTTTCACCTTAATTTTCCTTAAAATCTTCTTCATAGTAACTGCCGAGACATCATCAAAATACCTAAACGTTTTCCAAGTAGAATAAGGGATACCAAAAGGGCATTAAATACTAAAACAACTAAAAAACTTCTTAGAGGTTAAAACTACACTATAAAATGTGATCTTCCAATTATTCCTACACATGAACATGGAGTTCCAGATAAGGAATTACATGTACATGGACCGATAAATTTTTTTGGTAAAAGTTATGTTTCAACTTCTGCAACTAGCCTCTTCTCTCCCCAATGAAAGAACCTATCCTTATCCATTGTATTTGTTGGCACCAAGTTCTTAAGAAAGTAATACAAAATTAGGCGTCGTGAAATTTCCATCATTTAGAAGCCGGAGAATTGGTGGAATGGGGAGGCGGCTGCGCGGCTCCTTCCGGGGGAAGTAGCGCAGTAGGTGCGGATAAGATAGTAAGATCAAGAACAACGACATCTAGGACATTTTACATTTCACAATAGTTTAGTTATGAGCAAAATACAAGTCACGAAAACATACATTTCTGTTATATCCGGCATTTTTGCATATTCGGAAAAATTCGAAATAATTGTGACTCGCAAGAGATAAGGCCACATTTTGATTTTAATTAATTCATATGTTGTTCATGAAAGAATATTAATGTGGAAGAGTTGAGGAAGGCTAAGGGCAAAATTGGAATTGTAAAAATTTGTTTCATGAATTATACAAGTAGCCAAATTGTTGGGCCAAAAAAAAAAAATAAGAAAATGAGGCCCAATTTAAGGGGCTTGGCCGGCCACTTTATGGCCCAAATCCATGGATTTTAATTAATCCATGTGATGAAATAAATAAGAGGGGCTATATAATATTATGCAATATATGGAAGTTTCAAGAAAAATCAAAGAAGAGAGGAGAAAAGAGAGGCCTCACGGCCAAAGGAGAAAAAGAAGAAAAAAAAAAATCTTGAGTTAAATCCTTGGTCCAAAAATTCTTCTTTCTTGTATTCCTACTAAGCTCAAGGTCGTCTTGGTATGGTATAATTTTAAGGCAAGAAAGTTACGTTTGTGGCAAGTGAAGAAGTTGGAGGAAAAGGGTAAGAATTGCATTCTTTTTATGGAAATTTATATTGCATAATGAGTAGAATTTAATGAAAATTATAGGAGTGTTGTGTGTGGTGTGCAAGCCGTGTGTGTGTGTGTGTGCATGTTGGGGCCGTGGGTGCCAATTGGTGAAGGGGTAGGTGAGTTGATTTTATTTGGCATGTTAGTTGTGTTGTGGTGGTCTTTGTAATGTAAATGAAAGATTAATGGTTTAAGTTAGCATGAAAATTGGTTGTAGATGGTTATGGGAAATTATGGGATTTTATTATAGATTTTATGTAATTATGGAAATGGAATTGTAAGATGCAAATTATGATTGTCGTTAATGAAATTGGAAGACAAAAATGTGTTATGGAAGTTATGTCGAAAGTTGAAAGTTTTGGATGAATTATGGTTTCGGTGGAATTTTTGAATAATTTGTGGAATAATGTGAAATTCTCTTGATTTGCTTTTGAATGGCCTTGAATTAGAGAATGAATATGAAAATGTTAATATTAGTTTGAAAGTGTGAAGTTGGAGTCGAAGTTGTTACGTTATGAAGAAAGAGGGACTATTTATGTTGTAATGAGTTTTGTATTGAAGATTGATGTTGCTAGTGTTGTTATTGATTTGGTTGTTGATATTCTGAGCCGAGTCATATTCTCGGGGCAGCAAACTTATAGGGGAGATGCGCCCAAATTTACGTAGACAAAATAGCGAATTAAAGATTTGAACTCTAAAAGTCTTACTATTGACAATTGGTAAACATGACCGTTTGTAGATTTTTGGGCGAAACGGGAATCGAAATTGGACGAGCGTAAAAGCGCAATTAAGGTATGTAAAGTGTTGCCCTTCATTCTTTGGCATGTTCTAAACATAAGAGGCTCGAACGCGAGCCTTAGATACAATTACGTTCCTAGAAATTCGGGATTGAAATTGGCTCCATTTCATTCACTAAGATTGAATTAGTTTCCTTATAAATTGTTGCCAAAGTGACTTATGTGTATGCAACCTTCACAAACGGAGTCGGGTTGTTCCAAACCTCTCATGAATGACTCCATAAGGCCTATGATCCGTAATTTGAGTTCACCGCCTCGAGTGACCCGAGGTGGGCCCCCAGATTCCGAGACCTCTTATTATGGCCTAGTTCGACTTATTTCTACCCGGTTCTTAAAGGAAATTTTTGATCATTGCTCCGTTTGTCTAATGATAAATGTGATGAGTCTATAATATGTTTTGATATGTGTTATGATCCTAGAAACATGATTTGATATAAACAATCGTGCCATTCCCAAAAAGGGCATATATGTACACTATGATTGGCGTCCGACTTCTTTGAAATGATCTGCCATTCGAACTGTTCTATTTGTTAAAGAACGACCATTCTGATTATTCCGTTGAACCCCGTGGTATATTTGTTATGTACGAACAATCTCAGAAATTCTGTTTGACATAATCCGTCGCAACTTACGAAAGGTACATTTTATGATTTATTGTTTGGTTTGGCTAGTGAGTCTGAATTTATATGCATATGTTTCCGCACTACTCTGTTCGTGCAAGCTACAGTATGTCTTCTCACTGAGCCCGGGCCAGGACACGATCTCGTGCGCACCTCTCTGCATTATTCACCGAGTCCCTCGTACTTGCGGGCCGGGACACGTTATCTGTATATGTTTATGATATGATGATACGGGGATGGTGGCCAGGATGGCACATGATGATTATTCACCGAGACCCGCAGTAGAGGGCCGGGACACGTTATGTATACATGGTACATGATTCTGACATGCATGATTTCACTACCGAGTCCCTTAACAAAGGGCCGGGACACGCTATTTGCATATATGATATATGATTTTGTTATACATGATTTTACTTACCGAGCCCCTTATCAGAGGGCCGGGACACGTTATATGTTTATATGATGTTATATGATTTGGCATGCATCATTTATACTTTGGCATTGCTTTTTCGAGGTCTCGGATAAGGTACTCATCTTTTGTACTTCGGACTCTGACTATAGCTCCGTCTGTTGTATTTCTGGATCTCCCAGACTCGAGTATGACTCCGCTAGCTATATCTTTATATCACCGGCTCGACCGTGGTTACGATTACATTTCGTACCCCTTTGTTCCACGACTACGATTATATTGGTTACATTACGCTTACATACTCGGTACATTTCCGTGCGCGACCCCCTTTCTTCGGGGGTTACGTTGCCGCCCCGGTACGGACACTTCTTTTGACACGTCGCGGTTAGGACACACTTAAGTTCCGCTACTTTGGAGTGCTCCTGTTGATCCGGAGCTTATATTTTTGGTATATATCTTCTGTCGTTTCCATTTTTGTACACATGGTCATTTGGGGTACGGCGGGGCCCTGTCCCGTCCTATGATTCTGTTATGTCTGTTAGAGGCCTGTAGACATGTATGTGGGTTGTGGGTTGCCACTGTCCAGGAAGGTGTATATGAGATTGCGATTTGAGTGACTTCCGCGATGATGGCCTATATGATTATGTATAAGTCTATGTGTGTAAATACTTTCGTGCGATATATTTCATATCTATATGAATTTATGTATGTCTAATCTTGATTTGTATGGTTGGCACGCCAACTGGTCGAGATAAGTACGTTCGGTATCCAATTAGGATACCAGTCGCGGCCCACGGGGTTGGGTCGTGACAAAAGTGGTATCAGAGCGGTTAGTCCTCGGAATGTCTGCAGGCCGTGTCTGGTAGAGTCTTGTTTATCGGTGTGTTGTGCACCACATCTATAAACAGGAGGCTACAGGACATTTAGGATGTTACCCTTTCTTTGAATCTTAGATCGTGCGATAGAGCTGTGCTATTAGGATGACTCTTTTCTGATCGGTTGTTGTATTTTTCAGTGATGCCTCCGAAGAAGGCAACGGCTGCCCAGAAGGGCAAGGCAGTGGCAGAGACAGGAGAGACTAGCCGGGCTCGGAGAGTTACCCGGACCCTTGCTCAGATTATGCATGATACTGCGCCTCGGCCAGCAGGCTCTGCCACGCTATCATCATCAGAGGAGTATGGAGCAGCAGCAGCTGCAGATCAGGGGGCGGCTCCACCGCCCGTTCCCGAGGTTCCAGCACCCGAGCCTCCAGCTCCTCAGCCAGGCGCGGAGGATAGGACGTTGAGGGAGGCCGTGCGATCGACGACTGCGGTAGCGGGACGAGGCTCGCGGCGCGGGCGGGTGATGATGATGACGGCGTGATAGCAGAGTTCGGGATTTTCGACATGTGGTCCCCGAGTTTTTTGGGTCCGGGCTTTGAGGAGGACCCCCAGGACTTTATTCGGCAGATGCGGCGCTCGTTGAGACTGGTCAGGGCTTCAGAGATCGAGTCTGCAGGCGGCCGCCTTCACACGAGGGTTACGGGATGTTGCTCTTAATTGGTATGAGTCCCAGGGAGATGTCCCGGGGGTGAGGGTGCTCCCCGGCCCACGTGGGACGAGTTTACGGTTGCTTTTCTCCGTCACTTTTTGCCTCGGAGTTGCGGCGGGGAGGGGGGGGGGGGGGGGGCGATTCTACTGCCGGCTAAAGCGGAGAGGTCGAGAGTATAATTTGGAGTTTGATTTGGAGTTTGATTCTGCGGCTCGGATATGCACCCACCATCGTAGCGGATATGGAGGATCGGATGCATCGATATGTGATGGGTTTGGGACGCTTTACTTGGTTGATAGTTGTATGGCGATGGCGTCGCGACTGATATGGACATCGCCCGATTACAGGCTTACGCCCAAGGGATGGAGGACCGCCATCGAGCAGATCAGACCAGCAGAGATCGTGATAGGAGGCCGCCCAAGAGGGCCAGATCTGCGGGGTATTCCGGAGATTCCCGAGGCGGATGGCCTCAGCAGCAGTCCGGTAGGTCCCTTCCTCCGTCAGACCGGGGTACACAGTCCGCCGGCAGACGTTTTAATGGCGCAGGTCCGTCTGGAGCAGGCCAGAGTTCTAGGGCCTCGGATTCGCAACAGAGCAGGGGGTTCAGTCAAAGGAGGCTATCTATGCCTCAGTGCCCTCAGTGTGGCAGGCACCACCCGGGAGAATGTCGCCTCGCCACCGGAGCCTGTTTCTCGTGCGGCCGTCAGGGCCACGTTATGAGGGAGTGCCCGTACAGGGGCGGTTCAGGTTCAGCCCAGCCTACTCGGTCAGTTGCCGGCTCATCTTCTCCTTCGGTAGCCATGCGCCCCACGGGCGAGATATGCCGGCACCAGTGAGTCGCGGCAGAGTCGGAGCGGAGCACCCAGGTTCTAGCGGTCCTTCGAACCGCGTATATGCTTTTGACCAGCCCAGCAGGACCCCGGGAGCGTCACCGATGCAGACCCGGGTATATTATTAACTTTTCCTTGAAAGGTATGTGCATTGATTGATCTATACTCCATTATATTACGTGATTTTCTTTTTCTAGGTGTTCGCAAAAGTAAGGTAAACCCAAATTAATAAAACCATTTGAGACAGCTATATATATATATATAGATGAAAAGGGATATTGAGGATTCAGAAGGGTGATATGGTAATTGCGCGGTTTAGATCGGGGTGGGACCCGCTACGAGAAATTTCTGAAAATTTATTAAGACCCCGATCTGCCCTAAATTATGTGACAAAGGTCGTACGGGATAGTCGACGCAATTATATTAGCATTAACACACCAAAACGCATGAAAGTTTTGAGGTTAAGCGTGCTGGGGCCAGAGCAATTCTGGGATGGGTGACCTCCCTGGGAAGTATACCCAATTTTCATAAATGTTGTTATAAAAGACAGATGGAAACTCTGGGGTAACCTAAAGAAAAAGAGAATGTGTGGAGTAACTAACACCCTTACAGAAGTCGCGCAGACCGAAGCGGACTAAGTGGGTGAAAGGAAGAAAGTGCAATACCGCTCGAGAATTAGGGCGAATTTGAATAGTGGTTGGAGACGTTTGCAAGTAAGATAGTAGTGAGCGTATATGTATGTGTATGATTTTCCTTTGGTGACCATATTGATTAAGAGACAAATCCCAGCGACTAGTGTTGCGATAGATGAAAGGTTTTACTAAACGGAATACATGAAACAAAACGGAAGTTAGAATACGAATGTTGTAAGGGGAAAGATAAACCTTGATTTCATTATACATTAGTCCAGTGCGATGATATCTGGAGAAGAAAATAAGTACGGACATTAGAAGGGATGAAGGATAAGAAATATGATTGAGCAAAACCTTCGAAAGAGCCGACGAGCGACACATAAAACTATTTGTGTGGAAATCTGACGAACAAGTCTATGAATGAGTGAACAGGTTTTAATGAAATAACTCGTGGTACGACGATCAGGGTGAGTAATGAAACGTCGACAGGGGAAATTTTCGTAAATTACTGAAGCATTAATGGAAATGGTCTGATTCTAATCATAATTCTGTCTGTTATACTTTTGCGCCTCTGATTTTGATGAAGCTCTGCCTATTATGCCTCTGTACTTCTGAATCTGATTACGTTTCTGTCTGATATGCTTCTATACGTCCGACTCTGATTACAAATCTGTCTGATACTTCTCTGTACGTCTGACTCTGACTACGGATCTGTCCGACATAGTTCAGTACATCTGACTTTGATTATGGATCTGTCCGATATGCTTCTGTACGTCTGGCTTCAATTATGAACTTGTTTGATGTAACGTAGGATTACGATATTGTTGTAAGGAACCGAGAAGTGTGACAAGAGGAGAAAGATGTTGATGGCTAGACCGAAAAGAAAGGACAATAACATTGTTAAATATAGAAGCAAAAGATATGTTGGGATAGAACAAGCAGGAATTGTAAAATAAATGCCCCCACAGGCGCTCTGATTAAATACGAGTATGTAGTTGACAAGAGGACCTCCCCCGAAATGTTTGTAAGACCTATAAGGCCAATTTAACATTCGAGGACGAATGTTCTAAAGGGGGGGAGGATGTTATATCCGGCATTTTTGCATATTCGGAAAAATTCGAAATAATTGTGACTCGCAAGAGATAAGGCCACATTTTGATTTTAATTAATGCATATGTTGTTCATGAAAGAATATTAATGTGGAAGAGTTGAGGAAGGCTAAGGGCAAAATTGGAATTGTAAAAATTTGTTTCATGAATTATACAAGTAGCCAAATTGTTGGGCCAAAAAAAAAAATAAGAAAATGAGGCCCAATTTAAGGGGGCTTGGCCGGCCACTTTATGGCCCAAATCCATGGATTTTAATTAATCCATGTGATGAAATAAATAAGAGGGGCTATATAATATTATGCAATATATGGAAGTTTCAAGAAAAATCAAAGAAGAGAGGAGAAAAGAGAGGCCTCACGGCCAAAGGAGAAAAAGAAGAAAAAAAAAAAAATCTTGAGTTTAAATCCTTGGTCCAAAAATTCTTCTTTTCTTGTATTCCTACTAAGCTCAAGGTCGTCTTCAGTATGGTATAATTTTTAAGGCAAGAAAGTTACGTTTGTGGCAAGTGAAGAAGTTGGAGGAAAAGGGTAAGAATTGCATTCTTTTTATGGAAATTTATATTGTATAATGAGTAGAATTTAATGAAAATTATAGGAGTGTTGTGTGTGGTGTGCAAGCCGTGTGTGTGTGTGTGTGCATGTTGGGGCCGTGGGTGCCAATTGGTGAAGGGTAGGTGAGTTGATTTTATTTGGCATGTTAGTTGTGTGTTGTGGTGGTCTTTGTAATGTAAATGAAAGATTAATGGTTTAAGTTAGCATGAAAATTGGTTGTAGATGGTTATGGGAAATTATGGGATTTTATTATAGATTTTATGTAATTATGGAAATGGAATTGTAAGATGCAAATTATGATTGTCGTTAATGAAATTGGAAGACAAAAATGTGTTATGGAAGTTATGTCGAAAGTTGAAAGTTTTGGATGAATTATGGTTTCGGTGGAATTTTTGAATAATTTGTGGAATAATGTGAAATTCTCTTGATTTGCTTTTGAATGGCCTTGAATTAGAGAATGAATATGAAAATGTTAATATTAGTTTGAAAGTGTGAAGTTGGAGTCGAAGTTGTTACGTTATGAAGAAAGAGGGACTATTTATGTTGTAATGAGTTTTGTATTGAAGATTGATGTTGCTAGTGTTGTTATTGATTTGGTTGTTGATATTCTGAGCCGAGTCATATTCTCGGGGCAGCAAACTTATAGGGGAGATGTCGCCAAATTTCGTAGACAAAATAGCGAATTAAAGATTTGAACTCTAAAAGTCTTACTATTGACAATTGGTAAACATACCGTTTGTAGATTTTGGGCGAAACGGGAATCGAAATTGACGACGAGCGTAAAGCGCAATTAAGGTATGTAAAGTGTTGCCCTTCATTCTTTGGCATGTTCTAAACATAAGAGGCTCGAACGCGAGCCTTAGATACAATTTCCGTTCCTAGAAATTCGGGATTGAAATTGGCTCCATTTCATTCACTAAGATTGAATTAGTTTCCTTATAAATTGTTGCCAAAGTGACTTATGTGTATGCAACCTTCACAAACGGAGTCGGGTTGTTCCAAACCTCTCATGAATGACTCCAAAGGCCTATGATCCGTAATTTGAGTTCACCGCCTCGAGTGACCCGAGGTGGGCCCCCGCATTCCGAGACCTCTTATTATGGCCTAGTTCGACTTATTTCTACCCGTTCTTAAAGGAAATTTTTGATCATTGCTCCGTTTGTCTAATGATAAATGTGATGAGTCTATAATATGTTTTGATATGTGTTATGATCCTAGAAACATGATTTGATATAAACAATCGTGCCATTCCCAAAAAGGGCATATATGTACACTATGATTGGCGTCCGACTTCTTTGAAATGATCTCGCCATTCGAACTCGTTCTATTTGTTAAAGAAACGACCATTCGATTATTCCGTTGAACCCCGTGGTATATTTGTTATGTACGAACAATCTCGAAATTTTCGTTTGACATAATCCGTCGCAACTTACGAAAGGTACATTTTATGATTTATTGTTTGGTTTGGCTAGTGAGTCCGAATTTATATACATATGTTTCCGCACCACCGTTCGTGCAAGCTGCGCATGTCTTCTCACCGAGCCCGGCCAGACACGATCTCGTGCGCACCTCTCTTCATTATTCACCGAGTCCCTCGTACTTGCGGGCCGGGACACGTTATCCGTATATGTTTATGATACGATGATACGGGATGGTGGCCGGATGGCACATGATGATTATTCACCGAGACCCGCAAAGAGAGGTCGGACACGTTATGTATACATGGTACATGATTCTGACATGCATGATTTCACTACCGAGTCCCTTAACAAAGGGTCGGGGCACGCTATTTGCATATATGATATATGATTTTGTTATACATGATTTTACTTACCGAGTCCCTTATCAGAGGGCCGGGACATGTTATATGTTTATATGATGTTATATGATTTGGCATGCATCATTTATACTTTGGCATTGCTTTTCTGAGGTCTCGGATAAGGTACTCATCTTTTGTACTTCGGACTCTGACTATAGCTCCGTCTGTTGTATTTCTGGATCTCTGACTCCGAGTATGACTCCGCTAGCTATATCTTTATATCACCGGCTCTGACTGTGGTTCTGACAGTTACATTTCTGTACCCCTGTTCCTGACTACGATTATATTGGTTACATTCTGCTTTACATACTCGGTACATTTCCGTACTGACCCCCTGTTCTTCGGGGCCGCGTTACATGCCCGCGGCAGTACGTACGCTCCTTTTGACACGTCGCCGCCTTAGGACACACCGTTCCGTCACTTTGGAGTGCTCCCGTTGATCCGAGCTTATATTTTTGGTATATATCTTCTCGTCGTTTCCATTTTTGTACACATGGTCACAAGGGGCACGGCGGGGCCCCGTCCCGTCCTATGATTCTCGTTATGTACGTGAGGCACCGTAGACATGTATGTGGGTTGTGGGTTGCCACTGTCCAGGAAGGTGTATATGAGATTGCGATTTGAGTGACACTGCTTGCGATGATGGCCTTAACGGCTTATGTATAAGTCTATGTGTGTAAATACTTTCGTGCGATATATTTCATATCTGTATGAATTTATGTATGTCTAATCTTGATTTGCTGGTTGGTACGCCAACTCTGTCAGATAAGTACGTTCGGTATCCAATTAGGATACCAGTCGCGGCCCACGGGGTTGGGTCGTGACAATTTCTTTTATGTTGTACAACATTTAAGATGATTCTTGGTAACAATAATGCTTATCAAAATCTGAATTTAATTGATCGTCATGCGTTTGATTGTGAAATAGTTATTTTTCTATTTCTTTGTTTTTTAGTTTATTTTCAATTAACAACACCCTATTTAGCAGTAATTTTTTTCACTTAAATTGATGCTTAAATTGTTGATTGTAGCAAGTAGTAAGAACTTATGTTATCAGTGATATTTTTCTATGAGTTCTTTGGGGCACAAGAATATATATACCAATATTATGCCTTCTTTTCCCTCAAGTTTCTCTTTTGTAGGCAACTGTCATGGAGGGAGTTGAAAGAAATGTTATAACTCATTATGTGAATATAGTGAATGCCTATTAGTAATTGTTGAATTTAGCAGGGAGTAAGAAGTTATGTTATCTGTGATATTTTCCTAGAAGCTCTTTGGGACACAATCAACAATATACCAATATTATGCTTTTTTTCCCTCAAGTTTCTTTTTTGTAGGCCACTGTCATGGAGGGAGTTGAAAGAAACGTTATCACTCATTATGTGAATATGGTGAATGCCTATTCATCCTTCCCGCTCTCATTTTTTTATATTTTTCTAAAGTTTTATTAGATACAGTACTTTTTTTAAAAATAGCTCAATGATACCTTGATTCTCTTTGATCAGTTACCTTTATCTTTGTTTTTCTACATATAAAATGGGAATTGGAGAAAATAAAAGAGATTTTACTTTTTTGTTTGTTTTGGAAAATGAACAACAATAATAATTGTGCCTACAAACAAATTGTGATCGACTATATGAATTTCCGCAATTCATGTAACTCTTTTTAAGTTCATCTCAATCCAATATTACATAAATAAAAGAAGAGAAAAATTATCAATGCACTAAAGCTAAACTCCCTGATGAAAAGAAAATATATGTTAGAATATTATACGTACAATAGAAAAATCATATAAAATTTGTTAAATGAGTGCAAGAAAATTGACCTACTTGATGGCTCTTTGGATATCAGAGATGAAAATTTATTCTGTAAATTCACGTGCACTAGTTTATTCTAAAACAAAGACTCAGCAAAGACTACGTCAAGAATCCTAATTTCTATATGATGTTTCACCCGGAGAATGCAAAGGACTCACAACATCATATTATTACATCGGAAGACTACTCACAAAATCATATTATTACATCGGAAGACTTTGGAGATCAAAAGAGATGGATCCAACCTTATATAATGCTGCGGCGGAAGGAATTATCGTAGATGCTGATTTTATACTTGCTGATCAACTGCAAAGGGATGAAGAAAATGGGTACCAGGTCACTCCAAAGGGCAACACTGTCCTCCACGTCGCAGCGCTGTATGGCCAATCAGGTTTCGTGGGACAAGTCCTTGAGATTACTTCCGCGTTGTTATGCTGTAAGAACAAGAAAAATGAAACTGCACTTCACTTAGCAGCTAATAAAGGGCACAGTGAAGTAGCCCGGGTGCTACTTCGCGCAGCTGGAGAGGGGAATAAGGAGACGCTCATGAGGATGACAGATGACGATGGAGATACAGCTCTGCACAAGGCAGTGAGGAGTGGATGGGTAGACACTGTCAGACTCTTGGTGAAAGAAGATCCTGAATTCGAATTTCCAGCAAACAAAGCAGGGGAGACACCCCTATATCTGGCGGCAGAGTCTGGTTTTGTTGACTGTTTGTTGGAAATCTTGAGATCCTCCATCAAACCAACATATGGCGGTCCATGTGGTCGAACGGCTTTGCATGCGGCAATGATCCAGAAACACAGTGGTAATTATTTCGGCTTTTAAGTTAAGTTGTGTGTGTAAGTGTGTAGATTCTTTACACAAACAAGTTTAGTTGACTTACAATAATCACAGCAAGCCTGATAAGGTAACCGGAAAAATAGAGTAATAACCTCCTATAGCCGATTAAATTGAATTAATAGTGTATACTTGACTCTTGAAGTGTATATCAAATACTTTTAAGTTATATACACTTGAAAATTTTTTACAGTTGTGAAGTAACTTGCTATAGCATGTTATTTAACTTCTTATTCAAGGTCACTATCAATGCTTGTTATATAGAATTGAGTTTAACTTATATAAACTGACAATATTAAGAATTTTTTCACTATCAGGTGACCTTTACTTGTCGTAGTAGGTAACTTGTCTTATTTCAAGATTATAAATCTCACTTTTTATGGAATGACTTGACGGTGTAAAAATTCTCTATATTGTGGGTATATATAAGTTAGATTCTATAGAATTACCTATAGGTCACGGTTCAAGCCGTCAAATCAGCTATTGATGCTTGCGTTAGGGTAGGCTGCTTACATTACACCCGGGGATGCTTCGTGCACCAAGCTACCTTCTTTCTTCCTTTCTTTTTTTACTAATATTTGACACATCCAGATTGTGCGACATCACTATGGCAATGGAATAAATCGTTATGCGAGGAATCAGACCAATGGGATTGGAATCCACTGCATTATGCTGTTAAACGAGGATTGAAATTAGTAGTTCGTGAAATGCTGAGGTGGAAGAAATCATTAGCCTACATTCAAGCAGGCAGTGGAAATGACTGGACGACAACAATTCACATTGCAGCCAGTAACGATTATGCGAACATGATAAATGAGCTATTAAATCATTGTCCAGATTGCTGGGAAATGCTTAACAGCAGTGGCCAAAATGTTCTTCATGTTGCCATGTCGAACAATAAAATAAGAGTAATCAATTTCATACGGAATTCTAAAGAGTTTCACAACTTTATTGACGAGGCGGATAATGATGGCAACACTCCTCTCCATTTGCTTAGTGCCTCTACTAGTTTACTTTTGTCTCTAAGAGGATATCCCCATGCAAAGATGTTATTTAACAAAAAAGATCAGACTCCACTTGACAGATCAGAGTCTGGCACAGAGACAACACAAATAGTACGTAATTGTTACTTATAGCCTGTTTGGCCAAGCTTTCAAAATCTGTTTATTCTGAAATGTGAATCTTCAAATTTATTGAATACTCTAATCATCTAAAATATCACGTTTGATACTCATATTTGATAGAAGTAGAGGGTATATAGCTACTGAAATTACATGTTCTTCCAAAATAGGAGAAACGATCATTCAAGCGGAGGCTTCGCCTTCGACTGGGAGGACGCAGCTTCGAGATAAGAGGGGAGAACATGCAGGAGCCGGAGGATGAAATGGAGTCAAGGGGCACAAATACACAACAGAGGGAGAACAAAGCTAAGAGAGATAAAATAGGCAAATTGCAAGATATTATGACGGCAACTCAAATACATCTAGTTGTGGCCGCTTTACTAGTGACGGTGACCTTCGCAGCCGGTTTCACAATGCCGGGAGGTGTTGAGAGCGATCCCGGCCCTAATAAAGGAATGGCGATTTTGGTAAGGAAAACAGCGTTCCGTGCATTTGCTGTTTCGAATGCCATTGCCTTTACATGCTCCGCTGGTGCTGTATTCAGCTACTTCTCCATTGGAGACAATACAGCAGCTACAAAGAAGTTAAAAATTATACGTCCGCTTTTTATGGGGGCGAATAATTTGCAGCGTGGAGCGATATTAGCAGTAGTAATTGCCTTTGTAACTGGTACGTATGCTACTTTAGCACATTCAGTTGGCCTCGCCGCTACTGTCTGTCTCATCGGTTGCGCCTCTTTCGTTGTGTTCACTACTCTGAATTCTGCCTTCTACTGAACTCGTGATAAATCAATATTAAGAAAAGAGATAGAGGGATTAATGAACACGAGCAGAGACGGGATCTCAACTGTTAGTACCTGAATTCTGAATTAAAGCTTTATATATATTTAGTAAATTTCTTAACACATATACAAGGAATGAATCAAAATTACTGAATTTTGCGGAACTCATGATGTAGGCTATTCTAATTAATATGTTGTGTCATCTCTCATTATTTCTAATGAGCATTTATATAAGGGAAAAGGAGTAAATATACCCCTCAACTTTGCGATTTAGAGCAGATATACCCTCGTTAAAAAAGTGGTTTATATATACCCCTGTCGTTACTAAATGGTGTAAATATACCTCTGCCGTTACACGAATGGTGCAAATATACCTTTTTCACTGGCGGAAATTTTTAAAAAAAAAAAAGAAGTCATTTAGCTTAGTTTTTTAATTAAAAAAATGTCGCGTGGCTTTTGGGTAAACATATTTTTCTAAAGCCGCATGATAATTTTTTTTCTAGTGTGTCCGGTCTGGTTCGTTTAAAAAAATATCTCCGTGACTTTAGAAAAATAAGTCGACCCATTTTTTAAAACCAACCAGACCCAACCCACTAGAAAAAAAAAATTACCATGTGGCTTTAGAAAAATATGTCTTACTTAAAAAATATGGGTATACTTTTTTTTAAAAGCCACGTGGCATATATTTAATTTAAAAAAGGCTAAATGATTTTGACAAAAAAATTTGTCAGCAAAAAGGGCATATTTGCACTATTTTGTAACGACAGGGATATACATACACCACTTTTTAACGAGAGGTATATCTTCTTTAAATAGCAAAGTTGAGGACTATATTTTTTGTGCAAGTTGGATTCAAGGAAGTGGTGATCGCTCAGTTGTTGCTGACTTAGTTGAGTAGTTTGATTGGACATGGAGTTTAAGATATCAAGGAAGATTTTTCAATCTTACAGTATAAAACAAGCTAGGAATATTTGTGTGGTTATAAATCATCTCGTTAAGCGTAAAAGATAAAGTTTAAAGTTAAATTGTTGCCAAATAAGGAAATGTGTCATTCTTTTGGGACTGACTAAAAAGAAAAGCGTGTCATATAAATTGAGACAGAGAGAGTAACAAATACAATTCAATCATTGGAGTGGGTGAAAATTCTAGGAGATCAAGATTTAAATGTGAGTTCACATCGATAGCAAAATGAATTACTAGCGTGGAAGAAATGATAACTACGTTACTGTAACCTATTAAACTACGTTAATAGCGTCGATTTGCTTTTGACACTATCAGTAAATACAACTTAAATGGATTTAACTTTACCCTGCACAATTTTGTATGTATGTAAAAAGCAAAACAAAATTTGTGAGTCAAATTACTACAAACATCTATAACACAGCAAAAAGAAATTTAATTGGATTAAATGGAAGTTGACAGAAAAACAATTGAATTCAAGAAAAGTAATTGTGAACACTCAAATATGGGAGTCTTTAACATCACTTCAGAAACTAAATCAGCTTTCAGTTTTGCCCTTAACTTTCAAAGTTTCATATGCCAATATGTGGAAATTTTTGACAGAATTTGCCCCAAGCAATGTTCATGGCATAATCATCAACTTACCATTTATACATATTTTTTTCTCTCTCTCTGTTTCACTTTCTGTTTTAAGAAAACTTTTCATTAATAAACTCGAGGGATTAAACGTAGGTAGGTTATAGGTAACTTATTCTAGGTATTGGCATCTCGGGGACTTCCTCCGCCTCCTTTTATCGAAACCACTGGCGCACGGAAGGAGCTTCGACTAATCAAATGAGAATCAAGAAACAAAACTATGACCGTAATATCGTCATGAAAATGCCGCCTCACTCCTCTATCTATCCTTTTCAGGTCCGCATATCTCATTTCTCGTTTCTTTGCTGCTTCCTGAAGAGCAGCTTTTACAAGTTTTCTAGCAATGCCCTGCACAAATTTGTAAATATTAGTTTCACTCAGGCGCGGAGCCACAATGGAGGCTACGACTTCGACGGAACAGTAGCTTTGGCTCAAACCCTGTATTTGTGTTATAAAAATTCACTTAATATGTGCAGGGGCCAGAACCCATTAAAATAACTGGCTTCGCCACTGAGTTCAGTAGAGAAAACAGCTGACACAATAACTTCATAGATCTTTTTATCATGTGCTCCCCATGAGCAAAAGTTCCAACAGTCGGTAAATTGTCAATTGCTGTTTCTTGAAGCAGACGGGTCATGTAGAAAAGAAAACTTATATGCAAATAATCAACTTAGTGTTGATGTCTAGTGAAACACAATACACAAGTACAAGCATACATGTGGAAATTGGATGCCCATCGAATCGAGAACAAAACCACAAAAAGGAAAGAAAAAAAAATTCCAAATAATACTTTACACCTCTAAAATTTCTAAAATTGTATTATTCTTTGATACGTAACTGTAATATGTATTGTTCTTTGACAAGTGTAATATGTATTATTCTTTGATAAGTAGATAAGAATACACATATTTAATTCATAATCTCAAGGTCTCTTTTGTAATCGTAGGTATTAATGTCAAATAATGCCTAGTACTTCCTTCTCTTTTGGTAAAACCAAAAGAAAGTGATGTCCCTCCCCTTTCCTCTCCTCTTGTATCTTTCTTTTGTCTAGTCTTTGTTTCTTTTCCCTTTCCTGCAATCTAAGACTTTTTCTTTTACAACCGTGGTATCCAAGCCAGCTTGTGCGCACCTCAACTAATTCAAGTCATCTTTAAATGACATCAATCAAAGGTTTAATCAGGGAAATGGCTTGTTAAACTTGTACACTAATCTATTAGTTCTATGTATTTCTCGTCTCGTCCCAAGTTTTCAAAATTAAAATATAAACACGAGTAAATATCTCAAGCACACACTAAACAGATTTACTAAAAAACCACACTGCTTGCTGGCAAACAGAGAACTAACAGATACTAAAACGCCGTATTCTCCAAAGATTGAGGAACAGGAGATCTTTTAATTTTTTTTTATTTTTTTTTTTTTAATTATATAGGGGGTAGGGGAAGGGGAAATGGGGAGGGGATTACAACGTGGGCATTCCAACCCTCACTAACAAGGTGAAAGTTCAGGTAGTCAACGAACTGAGCTACTAGATCCGTACAGGAGAAGATCTATTAAGAAAGATTTATACTAGAGAAATCTTACTGCCACCTCTCTCTCTCTCTCTCTCTCTCTCTCTCTCTCTCTCTCTCTCTCTCTCTCTCTCACTCATACACACACAGACACACACCAACAAATGAGAATGATATGATAACAAGAAAAAGAATAGAAGATATTAACAAAAGAGGAAATTCTTTCATTATTAAAAAAAAAAAAAAAAGAAAAAAAAATGAGAACAATCTTACATGGTGTTCACAACTGCTGACAATGTCCACAGCCTCTTGGTTGCTTAGATGCTCCCATAAGCCGTCTGACGCAAATATGAGAAACTGGTCTTCTGGAAGGAGCTTCTGTACAAATATTGATGGCTCGGCAAGGAGAATAGGCTTCTGGAAGGTTCCAGGAAATCGAAACTTAGGGAGCAAAGGCTCTTTGTTAAACTCCGCTCTCTTCAAATATGCATCACCGATTGATCTTGAAACCTGCAAAAGTGCATTGAGATTTCAGCATCACGATATCGAGTTGATGTCATCTGCTTCAGACAGCTTAGGAATGTGGCAAAAGTTCTTTGAAGCATTATTGTCTTCCTCACTGAAGCTTAGCGTAAGGAGGAGAGTATTCTATTCATGCTTCTTTCAAGAGAGTCAGACATAATGATGGGCAGCGAAATGAAGGTCAGAGGTAGGATAGGAAAGACCAAAAATCTGAAATACTTTTATTTATACAAATTTCCGTTTTGACCTATTGGTGGAAACGGCAATCAGTCAGAACATCCAATAAATAAGTGTAATGAGCCGCACAGTGATTAACTGATTATGATAACATGGAAGTAAAGTACCTGTATAATTCCCTTCACGCGCCAAACCTTGTGCTTTAAAACTACTACATGTGGATCATCAGGATGCAGAGAATGCAATTCTTCACGGACGGATTCCAAACTCGCGTTGTGTTCAGAAGATAATTGAACTGCTTTAACCTCTTTGAGAGCCCTCTCCCGTTTTCCTAACACCGCACGAGAATCTCCAGCGTTTGCGATGTATAATATCCCACTGCATATAATACCCACTAAGCAGCATGATCCAACTGAAGCAATTTGGGGTCTAGTTTGCCATTGCTTTCTCACTAGAGAGAGAAACTCCTCTTCTGTTGCCAAATATGCCTTGCTTATAACATCGGCTGACATTACTTGATCCTCTGAGGTGAATTCTGCGTCACAAAGAGTATGTTAACATTTCAAAGGGTGAGAGAGAATCGCCAAAGCTTTCTTTACCCAATTGTTTTCTTTGTTCTGAGAAGGGAGTGAGCAAGCAGAAAATGAGGCTGATCCAATGCTATTTTATGGAATAAGCAGATGGCATTAACCAACTTTTCTATAACATAATACATGAGTGATGAGATCTATTATCTTCTTTTTTTTTTTTTTTTTTTTTTTTTTTTTTTTTTTTTTTTTTTTTTTTTTACAAGTAGAAATTTTAATTGGTTGTTCTGCTAGTTTTTAGTGATGAGATTTATTACCAGAGTTGGGGTCTAGTACAACCAATATGATTTGATCTCTTTTATGATTGTAGGTATTTGTCCATTAGCAAATGGGTGTTGGGACTTTAAACCCAAGCGACTTATCATGATTTGAATTACAAGATGTCACCTTCGTGATGACACTAAGTTGTATGGATATATCATGGACATGGAACCTGTAAGGTCTACATTGCTGATCCTAATACCATGAGTTTTTGTCTCTAATCAATGTAAGATTGACATTGACAGCTTCCTAACACATTTATCAATCACACCTAGCCACACCTCCTGATTATTATATTTGGCCCCTTAGAGGAAGCCCCAGATAAACAGTGGCAACTTTTTTTATAACCATCGTGTCCGGACCAGCTTGCAAGCACCTCGACTGATTCCACCAGATACCTGCCACCTCCCACCAGCAACAGGTACCTACCAGGAAACTTTGTCCACCAAGGCTAAGGCTAGGACAGATAGGAAGAAATCACCTAGTGTTTTTGTCTCTACTCGGATCTGAACCTGAGGCCTCATGGTTCTCAGCCCACTTCATTGACCACTAGCCACACCCTTGGGTGCAGAAAAACATCAATTTTACAACCCATAATGCTTGCTAAATCCATGATACATTTACTGGCACTACGAGAAAAAATCCTGTTTTCGCCCATGTTAATCTTTAGACCAGAAACTGCTTCAAAAACAAGGAGTACAACAACAACACACCCACTTGAATCCCACTCAGTGGGGTCTGGGGAGGCTAGAGCGTACGCAGACCTTACCCCTACCTCGAGAGGCAGAGAGGCTGTTTCCGGTAGACCCTCGGCATAATGACAAGCAATTCAAAGCAGTATAAAAAGTCAGGGCAAAATAATATAAAAAGCATGATAAAGCTATATGAAAAAAAAGTAGTTGTAACTACCACAAATGCATACGATAATCGAAGCACAAGAAAACAACAGATAGTCGCTTCAAAAGAAAGGAGTACTAAACTTAAATAAAAACTGCAACTTGTCAGCCCCACACAACAACAGTGTGTCATCCACATATAACAGTACTGGAAAACAAAAAAAAATAAGGCTCAAATTCAGTAATTTGCAATCCCTGGATGAGGAAATTAAAAGATTATTTCTGTTGAACCTCATGTCAGTTGCTTCATCTCTAATCATAATCTCAATATTTCCCATCACAATCTTACTTATCCAGAAAAATATAATTCCTGTCTCTAGCTTTTCTTTCAGGTGATTAACAAAGGAAAAAAAAAAATATGGCTAGGATACGGAGCTCGTGTTAGTTCTCTGTTACAACTTGCAAAGAACATTTAAACATTTCCTAAAAGGGAATAACTCCCAACAAAAAACAGGTGTCGCATGTCCAAAATCAAGCATAGCCTTGAACGCATCAGAAATTACTAGAAAGCTGGATGAAATATGAAGAGTAATACTATTTTTTTTAGAAAAAAAAAACTATGATCTGTAATTTTAGTTATATCTTTTTTTATTTTTGCGTAATTAGAATCCAGAATCCTGCTTCTAAAAGTTATCCTTTCAGTAAGGGCATTATATACCAGAATGGTAACATATGAGAGCATTTGACCTAATCATTCGTCATATATGATCAGAAGAACTAAAGTTATCCAAAAAAAAAAAAAGGGAGTTCAACACAGTGTGAACTGTAAACCAAGGCGAAAAGCCCAAGAAAAATGCCAAGGTCTACTGGAACTTTTAGTGCATGGTGCAAACAAAGAACGTGCTTTATTGATTAAAGGGTGTGTGTACATGTATCTTCTTGTACCGCCCTTTCCGAGAAAGAGCGCCTAGCATCTAAGGAACGTGCATTAGCACCTTGGTGTCTGCACGAACCACAGCCTAAGTGGGACCTACGACACTCTAGCTTTAGTGTCTAACCACACCTCAATAGCACATTTAACAAAATGATCTAATACAAACAGGAGGAGTGGTCAATGAAATGGGTTGAGAACCATGAGGTTTCAGGTTCAAATCCCAGCGGGGCAAAAATACTAGGTGATTTCTTCACATATGTCCAAGCCGTGGTGGACATAGTTACCCAATACCTGTGTTAGTGGGAGGTAGCAAGTACCCCGTGGAATTAGCCGAAGTGCCCGAATAAAGTAGATAAGTCATGCTTGTGAAGCAGATATACGTAAGACACAAATGAAATGCCACAGATATAGTTGATATTTGAAGCAAAGCATAGGAAAAAAAGGAAAAAAGAAAAAAACATACTCTTGACGTTCTCAAAAAGGCGTCCATTTATAAACCGGGCAGCTTCCGCACCTGCATGGCCATCATATATTCCCACAAAGGTGCCCTGAGGACCTGTTTCAACCAAACTCATTGACCCCGATTCAAGCTGGCTCTGATCCTCCAATATATTATTCGCTTGAATTACAGCCATCGAGAACTCCCCATTAACATGGTGCCCCGAATCTTTGTACCACCACAATCCATCAACACAGCCGCCTGGGTCTCCTCCTCTACTGCTGCTATTTTCACCTTCATTATCTAATGATGGCTTCCAACAAGGGTAAACAAACTTTTTCCATGTAGTTGTCACCATACCTTTGCATGTTATTGTTACAGTTAAACCTCTCTATAACGGTGTCGTTTGTTCCAATATTTTATGGCCACTATAGTGAAATGTTGTTATACATAACATATAATATAACATAGCATGAAAATCAGTTCCAAAAAACTTGGTTGTGATAGAGGATGGTAGTTATAGAGAGGTCTGACTGTATTATGACTCACCCAAAGGGTCCAGCAATCAAGTACTTGCCAAGCAACAATTATTCCAAAATCTTGCCAAATGTTCCGGCGTTTGTGCATATATCAAGAAATGCAGGCACCATGAATCTGTATACACCCAAATGATCCAGCAATCAGAAGATTCATCAAACAACAATTGTTCAAAAATCCAAACCCCAGCTCGAGACCTGTGTTGTAAAGCTGAGCAAATGACAAAAATGGTCCCTTATGTTTGAGGGTAGGTTCAAAATAGCCCCTTAAGTATGCATTTAACTGTTTTAGTCTTTTACGTTCGCCAAAAGTTAACACTTTTAGTCTCCGTCAAATATTTACCGAACTCTGTCCGTTAGTTTTGATGGAACCTATGAGAAAAAAGGATTTTTTTTATTTTTATTTTTTTAATCAAGAGAAAAAAGGAAATTACCAGGTACTCACATTCAGAGGTACAATTTATGTAGTTTCGGCTATTTTTAATTTATTTCTAGAGTCTAGTGCAACTTTTTGAGGTGCAATTTTCGGTAATTTTTTATATCTTCTTAATGTTAAGTGTAGTTTCTTATGTTGCATGTTTTTAGGAATTGACGAGACTTGTTGATGTTTATAGTTAATTTCTTTTTCCATTGTTTCCGTCAAATCTACAAACAGAGTTTATAAATGTTTTACGGAGACTAAAAGTGTTAATTTTTGGCTAACTTAACGGACCAAAAATGTTAAGAACTTACTTAAGGGACTATTTTGAACCTGCCCTCAAACATAAGGGACCATTTTTGTCATTTTCTCTTGTAAAGCTTGCCAAAAGTTCAAACTTTATGCATATATCTAGAAATCCATACCATTAATCTGCAGACCCAGAAACCATTAGCTACCTAAATAAATAATGTAGCCAAAAAACCTGCATTAGAGACACAATTAATGAGAAATTTTGATCTAAAAAGTAAATGGGGTTTCAAGATTATACACAATATAGATACCAAGCAATGCAAACACCATTAATCTGCATTGGCGGTGACAAAATTAGCCCATGAAAACATGATCCGCCCAACCAATTCAAGTTTTGTTGGTCATTGACCCACCCATTTATTAGCTCAACTCATTTTAGCCTAACACATTTCAGCCCATCTCAAAATTGGGCTGACATGTAGCCTAAATTGACTCATAGAAACCTTGTCAGAATATTTTCAAAAAGACATATTTTTCATTTGATATGTTATACATGTAACCATAGTTTTATTAGGTACTTCAAAAAATATAAAAGAATCAACAACAACAACATACCCAGTGTAATCCCACAAGTTGGGTTAGTGTACGCAGACCTTACCCCCACCTTGGGAGGTAGAGAGGTTGTTTCCGATAGACCCTCTGCTCAAAAACAAAGCAGGTCAAAAAAGAAAAAAATTATAAAAGAACAAACAAGGAAATTAAAACTTAATAAGAATTGTGTGGGTTGGGTTATGACCCGTTTTTAGCCCTTAGCCCAACTCATTGACCCGCCCAAATCTAGCCCAACCCACCCATTCGACACCCCTAATCTGCATACCCACATAAACAAGAACAACAATCTAAACAGAGAAACTACATTACAGACCAACAAGATGAACAATTAAGATAAAAAACATAAAGGGGTTCAATACACAATATACATAAATCAACAAATGTATACACCATTAATCTGCATACCAACATAAACAAGAACAAATTTTGATACAAGAAATGAACAATTTGTGATTAAAAAGGATAATGGGGTTTCATTTTTCAAGATTATTATACACAATATACAGAAATCAACCACTGTATACCCCATTAATCTGCATAACATCATAAACAAGAACAAATTTTGATACAAGAAATGAACAATTTGAGATTAAAAAGAATAATGGGGTTTCAGTTTTCAAGATTATTATACACAATATACAGAAATCAACCAATGTATACACCATTAATCTGCATAACAACATAACCAAGAACAAATTTTGACACAAGAAATGAACAATTTGAGATTAAATGAATAATGGGTTTTCATTTTCAATATTATTATACACAATATAGAAATCAAATACAGAAAAAATGAATTTTGCACATTGGAATATCAAATCAAGATTGTATATTGCATTTGAATACCTTGAATCAGAGATACCCAATTGGTGTGGCAATGAAAATATCGACCTCTTAAATCAGATTTTGATTAAAATAAAATAAAAAGAATGGATTTTTCTCTTGCAATGAAAGAGAAAAAAAAAATTGTTTCTTTACAATGTGGAAAAGGGTGATAGAAAGAGGAGCGTGGGGAGAAGAAAATGGGGGTAGTGGGGTGAGAGTGGAGTGTCTTTTTATTTTTTATTTTTTATTTTTTTTAATAAAGAGGTTGCACAAAAAATATAAAATTTATTTTGGGTAACATTTTTTTGTCTCAATTTAAGTGTCTTATTTTTTTTTTTAATTTGTCCCAAAAAGAGTGTCTCTTGCTATTTTTAATATATTTTTTTTAATTCAGATATCATATATGACAAGTTTAAGATCACAAGATTCAAATGACGTTTTGCTTACTCCACACAACTTTAACTTAAGACCACAAGATTCAAAAGTCTTTATTTATTTCTTAAACTTTGTGTCTAGTCAAATATAAGACACTTAAATTGGGACGGAGGGAGTAACACTTTTGATCTCTCAATTATTGTTGTAAAACTTTATGTAAAAACTTACCCCCACAGGCTATTTACACCAAATCAATGGATGTATGACGTTTTTTTCAAATATATACAGCTATCATTTAACCATGATTAACTAATCATATATTCCTTCATTAAATCACTTAACCATGATACAATGTATGGATTTGGTGTAAACATCCAAAGGTGAATAAGAATTGCGTTCTTATGATATCTAACTAATTGAGTTTAACCTTAATTACTTGGAAAGTATGTTTTGGTCATTTTACGTAAGAAGTGTGTTATACTTGATTTATAGTTGGACTACTATTAAACTATATTATTGTCAAATATAGAGGTACATGAAGGTTAATAATTTAAATATTTGTAAATTTTCATAGGTATTAAATATGTGCATTTCAAGTAATTGAATGGATTAATAGTGCACATTTCTAGTAATTGAAGGGATTAAACTTATGATACTTAACTAAGTGCGTTTAACTTTTAATTACTTAAAAAGTATGTTTTGGTCATTTTATGTAGGAAGTATGTGGCATTTGGATTATATTTAGAACTATATTATCATCAAATATGGAGTAACATGACAAGTTTAATATAATACATAGATAATTAAATAGCGGAACAGTTAATAATTTTAAAATTTTGTGAACATTCATAGGGATTGAAAGTGTACATTTCTATATGGAGGTCGAGAATTAGGTTGAAGACTAGAAGGATAACTTAATTTCTACAGAATTATGCCGGATAAAGCATAGTTTTTATATAACTTTACCCGAATAGGCATATTTTCTATGAAACCTTGCCTTGCAAAATACAGAATCTCTGATTTCGTAGACCATACTTTGGCCCACAAATTTTCATTAAATGAGAAGTAGAGCAAAAATTAAAGACTAGCTATTTGAAGGGCAAAATTATGGGTCATTTGCACGATTGCCCTTCAAAGGCACTGGTCTTTAATTTTCTCCCCTCAAATTGGTTGTCTTTAATTTTTTTCCCTTCTCCTAATACCCCGAGGTCCTGGGTTCAAACCTCGGCTCAATAACTAAATAAAAAATCCTAAGGCAGAGTTTCATAGCATAATTAGGCCTATTCGGGAAAAAGTTAGGCCTTACCCATGCCTAAAGGCAAAACTCTACCTTAACGCAGAGTTTGATTTGCCTCAAACTCTGTATGATCAGGGAGAGTTTACAGTCAAACTTCGCCGATCGTGCAGTTTCAAACTTTGCCTTAAGGCGTGTTTGCCTCAAACGCCGCCCGATCGTGTAGTTTAAGGCAAAACTTCGCTCCTCGAGAGTTTGAGGCAAAACTCTACCTTACAAATCCAAACTCTACATTGCGAATTTTTTTAAATTTGACTAAGCAGGGGTTCAAACCCGGAACCAAGGAATTTTTAGCAAAGGACAAAATTAAAGACCACCAATTTGAGGAACAAAAATTAAAGAACAGAGGCCATTCCGCACAAAAAAAATGCAAGTCCATATGAAGGACAATAAGTTTTTGACTTGCCTTTGGGCCTTTCTCCCATACATTTATTGGACTTTCTGTTTAGTGTTTGGACTAAAAAACAGTTTAGCCCATAGACTTCGACGAACTAGGTAGAAAGCTTTTAGACATGTGCTTTTATAATGTATTTAGACATACATTAATGCAAGTCAAACTTTAGACCTATGGGTGGAAGTTAGGCTCTCGCATTGGTAGGTTTATATTAACTTCATGTTTGTCCATCTGAATGCTGCTTCTCTGTATTTCATGTCATGTTTCTGTTAAGATTATCTAAAGGCGAATACAGAAAATGGGACAAGAGCCGCCAGAAAATTACATTATTTAAATAAAATAAAAAAATGATTTTTTCCTTATATATAAGTCATTGAATATCCTTGAAATGGATAAAACTTTAGTTTAGCAACAAGGGGATTCAGTTGGTTGAGTTCATAAATGGGTGGGTCATTTAAACCGATTAAAGGTTGAGATGAACTAGGTCAATCGGCTAAACAATGAGTAATAAAGCAAATTGTGTGACACTAATAATTTATTTTTTCCTTATTATGGCTATATGTGATATATCAAACAAAATAATTTGTTACCATGGGTCATTTTGGGTTACAACTTACATATGTAATTCAAAGCATCCCAACATTTTGATGAGTTAAATTGAGTGAATCAATGGCCGATAATAAATGAACAAAGTTGACGAGTCGCGTTTTACAAATAATTTCGTCACTTTTAATCTCTCGTATTTAATTTCTCGCTCGTACCGAATGAAAGTGAAGTGAAAGACCAAATCAACAACCTCATCACTCTTATCCAATAACCAATATTAATGAAACCTTGTCTGTGTATTTTTCAAGTCCTATAATTATATAACCTTGATTCTTGCCACTATGTATACAAACTTTATACAGCCAAACTCACTCTTAGCATTTATAACAAAAGATGGCAGAGGAAGTAGTGCAAGGCCGAACAAAAGTTCATCTCCGGTGGGGGACTACCACGAGCCACCGCCAGCGCCATTCATCGGTGTGGCGGAGTTGAAAAAGCGGTCCTTGTATTGGGCCTTGATTGCAGAGTTTGTAGCAACTCTTTTGCTGCTTTACATTGGAGTGTCGACCATAATTGGAAATGTGAGTGAAAGAGCAAAGATAGATGATCCATGTAGTGGAGTTGGGCTTCTTGGAATTGCTTGGGCCTTTGGTGGCATGGTCTTCATTCTTGTTTGGGCAATTTGCAGGATTGGCCTTCGCTGGGGGTGGTCTTTAGTTTTTATCCCTCAAAATGGTGGTCTTTAAATTTTGTCTTTTTAATTTACAATTTTACGTGCAAATTCTGCCTTTCATGCAAATTCTCCTTTCCAAGGTAGAATCCAAATTTCTGCCTTGCGATTTTTTTTTTTTTTTTTTTTTTTGGCTGGGGTTCGAACCCACAACCTCGGAGTGTTAGGCGAGGGGTAAAACTTAAAGACCACCCCAAATGAAGGGCAATCCGCGCAAAAAAAAGTTCTTGTTTATTGCACTGCTGGCGTTTCTGGTGAGTTTTCTCCCTATTATTTATTTTCTATTTTGATAAGGGTGGCAAATGAGCATGTTGAGTTAAATTTGAACGTGTCAACAAAATGGATAAAGGCAATAAAGTAGTAATAGCGTTAAGTAGCCACTTTTTAGCTTGTAATTGAAAAATAGTCACTATTATACAATTTCAAATTCCACATGTAAAACTCCAGAAAATTTTCATTTAATACTGGCCCCCACCAATTCATGTAAATTTATTATAGTTAAGTAATTCAGTGAGGTAATAATGCATATTAACTACGCGTACGTGCCAAAAGTCTATATACAAACACATGTCATAAGTATATCTATTGACTCGATATAAACACCTGACATATATAAGTTCTTTTTACCTATTTTCTGATATTTTACTTTTGGGGTTATTGTAGGTGATCACATTAATCCAGCAGTGATCTTTGGGCTATTCCTTTCTAGGAAAATATCCTTAAGGATTTTTGTACATTATAGTTCAATATTGGGGAGCCATTTGTTGTGTTGCTCTAGTAAAAGCCATTTATAAATCTAACTACGAACTCTATGGTGGTGGTGTTAACTTGATCTCCCCTGGCTTACAGTAAGGGCATCGCGTGGTCGGCGGAGATGATCGGAACTTTTGTTCTCGTCTACACGGTTCTATCGGCCACATATTCTAAAAGGAACGCCAGAGACTCTCATGTCCCTATGAGTAATACTGTAGTATCGTTTGACTTGAACTTCTACATATTGATGGATGTGTAATATATATTTGTACAATCGGATTAATTAGTCATAGCGTTATTATAAGTAACTCGATATGATAAGCTGATAATCTACTAAAATTGGTAATGAACTTGTTATTACATACTAGTATTAAATACCGCGTAAAAATATGTGCTTTTTAAAGTTTAGTCCTTAAAATAACCTCAATTGCGCTACTACGATAAAGCCGCTTTGTTGGCCTATGCCTGTTTGAACAAATTTGGTTAATCTTATCATCTTTTTTTTTTTTTTTTTTTTTTTGATATTGTTAACTTCTCACATATGTATTTAGCTTTACTTGGATTTGTTTTACTTAAAATGTAGACAAATTATAGGAATTATCTAAAATGGGAGGTTCTCTAATCTAAGTTCCTAAGTAGACGATAGCCGGTTTGGTCAAACTTCTATAATCTGCGGGTATATCTTTAAAAAAATCTTTTTTTTTTTTTTTTTTTTGTGAGAAGTGCTTTCGAAAAAGTAATTTGAAGAGCTGTCTTGGATCTGATTAGTAAAATAACCTATATAGAGCTTTTGCTTACATTTACTTCTGTTTTTAGCACGATCTATTTTGATTTTGAAAGCTTGCAATTATTTTATGACAACTTCTCCCTTAAGATAATTAGACTTATCTTGTCATCTTTAGCATATTCCCAATTTTTATTGTTTCAAATAATGACATTTGAAAGAAAGTGTACCAATATGGACAAAGCAATTTCGTGTTAGCAAAACATTTCTAAAAATATAATCCACATTCAATGTTTATGTACATTGCTAACATCATCAAGATTCTTACACTTTGTACATTAAATAATGATGTAAAAATGTATATGTTATTTTCTTGAATTGTAGGTGTTGGCACCTCTTCCAATTGGATTTGCAGTGTTCTTGGTTCACTTGGCCACAATCTCAATCACTGGCACAGGGATCAACCCCGCTAGAAATGTTGGAGCTGCTGTCATCTACAATAAACACATAGCATGGAAGGATCTTGTAAGAGCCCCCCCCCCCCCCCAAGGTCACATTATGAGTTTTAAAGACGGAATCGAATTTGAAGTTTATGAGTTTTTCCAATAGGTTAAAGATAATATACAATATAATATTAATTGATCTAATTGTCAAATAGCTATAGATATTTAGTGGACTCTTTAATACATATACATGATCTGGACTCCTTCCCCCCTTCATGGTTTGTGAGTCCGTACAACAACCTCAAGTTAATATATATACAATAACAACTGAGTTACTTTTTTGTTTTTTGTTTTTGTTTTTTTGTTCTCCACATGGTGTCTGGTATCTACATTGGGGCTCAACTAAATTTGGATTCGTGTCGGAAAGTCCCACATTGGAGGACGGATTTATACTCCTCGAACCTGAGAGTCTGGTTAAGGATGGAAGAGAACTTAGCACTCCTCCACAACCCCTTGTTGGTTAATGAACTCTTTGATACATATACAACTATACAAGATCTGGACAAAAGTTACTAGGTTCACATGAACCCATAGGTTATTAAGTAAATCCGCCTCTAACGAGCTACCGCAGAGGCATAGATACGTATGCCAAGGGGTGGTCAGTTGATCAAAGTTGCTGCCAAAAAAGTATATTACGTAAATATGTTAACTAGTATTTTTATACACATAAATATTACATCGTGCTGGGATTAATTTTTTTTTTTTTTTCCGTTTACTTGGGATATTTCCAGGAGGACCTTTCACAAGAACAATTATTGCAGCAATCTACCAACTAATATTGAGGGGGTGCAGGTGGAGATAAAGCTTTTGGTTGTAATGTCAAAAATGGCGTAACATATAATATATTATAATATGTGACAACTCCTCAAATTGAGTAGTTGTGATTGTGAAGTTTAGTGTGTGGAAATAATGTTGATTTATGTTTTGGTTTTAATTGCATTTCTCAGCTCAAAATTGTATCTTTTGCAAGCAATTCATTTTACTTTTGTAGTGGGTTAGATGTGCCAAGTAGACAGGTCGAGCTGAATTTGGGCAGGTCAAAATGAGTTGTGTTAATAAATGAGTCGGTCAACCCCCAACCCCCAATTAAAGTTACTGAATCGGACAAAATAAATGGTTATAATCTAACCCGTCCAAGAGTTACTTGGATGAAATGGACTGAGTCAAAATGAGTAAAACAAAATAGTCCAACCCGCCCAACTTTTCAAAATTTTTGTTTCCTTGTTTATTTTTTTATAATTTGTATGTTTACCTAATATTTTTTTTTTCTTTATTATGGCTTTACATAACATATCAAACAAAGAAAAAAAATTTAAAATATTTCTCATGGATCAGTTGAAGCTACGTATCAATTAAACTTTTAGTTGAACCAAATTAAAAGATCAAAAAGAGTTAAGAAACTAAAACGGATTAGGCGGATCATGCTTTTTATGAGTGAATTTTTGCCACCCCTAAAAGGGTGGGATCATCATGTTACATTGTTACTCCTATGCTGGGCTTAGTGGCCATTTTCTTAAGTGTGCATTCTGTTATGAGCTAACAGACATGCTATCAAACTCTTGTTTTTTTTCTTTTGTTTTTAGCCATTAGGGGTGTTAGTTAGATAAATAGGGTCCATTCATCATTAGTCAGATATCTCATATATGAATTTTCAGAATGGACAGGAGAAATTTTTAGTAGAAAACGCTTATTTCTTCATGAATTCTACATAACCCGAATCAAAATTAGTTAGGCCAATAAAATCTTAATACCCCATGATTAAGTATAATAAATAAACCAGACACATAGGTCCACTGCACTTTTGTAGCCGTCAATCTAGTTCCAATTTAACTACCAAAATTTATAATGCAATACTACTGAATAGGAACTTCCCATTAATAATTGTCACTGGTTCATTTCCTCTTCCCTTCTTGCTTCTACCATATTGTTACGTATAAAAGTGTTAAATAGGCGGGTTGGACCGAATTTGAGCAGCTCATAACTGATTAGACTAATAAATGTATCGATCATTAATGTGTTTAAATGTTATTAGCTTGATCAAAATGAACTATACAATGGGTAGGTTCATAGTCTAACCACAACTCTTAATAAATTTTAATTATTTTATTTGTTTTCTTATAATTTGTTAAACTATCCAATTTTTTATTTCTTTATTTAATATAGTTGTACATAGCATATCAAACAAAAATATGTGACATGAGTCAATTTGGTCTATATATCAACTATATTTTTAGATGAAGTTGTACTGGACGAGCAAAATAAATTAAGTTAATAATGAAAAAATTGCACTTTTGTCCTGCAAGCGGGCTGGCCTTTAGTTTTTGCCCTTATCAATTGAACTTATGTGGCATAAGTTCTTTAATGATGCGGAAACTATTATAATGCGAAAATATAAATTTAAACCTCGCAAAAAAGTTATTTACATTAGAAAGCAAAAATCTTAAAACTAGCAAAAAATTGGGGCAGAAGTGTCAATTTACCCATTAATAATCCGATGGATCATTAACCCATCCAAACTTTGGCGGATTAGACGGGCAACCCCTACCCATATTATTTTAATTCCAACTTTCAACTGTCACTAATATTATTATTTTTAATAAAGAAAATCCAATAAATGACGAAACACACTATTTTTCTCTATCTTTTTTGTTATCTTCTTCTTTCCATGTCCCCTATTTTAGCAATATACATAACCTATTCCCCGGCGCATTATAGCAACAACACCGTGAAAAATGAAACATCCAGTTTCTGAAGCAAACGAGTTGAGTCCATTTGGCTCACTGAGTCAAACCGAGTTTTACTCTCATCACTCAGTAACTCATAACTCCGAGTTCATTACAAATCCACGTGGCTTAAAACTATTCACTCAATGGTGGTCCCCACTTCCACCTGTGAAAATTACTGGTGTAGTTTGCGTAGTGCACGGATTCACTGGAGAATCGAGTTGGTTCGTTCAACTTACCGCAGTTCATATAGCGAAACATGGATTTGTTGTATGTGCGATTGATCATCAAGGACATGGTTATTCTGATGGGTTAATTGCTCATATACCTGATTTGAATCTTGTTGTTGATGATTGTATTAGCTTCTTTGATTCCTTCAGGTATGAGATAAGTTGCTTCTGATTTCAATCTAGCATTTGAGGAGAAAATGACAAAAATGGTCCCTTATTTTTATAGCAGGTTCAAAATAGTCCCTTAAGTATCATTTTGCCATGGCTTATTCGCTTCGTCATTTCTTTTTTCATAGTACTTTGTAACAGCCTCTCTACCTTCCAAGGTAGAGGTAAGTAGGGGTGTTCATGGTTCGGTTTGGGTCGGTTATTGGTTAAAACCATAACCAAACCAATTTAGTCGGTTTTTAAATGTCTAAAACCATAACCAAACCAAGTAAAATAATAACCACCGGTTTGTTTATTGTCGGTTTGGTTCGGTTTTTTTCAATTTATATTAGCCGTGACAATTCAAATATTCTCTCTCTACATTCTTCAAATTTCTTATGAAACTCTTTTTTCCTCACGGCCCGGGGGCGAACTTTCTTGCATATTGAGGGAAGACATACGTGTGATGTAAAATGAAAAGAGATAGTAGGATTTTTACTTTTTACCCTTATCTTCTGACTTATTAGAGTTGGGCTTGGATTGTTGAACTTGGACATATTCTTTTAAGACGTGGGCCTTAAAAATAAGTAGACCAAAATTAAATTAATAATTAAAAGGTATAAAATATCTTTAATTATTTATGAAAAGTTAATATTATACATATAAATAATTATAAATTTTATGTATATAATTATCGGTTTGGTTCGATATTTATTCGGTTATTTTTTACTATAACCATAACCAAACCAAATATTATCGGTTTTTCAAATTTAAAACCAAACCAAACCAAACCAAACCAAATGTCGGTTTTTTTATTCGGTTTGGTTTTGGTTTTAACCAAAACTGTGAACAGCCCTAGAGGTAAGGTCTGTGTACACTTTAGCCTCTGTAGACCCCGCTTAGTGGGATTTCACTGGGTATGTTATTGTTTGTATACCTGATTTAAATCTCGTTGGTGATGACTTATTAACTTGTTTGGTGACTGTATTAACTTCTTCGATTCCTTTAGGGATCACCACGCTCCGCCATCGTTGCCGTCGTTTCTCTACGCGGAGTCGCTTGGCGGTGCAATCGCGCTACTTATAACTCTCCGGGAGGGCGATTCTGCTCCACACAGGCCGTTTGACGGTGTTGTTTTAAATGGAGCTATGTGTGGGATCAGCAATAAGTTTAAACCGCCGTGGCCTTTGGAATATCTACTTGATATTGCAGCAGTTTTGATTCCCACTTGGCCCGTGGTTCCCACTCGCGGCTCGTTGCCTATGGTTGCATTCAAGGTATGTGATAAATGTGATTTCAGATCGAAGCATAGCCAGAATTTTAACTTTATGAGTTCTGAATTTTAGAACGATTATTTCAAATATTAATAATTGAGTTCTAAATTATACTGGTATTTAGACATATTTAATAAATTTCTAAATGCAAATTACACTGTTTGAGCCAAAGTTGTCTTATCCATATCCAAGCTTCTTGCTCCGTCCTGAATTTTTCCAATTATTGTCTAAACATCAATATACATAGTAGGTGTTTGACCATAGATTTCAAATATTTTCACTTTATTTGAAATTTATAGAGTTCTGCACCGGGCTGCCTCCTTTTTTGGAATTTATGGAATTGGAACTGAAGATGGAGTTGCGTTGGTTATACCTTGTGTAAAGAATATTAGGAATAATATTCATGCTTGAATGTACTTTTTTGAAATACAACTTTAAAAGTGAAATATGAGTTGAAGAACAGGTTATAAGTTGTTTTCCAAAAATTTGAAATACAACTTCAAGTTGGATGTGGAATTTTCATTACCAAACACTAATTTTCAAATAAAGTGAAAAATTATTTCAGAAAAAAATGAATACTAACTTTTGTGGTCAAGATGTAGTTAATTTTTAAACACGAATATACTATTTGAGCAAAAGCTAACCGACGTGACCGAGCTTCTAGCTCTACCCCCGAATTTTCAATTTACCATTTGAGCATTTCTCTTTTGTGGCTTTTATTTAATTTTTGGTTCTTTTCTGGTAATTCACGAAGGAGGAGTGGAAGAGGAAGCTGGCAGTAGCAAGTCCAAAGAGGCCAGTTATGAAACCACGCGCAGCGACGGCGCGTGAGTTGATGAGAGTATGCAGGGAGTTACAGGGGAGATTCGCAGAAGTGAAGGTGCCTTTTCTGATAGTACACGGTAGCGATGACATCATCTGTGATCCTGCGTGCGCAGAGGAGCTATATCAACGATCGACGAGTAAGGATAAGACGTTGAAAATATATCCTGGGATGTGGCACCAGCTTGTTGGTGAACCGGAGGAGAATGTGGAGAAAGTGTTTGGAGATGTCGTCGAGTGGCTTAAAACGAGAGCTGAGGGTAAAACCGGTCAGAAGACCACCGTGGATGGAGGCGCGTGAGGAAGTGGCAAGTCGGAGTTGGTTGGGAATATTGTAGTTAAGGAGTGGTTAGAAATGCAGTAAGTTAGTTAAAGAACAAACAAACAGTGTGATGTAACTTAAAAGTGCCAGAAATAAATTTGTAGAAGCAGTTCATTTATATGTATCTGCATTATTTATGTGGCTCTATTTAAACTTTTATCAATGCAATACTTGATGATTTTAGGTTATTTAAACTAAGATTTTTAATCCTTTTACTGGCATATAAATATTTAGCAAAACTAAAAGTCTACTTTCCATTAGTCCATAACCACAACTTCCTAGTAATGCTTGTATGTATGATTTCTTTTTCCATTTTGCCATATTTGGCGCTCTGTTTGCATGACTTTAGAGAGATTGTTGGTCTTTCGAGATAATTTCCTTGTAGCTTTAGGTTTACTTCATTCCTTTTTACACCTTCAGTCAGCACCTTTGCATCTTGAATTCGATGCAGATATGAGATTACAAATCTTTTGAGACGATCAGCGTGTCCGGAGGAGCTATATCGCCAATCCTTAAGTGTCCGGAGGAGCTATATCGCCAATCCTTACTCTCGGGATGTGGCACCACCTCGTTGGCGGAGAATGTGGACAAAGTGATCGGAGATGTCGTCGAGTGGCTTAAAATGAGAGCCGAGGGTAAAACGGGCCAGAAGACCACCGTGGACGGAGGCCCATGAGGAAGTGGCGAGTGGGAGTTAGTTTGGCATATTGTAGTTGAGGAGTGGTTAGAATTTAGAAATGCAGTCAGTCAGTTAAAGAACAGCCAAACAGTGTGATGTAAATTAAGGGACCAGGAATAAACTTTTAGAAGCACTTCATTCATATGAATCTTCATTAGTCGTGTGGTTCCATTTAAACTAATATCAATGCAATATTTGGTGGTTTATGTTATTGTTCTAGTGGCATATAAATATATAACAAAACTAAAAAATCCCTTTCAAACTAAACCATAACCACAATTAATTGGTAATGCTTGTATGTAAATTCTCTTCCATTGTGTCATATTTTGTGCTATCTACGACTTCAGAGAGATTTTAGGTTTTTCGAGACAATTTCCTTGTAGTTTTAGGTCTCTCTTCGTTCCTTTTAGCACCTGCCGTCACTCTCATTCCCTTCAACACCTTTAGTCACCATCATCAGCATCTTGAAGTAAATGCAAAATGATCAAACCATTCCAAGGGCCCTTTCCTTGCTTGCCTCTGTCTCTTTGCATTTTTAGGTCCACTTCATTTTTTTTAAACACCTTCAATCACCATCATTTGCATTATCTGGATACCAGCATTGGCTGAATGCGTTTTTTCCCCAATAATCCTTTTAGTAAAGAAAGAAAAACAAAGAGCATATTTTTAATCAAACAACACAATAAACTTGTCAAAGCAGGTACTCCAGCAGCAGTATACAGGTCTAATAAAGGTTGAAGAAGATAAAGCATAACATTACCATTCACAATTTTTCCTAAGACATAGTTTAGTTATGCCTTATGGGGCAAAATTTTAGTTAAGGCATAACAAAATTATGCCCCATAAGGCAAGAACTTTTCCTTAAGGCATAGACTTTGCCTTATAAGGCATAGACTTTGCCTTATAAGGCAATGTTTAAGTTATGTCTTAAGGAAAAGTTCCGCCTTATGGGCATACTTTTAGTTATGTCTTTGGGGCATACTTTTTAGTTAAGGCATAACTAAAAGTTTACCTTGAAAAGTAAAAAAAAAAAAAAAAAATAATATATATATATATAGATGCCTCAAGGCAAAGTTTGCCGGAGGGGACATAGCAAAATTTAAACTTTGCCTTATAAGGCAAACTTTTAGTTATGCCTTAAGGAAAACTTACGCCTTATGGGGCATACTTTTAGTTATGTTTTATGGGGCACACTTTTAGTTAAGGCATTACTAAAAGTTTACCTTGAAAAGTTAAAAAAAATATATATATATATATACAGGCAAAGTACGCCCTCCTCCGTGACTTTTAGTTAAACATAACTAAAAGTACGCCGGAGGAGAAGATAGCTTAAATTTAAACTACGCTTTGCAAATTTTTTTAAAATTTTTGACGAGCGAGGGTTCGAACCCGAACCTATGGGTTTTAAAATTTAGCGAAAAAAATTTAAAAAAAAAAATATGAGGGCAAAATTTAAATACACCAAAAGAAGGGCAATTCGTAAGTTTTTGACTTGCCTTTGGGCCTTTCTCCCATACATTTATTGGACTTTCTGTTTGGTGTTTGGACTAAAAAACAGTTTAGCCCATAGACTTCGACGAACTAGGTAGACATTTTTTTGCGCGGATTGCCCTTCTTTTGGGGTGGTCTTTAAATTTTCTTTTCCTCTCATATATTCTTTAAATTATGCCCCTCATATTGCTGGTCTTTAATTTTTGCCCTTCGAATTGCAACTTTCAGCGTTCACGCAAAAATCATGAGGTTCTGAGTTCGAACCCCCGCTCAAGCATAAATTAAAAAAAAAGTTGCAAGACAAAGTTTGGATCGCGTGTATGCGAGACCCGGCATACTCTTGTTAAGGAATTACTAAATTTATGCCGGACCCGGAATACTCATGCCTTATGGGCAGATATGGCATAAGTATGCCGGGTCCGACATAACTTTGGTAATTCCTTCACAAGTTTATGTCGGTGGAGGCATACTTTTAATGGGCAAACTTTTATGTCGGACCCTGCATAAACTTGTGAAAGGAATTATGAAAGTTATGCGGACCCGCATACTTATGCCAAGTCCGCATAAGGCATAAGTATGCCGGGTCCGGCATAACTTTGGTAATTCCTTCACAAGTGTATGCCGGTGGGGGCATAGCGAAATTTAAACTCTGCCTTACGATTTTTTTTTAAAATTTTGACTGTGTGTGGGTTCGAACCTGGAACCCATGAGTTTTAGCCGAAGGGCAAAATTTAAAGATTTCAAATATGAGGGGCAAAATTTAAAGACCACCCCAAAAGGAGGGTGCAAATTGCCCCTAGGCAGAAAGCTTTTAGACATATGCTTTTATAATGTATTTAGACATACATTAATGCAATTCAAACTTTAGACCTGTGGATGGAAGTTAGGCTCTCGCATTGGTAGGTTTATATTAACTTCATGCTTGTCCATCTGAATGCTGCTTCTCTGTATTTCATGTCATGTTTCTGTTAAGATTATCTAAAGGAGAATACAGAAAATGGGACAAGAGCCGCCAGAAAATTACATTGTTTAAATAAAATAAAAAAATGATTTTTTCCGATTATGGATAAGTCATTGAATATCCTTGAAATGGGTAAAACTTTAGTTTAGCAACAAGGGGATTCAGTTGGTTGAGTTCATAAATGGGCGGGTCATTTAAACCGATTAAAGGTTGAGATGAACTAGGTCAATTGGCTAAACAATGAGTAATAAAGCAAATTGTGTGACGCTAAATAATTTAGTTTTTCCTTATTATGGCTATATGTGATATATCAAACAAAATAATTTGTTACCATGGGTCATTTTGGGTTACAACTTACATATTTAATTCAAAGCATCCCAACATTTTGATGAGTTAAATTGAGTGAATCAATGGGCCAGATAATAAATGAACAGGTTGGACGAGTCATGTTTTCATAGCTAATTTCGTCACTTTTAATCTCTTGTATGAATTTCTGGCTCTGTGACTGAATGAAAGTGAAGTGAAAGACCAAGTCAACAACCTCATCACTCTTATCCAATAACCAATATTAATGAAACCTTGTCTCTGTATTTTTCAAGTGCTATAATTATATAACCTCGATTCTTGCCACTATGTATACAAACTTTATACAGCCAAACTCACTCTTAGCATTTATAACAAAATATGGCAGAGGAAGTAGTGCATTGCCGGACAAAAGTTCATCTCCAGCGAGGGACTACCACGAGCCACCGCCAGCGCCATTCATCGGTGTGGCGGAGTTGAAAAAGTGGTCCTTGTATTGGGCCCTGATTGCAGAGTTTGTAGCAACTGTTTTGCTGCTTTACATTGGAGTGTCGACCATAATTGGAAATGTGAGCGAAAGAGCAAAGATAGATGATCCATATAGTGGAGTTGGGCTTCTTGGAATTGCTTGGGCCTTTGGTGGCATGGTCTTCATTCTTGTTTGGGCAATTTGCAGGATTGGCCTTTGCTGGAGGTGGTCTTTAATTTTTATCCCTCAAAATGGTGGTCTTTAAATTTTGTGCTTCAGGCAGAATTTACACGGCACAGGCAGAATTTCTACCCATGCAAATTTTGCCTGAAGGTAGAATCCAAATTCTGCCTTGCGATTTTTTTTTTTTTTTTTTACTGAGCTGGGGTTCGAACCCATAACCTCGGAGTGTTAGGCGAGGGGTAAAACTTAAAGACCACCCCAAATGATGGGCAATCCGCGCAAAAAAAAAGTTCTTGTTTATTGCACTGCTGGCATTTCTGTTGAGTTTTCTCCCTATTATTTATTTTTTTATTTTGATAAGGGTGGCAAATGAGCAGGTTGAATTAAATTTGAACGTGTCAACAAAATGGATAAAGGCAATAAAGTAGTAATAGCGTTAAGTAGCCACTTTTTAGCTTGTAATTGAAAAATAGTCACTGTTATAGAATTTCAAATTCCACATGTGAAACTCCAGAAAATTTTCATTTACTACTGCCCCCCACCAATTCATGTAAATTTATTATAGTTAAGTAATTCAGTGAGGTAATAATGCATATTAACTACGCGTACGTGCCAAAAGCCTATATACAAACACATGTCATATGTATATCTATTGACTCGATATAAACACCAGACACATATAAGTTCTTTTTACCTATTTTCTGATATTTTACTTTTGGGGTTATTGTAGGTGGTCACATTAATCCAGCAGTGATCTTTGGGCTATTCCTTTCTAGGAAAATATCCTTAGAGGATTTTTGCACATTATAGTTCAATATTTGGGAGCCATTTGTGGTGTTGCTCTAGTAAAAGCCATTTATAAATCTAACTACGAACTCTATGGTGGTGGTGTTAACTTGATCTCCCCTGGCTACAGTGAGGGCATCGCGTGGTCGGCGGAGATGATCGGAACTTTTGTTCTTGTCTACACGGTTCTATCAACCACATATTCTAAGAGGAACGCCAGAGAATTTCATGTCCCTATGAGTAATACTGTAGTACCGTTTGACTTTAACTTCTACATATTGATGGATGAGTAATATATATTTGTACAGTCGGATTAATTAGTCATAGCGTTATTATAAGTAACTCGATATGATAAGCTGATAATCTACTAAAATTGGTAATGAACTTGTTATTACCTACTAGTATTAAATTGTACCGCGTAAAAATATGTGCTTTTTAAAGTTTAGTCCTTAAAATAACCTCAATTGCGCTACTACGAGAAAGCCGCTTAGTTGGCCTATACCTGTTTGAACAACTTTGGTTAATCTTATCCTTTTTTTTTTTTTTTTTTTTTTGATATTGTTAACTTCTCGCATATGTATTTAGCTTTACTTGGATTTGTTTTACTTAAAATGTAGACAAATTCTAGGAATTATCTAAAATGGGAGGTTCTCTAATCTGAGTTTCTAAGTAGACGATAGCCGGTTTGGTCAAACTTCTATAATCTGCGGGTATATTTTTAAAATTTTTTTTTTTTTTTTTTTTTTGTGAGAAGTGCTTTCGAAAAAGTAATTTGAAGAGTTGTCTTGGATCTGATTAGTAAAATAACCTATATAGAGCTTTTGCTTACATTTACTTCTGTTTTTAGCACGATCTATTTTGATTTTGAAAGCTTGCAATTATTTTATGACAACTTCTCCCTTAAGATAATTAGACTTGTCTTGTCATCTTTAGCCTATTCCCAATTTTTATTGTTTCAAATAATGACATGTGAAAGAAAGTGTACCAGTATGGACAAAGCAATTTCGTGTTAGCAAAACATTTCTAAAAATATAATACCACATTCAATGTTTATGTACATTGCTAACATCATCAAGATTCTTACACTTTGTACATTAAATAATGATGTATAAATGTACATTTGAAAGAAAGTGTACATTATTTTCTTGAATTGTAGGTGTTGGCACCTCTTCCAATTGGATTTGCAGTGTTCTTGGTTCACTTGGCCACAATCTCAAACACTGGCACAGGGATCAACCCCGCTGGAAGTCTTGGAGCTGCTGTCATCTACAATAAACACATAGCATGGAAGGATCTTGTAAGAGCAGCCCTTCCCCCCAGGTCACATTATGAGTTTTAAAGACGGAATCAAAATTTGAAGTTTATAAGTTTTTACAGCAGCTTAAAGATAATATACAATATAATAATAATTGATCTCACTGTCAAATAGCTACAGATATTTAGTGGACTCTTTAATACATATACATGATCTGGACTCCTTCCCCTTCATGGTTTGTGAGTCAGATAACAACCTCAAGTTAATATATATACAATAACAAGCTGAGTTTTTTTTTGTTTTTTGTTTTTGTTTTTTTGTTCTCCCATGGTTAATAAGATCTACATTGAAGGCTCAATTAAATTTGGATTCGTGTCGAAAAGTCCCACATTGGAGGACGGATTTATGCTCCTCGAACTTGAGAGTACGTTAAGGATGAAGGAGAACTTAACACTCCTCCACAACCCCTTGTTGGTTAATGAACTCTTTAATACATATACAACTATACTGGATCTGACGAAAGTTCTTACTGTTCACATGAACCCATAGGTTATTAAGTAGATCCGCCTCTAACAAGCTACCGCAGAGGCATAGTTACGTATGCCAAGGGGTGGTCAGTTGATCAAAGTTGTTGCCAAAAAAGTATATTACGTAAATATGTTAAATAGTATTTTTATACACATAAATATTACATCGTGCTGGGATTAATTTTTTTTTTTTTCGTTTACTTGGGATATTTCCAGGAGGACCTTTCACAAGAACAATTATTGCAGCAATCTACCAACTAATGTTGAGGGGGTGCAGGTGGAGATAAAGCTTTTGGTTGTAATGTCAAAAATGGCGTAACATATAATTGTAACGACCCGTTTGGTCGTTTAGCACCTGTGAACTCATTTTCGCTAAAATACCCTTTCGTAGTTTAAAGGGTATTCTTGATTTGCGGGGATTGGTGACACGGTAATTTAATTGGCGGATACTTTTTGAAATATCTTTTTATTTAATATGTGTGAATAGTTTATTTATAGGAATATAAGTTTCACACATATAAGGTCTAAGTTGGTAATTAAAGTATTTGGCGGAAGGACTATATTTCTACAGGTGGTTAAGTGAATAAGTAAATTGTAGAAATTAATGGGAATATTATTTGCACAAATATATAAGGCATGAGGTGAGAGTATTTATTTTATTTTACTTTATTTGGCTAATATGCTAATGGGTTGATGGACTAAAGTGCAATTGTTTGGTTATTAAATAAATGGTAAAGAAGTGGGCCAAGCCCATTGCCTATTCTGGCTGAAACCATGTTATAGTGGTTGTGGGAATAAAATACCTAGGGAATTGATTTTCTTAATTTGTGAAAGAAAAAAGCAGTTAGTAAAAAAAAAAAAAAAAACCTACTGGGCATAACAATAGACAGAAAACGAGTGAAGGAAATATATTCTCTTGGATCAATTTTTAGGGGTACATCAGCGTGGGCATCAGGTATGATAATACTTGATTTAAGTTTTATTTGTTTACTAAAAGAAGGTAGAAGAATCATTGTGTAAGGACGAGTAAAAATGACAGAAAGAATGGGGATTTGCTAGCAGTTGAAAAAAATAATAATAGAGTGAATGTTGCTGTGTATAATTTTCCGTGTACAATTTGGACTTTACGGAGGGAGTAATAAATTTGTTAGGTAGGTAGTAATGATGAGGATAAAGAAAAGTTACAGGTTAAAAGTTTTGCTACAATTCTAGTTGCACTGTTTCGTTCCATTCTTTCTTTTTATCCGAATGTTGACTAGATCTATTATTAATAATTATGGCAGTGGAAAGGTAGAGCAGGTGGGGAAAGAATGGCAGCCCCCCCCCCCCCTCCCCTTTTCGTCCTTCTTCCTCTATTTTAAATGTAATCCATGACTTTCTTTTTATATATAGACTTTCACACGTTTTCTTGTTTTGTATGCACTGTAGCAATTTTCAGCTTTTTTCAAGCTTTGGAAAGTGGCCCATGATTTAACTATTATAATATTGGTTTGTTCAAAGAACTTTTACAATGGTCAATTGAATTGAGGGCTAAAGGTAGGGTAAAAATTACCTAGACCACTAGTTGGCAGTAACGAGTGAAAACTTGCATAGGAATTGATTCATACGTTTTTCTTTCTTTTACAAGGACACTGCACGAGTTGTCATGTGCTAATCTAAAACTTCCTTTTATGTTTTTCGTGTTCCAATTTCAATTCTTATATAGAGGGTCTATGTATTTTTAATATTAGGTGTATTGGATTATATGTGTACTTCCAAATCCATGTTATTTAAATTGTGGAAAGGTAGATTGTGTCCGAAGTTAAAATATTGGGGTAATTAAAGGTTTTGAGTCCTAGTCCTAAGAAAGGAGATTAATGATTTGAGAGTCCATTTATGGATGAAATTGTCCAATTTTAAAAATATATGATCCTTATATAACGAGTGAAATTATTTTTCAATAAAATTCCAATCTTGTCCTTGTGGGCCCAAGGCCACTTTTTGGGGTGCGTTTTTGGGTTTCGAATATAAATATAGCAATATGGGTATCCTTAGATTCGTATTCTAACGTAGATCGCATATTTTATAGATTTTGATCGTTCAGAGGCTCCACGCAAAGGGAAGACATTAGTTTGATTGTTCGTGGCACCGCTCGGCATTGAGGTAGGTTACGGTCTACTTTAGTTAGACTCTGATTAGAGAATCGTATGTCACACCCTAATTTTCGATAGGGCATGATGGGCATCCGACCCTTACTTAGGGCCGAGCGAACCTGCTGACTCTCGTGATACTCATAACCATACTGGGCCCTCAAATCATAACATGAATGCATAACGAAAACCTTTCAAAGAATAATATGCTTTTCGTCTTTCTCAAATCAAATGAAATCTGTAATCGTATGAAATCCGTACTACAATGCATAATCATACATCGGCTTATAGAGCCGCTTATAAAACTGACATATACAATACTTGACTCTGTCTGCAAAGTCTCTAACATGGAACATGATGCCATAATATAAATACTCTGACTCGGCAGCACTCCAGGAAGAAATGGAGCTCGCCAATCCAGCTGGAACATCTTCTACTGATATCCTCGGCTCATCTATATGTACCTGCGCGGCATGAAACGCAGCCCCCGAAGAAAGGGGGTCAGTACGGGATATGTACTGAGCATGTAAAGCATGAAATACAACAAACAGGATTATAACCGAACTGGGACTTACAAAAGCAAATATAATAACCAGAGAATCAAAAGACTTGCCTTTGAATCATATATCATGCATATCAGAATCATATCATCATATCACTACGTATACATGTCGTACCCGGCCCTCCAGCGAGGGACTCGGTGAATGAGATCATAAAATCATCATGCATAACCATTATATATATATATATACATATATATATATATATATATATATATATATATATACCGTACCCGGCCCTCTAGTGAGGGACTCGGTGAAATAATCATATACATACCATACTCGGCCCTCTAATGAGGGACTCGGTGAATAATCATACCGTACTCGGCCCTCTAGTGAGGGACTCGGTGAATAATCATACCGTACCCGGCCCTCTAGTGAGGGACTCGGTGAACAATGCAGTAGAGTGTGCACGAATACGTACCCGGCCCGGGACTCGGTGAAAGACACATTGAGGCATGCACGAGCAGAGTAGTGAGAAACCATATGCATACAAATCATCAATACAGACTCGATAGATACGTAGACAAATCACGCTCGAGTATCAAACAATAGTCATATCATGTTTCCTCCGGATGTCACTCGGGAACATATCAAATAAAACTTAGAAATAATGAGTACGTGTCAGAATCACGTGAAGTAGTTTGCGGAAATCAAGGACATAATCGTCATTACAGACTCGGTAAATAAGTAAACAAAGTAACGCTTAAGTACCAAACGAAGGTCACATCAAATCCGTTCTGAATGTCATATCATTAGGGCTGCCTTAAAAGAAATCCGAGGGATCGTAGACGTATACTGAACCAATCCGAGTCCGCCCATGAAAGTTACGGGCATTACCCGTTCATGGAATCTTCTATGAACGTATCGAAGCGATCCGAGCCTTTCTGTGAAAGTTACGGTCGTTCGTAGTTACAGGATTCTTTACATACAAAATCTTTTTATGCAACATTTGAAATTCAATTATACAAAGACATCAGGACCATAGTTCGTCTACATCAGACATATGAATATCAAGGAGTGGATAAGAATCGTAAACATGCTCGGATCGCGAGAATAGAGTTACCTCGGGCTCGTATCATAGCTACATACAACTAAGACATGCCAAAAGAAAGAAAGAATGGGCTTTACATACCTCGTCCGCTTCCTAAGTTAATCTGAACTTACGTCTCGGCTTCTCAGGATCTACAACCACATCATTAGGCATCAACCATTAGTCATAAGCACTTAGGAATCCAATTCCAACTAGCACTTTATCTACAGAAATTCAGGCAGCATTTCCCCTATAAATTCAACATCCCCGAGAATTTAACTCGGCCAAATCTTCAACAACAATACCAACAACCATATAAACAACATCAATAATTAATTTCAAACGCATTCTAACATTAATAACTCCTTTCTACATAATTCGACGACATTCAATTTTCATTCAATTCAACTTCCTACATTCAAGGCAACATCAATGCTCACATATTCAAATACTAATCCGAGACCACTCAAACAAGTTTCAAGAACGCTTCAAACAATCCACGCAATATTCAAACAATCCAAACAATACACCATGGAACCCGAAACCTCCCCAACTCAACATGAACAACAATAACATATTTCTTTCTTCCAAATTCATGAACTACATCAATACTCCACACATCCACAACGTTATTTCCATAAATTCAAGAAACTATATTAGAATCACTTTAGGTTCTAATTCAGCCCACAAATAATTACAACTTCAATTTGAGTCATCAAACCTTCATTTTCATCACATAATCCATAACAACAACAACTACAACACCAAGTAAATTTAACTCATCATGCCTACACAACACAACATATATACACTGCCACAACTTCCACATCATAACTTCATGAATTTCATCCATTTCAACATACCACCACACACACAACCATCTATAAAACATGTAAAGGAGATTAAACCTCACCTTTCTTCACTTGACTTTACCCTCGGCTAAAGTTGGTAAATTGCAACAACGGACGATTTGCTTGCTTCAACAACCTCTCCACGTTAACGAGGACCTTCCAATTGGTATGAAAGCTAGAAGAAACTAATTTTTTCTTGATCAAATTTTTGTGGAGCTTGTTCGGCCATAGCTATGGCTGAATGACTTCTCTTGTTCTTTCTCCAAATTTCTTGAACTTTCTAAGGTGGAGAAGAAATAATATGACTAATTAGCCATCCTCCATATACTTATATAAATCATACAAGTGTACCATAGCCCACAAGTCATGTGCACGGCCACATGGCCATTTTTTTCATGAACTTTAAGTTTCCAAAACTTCACTTTTGGCCCCAAATTTTTCCTTAATATTTCCATCCAATAAAATCATAAGCGACTTATGCCTTAAAACAAGGTTGGAAAATAGCCTTGTCCTTAACTTTCCGCAATTAGCTCGGAATATCCCAATGTACAAAATACGGGATATAACATCGTATGTAGTTGTAGAAAGTAACGGGGATAGCATGTAGGCCTTCGGGCATGAAGTGGAGGTGGATTCCAATTAGGTTGGCTCTGTCAGCTGTTATGTGGGCTTGTCGCCATATGTGTTATTTTTTTTTATTTTCACCTATTTGTGTCTCTGTCATATACTAGCTCCCTCATTATATGAAAAGGAATGATAACATTAATATGACTTGTATTTTTTGATTGTATATTGGTGATATTGTTGAGATTGATATCATGTAAGACATGCCTTCCATATTATTCTTGTGATGATAGTGAGCTACGTGATTGAGAGACTCCGAGGTTTTTGCCGGAGATTGAGAGTGACAGAGAGACTCCGAGGTTCTTGCCGGAGATTGAGAGTGATTGAAAGCCTCCGAGGTTTACGGGAGAGCACGAGTGGTACATGGACTTCGCAGTCCCCGTGGGTCATGGCTTTGAGGCACCGCTTTGTGCGTATACGAGTGTTGAGTGAGAGAGGTGATCGCTGCATTGCGCATTGCATTCATTCACTCATACATTTGATGATCATCTGGTGAATTATATCTGTCTTGGTTGATTTCATGATTCCTTTACACTTTACTTGTATATTATATGTGACCATACCTGTTTGCTCTATGTGCTACTTGTTAGTTTCCACTTCTTTATGCGTTATCTAATCATTGTCGGCCTACTTGGTTCCCTTTCAATCAAAAGTGCCCTTATGAATGTGATTTAGCTGCTGTTCATATTAGAATATGAACTAGTATTTTGCCGCTGTATAACTAGAACAAGCATACTGTCCATAAAAATGTATTCGGATGTGTCGAATCATGCTCACGGTCTGTTTCTGAGTTTATTCGTTGGTATTCCATCTCTTCGTAATTAGATTAAGCTATCTGAAAGGGATCCCGTATCATCTATGTGGTGATGAATATTTCTTCATTGTTTCAGTCAGTTCAGTTTGTTCGTGTATGCTTTGTTGTTTTAGTCAATCTAACTTTAGTTGGTAGCTTGTTAGCATTGGTGTATGTTTGTATTTGGTTAATCGCAGTTTAGTGGTCTATAGTACCTATACGACCATGTTCTGGTACAGTTTCAGTCAATAGTATTCATATGTCCATATCTTAGTGTAGATTAGTGTTAGTTCTAGCAGTATCTGTATGCTCGTATTTGGATGATTATGTTGATGATGTTTTGGCTTTAATCCATTGGTATGCTTATAATAAAGGCCTGCCTCATTTAGTCATATGATATTGTTTGCTTTTATAAGCATGATAGGCCAGATTCCTGTCTATTTTTTGAGCATGAATGATAGTCTAAATATAAATGTGTTAAGATAAATAGTCATCCTATAAACTACTACTATTTGTTTAGAGCCTAGAAAATTATTAGTATGTGTATTATGTTGGTTGCTTATTTAAAACTAATATGTGTTAGCGTGTGCATCTATGAACATGTGAAGTATGGTATCACTTCTCTTTTAATGCTAGTAATGCTAGTTGGGATCAGTCCCTTGTGTTACAGAATGGTCGTAAGTCAGTCTTCAAACCTGCTGATCTCTTAACTGTAAAAATACATATCCATGTTTCATATCAGTGCCTTGTCTTGCTTTTGTTCTGGATGTGGTGATATCCATATTGGTTTCTAGTGGTTTTTTTTTACTATGTATGGACAGTGCAATATGGTTCTAGTTAAAGATCAAATTGAGGTTTAGATATGCATATAGAGATTTCAAATCTGAAACATCTGTTCGAATTCTGGGTGTTTAATGTCATAAATCCGTAGCAGTTCATGCATTTTCCTCTGCCATATCCCATCAGTAACTTGTTTAGAATACCTGATTTCTGATCGGCTTAAGTATCTAAATGCTTTGACTGCATTAGTAATTCGTGAGAGTTCAGACTTAACTAGACGTTCGAATCAGCTCCATATTGGTTTGATGTAGATTTAAGCTGCTATGCTCACGATTCCCTGGGAATAGTTAATTTAAGCCAACATCCTGCTGGAAACGATGTAGTTCATATCTCCATTTTGAAAATGTCCTCGGAATTAGTTTCTTTTCTCTTTGAAAGTAACTACTGCTCTAAAATATCAGCATTGTTATCATAGTTGTATATTCGACTTCTCGATAGCTCTGTTTCACATGTGTTGGATTTGAGTGTTAGTAGAAAATTAGAAATGTTGCTTTTGCTACTGCTTCGGGGCTGTTAAGTTTGAGTATTAAGTATGAATGCTCATTCTAATTCTCCCTGCTTTCAGTTCTTGAAAGTTTAGTTGTTTAAATCCTTAGTTTATGAGTATGAAATTAAACTCAACATGCTGTCCCGAATCTATGTGATGTTGCGTGTGGCGTAGCTGTTTTACATAATGATTTTTCCATGGGTTAAGTATTGACAAGTATGTCCGTAATGCCCCAATCTGCTGCCTATTTGCCTTCACCAGATTAGCCTAAATTGTAGGTCAAACATATGACGTAAAGTTGCACCGGAATTAAATAGAGTTGCAAATTCTCTTGTTAGGGGGAAGATCCCACTTTAAATCAGCAGTTAATCAGGCAACTAAGTGGGAAATATCCTACCTTGAACCAATAGTCTCGTAGATTTGATTTGAGCTTCAATTTGTTTAATCGTAAAAAGTTGTTTGTGCTAAACCGAATGGTCAATTGCATATATATCAGCTTACGAATTGGGTTAAGTGGATATCCGAATGTTTTTAATAACATTTTGGTTAAATTGGTGGATCAAATGATTTGTACAGCGATTCTATGAACTCTAAGAAAATATTCAAGCGGATAAAGAATTTGTGTTTAAATTATTGCATGTTCCCTGTAAAAATGTGATTTTATTTGTGGATTGCTTACTAATCTTTATTTTTTTACATGTACACTTCGGAGCTTCCTCTTTAGTCATGCTTCTGTTCTTGCCTATTTACTTGTTTGTGTATTTAGGCGACTTAAATATAATTTGTTTGTATACTTTTCATAGATTAGATCCTAATCCTTTATTTTTCATTTTTTTGCATGACTACCGCATATGAGTCCGAGGGATTCGTGCTTCTTCCGCATTCGGAGTTGGGCTGAAAGCCCAACGAAATCTTCCGAGTCATTCTCTGCCGCTCAGCTCACAAAGAAAGATAGCAAAAAAATAGAAATTCTATGGGCCAAAGCCCACACAAGCAGCAACAGATTGCATTGGCCTTAAAATGGGCCGACCCATTTGATCTTCTTTTCTCCCCTCTACTTTGATTTGTTATATATTTTGATTAGCTTAGTATGACTAACACTTTGTTTTATTTTATCTCTTAGCTTAAGTGAATTATAGTTGAATCTAGTGGGGTTTAGTTTTAGTAATGGGTAGTTAATTTAAGGAAAACTAATAATTATTTCCATAAGTTTCATTTTCTTCTTTTTATATTAAAATTATTTATAGTATCTATAATATTTACTTTTAGAATAATTGATTTTCAAATAGCGTAAATTCACATTTTTGAGATAAAGAAATCATATTTTATTCTTATTATCTTGGGAATTTTAAAATGCCACTAACATGCAAATAGGAACTAGGGAATATTTTGTAAACATTTTTTAGGTTTATCCAAATTATGCGTGTTTTAGCCGAATACGACTAATAGAATTAGAAGAAGAAAACCAATTACTTTTTTTGCATTTATTTAATAAGTCTAGATTTTTTTTTTATATTACTATAACGTAATTGTATTTCAAATTTTAAATCCGCTAAGCTTTATCTTAAAAAGTTGCTATTTATATGCAAGCCCTTGCATTTTTGCAAACTATAGTTTAAATAGCATTATTATTCAAAACTTTAGCAATATTTATAAGTTTTATTTTAAATGGCGTTTGCAATTCCTTTTATGCAAGATTAATATATTTGGTACAAGTTTTTTTATTCTAAATAACATTTTAAAGTCCTAGCAATATTTATGAAACGTTGTATTTTTTCTTTTTAATCAATAACTCTTATATTTTCTATTAGCCTTTATTCTTAATACATTACTATTCTCAAATTTTATTTTAGCTAATATTATTTTCCTTTAAACTTTAACTATGCTTGTAAGCTATTTTCTTAAAATTTAAGCATTATATTTAATCTTAAATTAATTAACCTAAGTTTGGCCGGATAACCGTAAGATAACGGATTCTAAAGGATGCCTAACCCCTTCCCTTTAGGATAATATAGAACCCTTACCTAGAATCAAAATTTAAGCAGATCATTAACGGAGATACAGTTAGGTTTTACCTTAGTTAACAAATTAGGTGCCCTAATTCACCTTACAATTAATTAGGTGGCGACTCCTTAAAATAAGCAAAAAATAGGAATCTCCAATATGTTGTACCTAGTTTAACCTGTTTAAATGGGGTATAACACGATCATCCTTACGGGCTTTGGCAATTGGTTCTTCGAGTTATAGCGGGCACGGTTACGAGCGGACTTCCGGGGTTCTTACTCTCGACCTTCGGACGCGGGGGTATTACAGTTAACTTACATGACGGTTCGGCGGCCTATGGCCGAAGGAGCATGTTTTGAGTGTGGTGCGACGGAGAGCATTACGCGAGAGAGTGTCCTAGATCCGAGGCAAGGTTCAGTTCGGACTCTAGGCCTCGTGGCTTTGCCCGGTAGAGGAGGAGGATATTACGAAATGGGGGTTCGCGGTCGGCGGGGCGGCCGTCGCCCTAGCAGAGGTGGTCATCGGTCCGGTAGGGGCGGCGCTCGGTCGGTGAGAGGAGGATCTCGAGCGGTCCGTAGTGGTCGTGGGCACGCGGTCCCGAGGGTGGACGTGCCCGTTTCTATGCTTTTTCGGGTAGACCGCAGGCGAGGCCTCGATGCGATTATCACGAGTATTATTTCGGTTTGTCACCGATCGCTTTTGTCTTATTTGATCCGGTTCTACTTTCTCTTATGTGTCCACTTATTGTCTCTACGGGTCCAGATATGCTTTGTGATATGCTTGATGTACCTATTCATGTCTCTACTCATCGAGATTCTGTGATAGTAGATCGGGTCTATAGGTCTTGTGTGGTCACGTTTATGGGGTATGATACTTGGGTAGACTTGATTATTTTGGATATGGTGGACTTTGATATTATTTTGGGCATGGACTGGTTATCTCCCTATCATGCTATTTTTAGTATTGTCACGCCAAGACAAATCACGTTGGCCATGCCGGAGTATTCCGCGGTTAGAGTGGAAGGGTACTCTAGTCCGACACTAAGAAGATCATATCATTTCTTTGGGCAAGGAAGTTAGTAGATAAGGGATGTTTAGCATATTTGGCTCATATTCAGGATACTAGTGTGGATACTCCTTCCCCAGGTCGGTGCCAGTTGTTTGTGAGTTCTCAGAGGTTTTCCCCACAGATTTGCCTAGTATGCCGCCTGATCGAGATATTGACTTTTGCATTGACTTGGAGCCAGGCACCCGACCTATTTCTATTCCACCCTATCGGATGGCTCACGCGAGAGTTGAGAGAGTTGAAGGAGCGATTGCAAGACTTGTTGAGCAAAGGATTTATTAGACCCGTGTTTCTCCCCGAGGGTGCTCCCGTTCGTTCGTGAAGAAGAAAGATGGTACCGTACGGATGTGTATCGATTATCGGCAATTGAACAAGGTTACAATCGAGAAATAAGTATCCCATACCCGCATTGATGACTTGTTTGACCGGGGGGTGCGTCGATCTTTTCTAAGATTGATTTAAGGTCGGTATCATCGGTTGAAGATTCGAGCGGAGGATGTTCCGAAGACCGCTTCAGGACCCGTTATGGTCATTATGAGTTCTTGGTGATGTCTTTCGGGCTTACTAATGCCCCCGGCCTTCATGGATTTGATGAATGGGATCTTCAAGCCTTACTTGGATTCATTTGTGATCGTGTTTATTGATGACATCTTGGTGTACTCTCGGAGTAAGGAAGATCATGAGAAGCATCTGAGGATCGTGCTTGGCCTATTGAAGGAGAAGAAATTGTATGCCAAGTTTTCCAAGTGTGAGTTCTGGCTCAGTTCCGTAGCATTTTTGGGACACGTTGTGTCCAAGGATGGGATTATGGTTGATCCCAAGAAGATCGAGGCGGTTAGAGATTGGGCCAAGCCTACTTCGGTGACTGAGATTCGGAGCTTCGTAGGCCTTGCGAGTTATTATCGCCGATTTGTGAAGGGATTTTCATCTATTGCTTCCCATTTGACTAGGTTGACTCGAAAGAATGTGCCTTTCCAGTGGTCCGATGAATGTGAGGAGAGCTTTCAAAAGCTCAAGGCTTTATTGACTTCGGCCCGATTTTGGCTTTACCTGGAGGGAAAGGACTTTACTGTTTATTGTGATGCTTCTCGGATTGGCTTGGGTTGTGTGCTAATGCAAGAGGGTAGGGTGATCGCGTACGCTTCGAGACAGTTGAAGGTTCACGAGAAAAACTACCCCACTCATGACTTAGAGTTGGCTGCAGTAGTCTTCGCTTTGAAGATTTGGAGGCATTACTTGTATGGAGTCCATTGTGAGGTGTTCACGGATCACCGTAGTCTTCGACATGTGTTTAATCAGCGGGATCTAAATTCGAGGCAACGTAGATGGATGGAGTTGCTTAAGGATTATGATATCACCATTCTTTATCATCCGGGAAAGGCTAATGTGGTAGCTGATGCGTTGAGCCGAAAGGCAGTGAGTATGGGTAGCTTGGCACGTTTGATTGTGGGAGAGCGTCCTTTAGCCATGGAGGTGCAGTGTTTGGCTAATAGTATGGTGAGACTTGATATTTCAGAACCTAGTAAGGTTCTAGCTTGTGTGGAGGCGAGGTCGTCTCTTTTGGAGCAGATTAGGGCCCGCCAGTTTGAGGATGTGAAATTGTGCAAGATTCGGGATAAGGTGCTAAGTGGAGAAGCCAAGGAGGCTATTCTTGATGATGAGGGTGTTTTGAGGATTAAGGGGCGCATTTGCGTTCCTAGAGTTGGTGATTTGATTCCGTTGATCTTGAAAGAGGCTCATAGTTCCAGGTATTCCATTCATCCGGGTGCAACAAAGATGTATCGTGATTTGAGACAGCACTACGGTGGGGTAGGATGAAGAGAGACATTGTGGAGTTTGTTGCCCGGTGTTCGAATTGTCGGCGGGTTAAGTATGAACACCGAGAGACCGGGTGGTGTGCTTGGAAGATGCCCGTTCCGGTGGAAGTGGGAGAGGATTGCTATGGATTTCGTGGTTGGTCTTCCGAAGACTTTGGGCAAGTTTGATTCGATTTGGGTTATTGTGGATAGGTTGACTAAATCCGCACACTTCATTCCGGTTCAGATTACTTATAATGCAGAGAAGTTGGCCAGGATTTACATTCGAGAGATAGTGCGATTGCACGGGGTTCCTATTTCCATCATTTCCGACAGAGGCACTCAGTTTACTTCCCATTTCTGGAGGAACTTGCAGAAGGAATTGGGAACTCAGTTAGATCTTAGCACCGCGTTCCACCCGCAAACAGATGGTCAGTCCGAGAGGACTATTCAAGTGCTTGAGGATATGTTGAGGGCTTGTGTTATTGATTTTGGTGGTCATTGGGACAAATTCTTACCCTTGGCAGAGTTCGCGTACAACAATAGCTACCATTCCAGTATTGATATGGCGCCATTCGAGGCTTTATATGGTAGGAGGTGTCGTTCTCCTATTGGGTGGTTTGATGCTTTTGAGGTTCGACCTTGGGGTACAGATTTGCTGAGGGAGTCTTTGGACAAGGTGAAGCTTATTCAGGAAAAGCTTCTGGCAGCTCAGAGTAGGCAAAAGGAGTATGCGGACCGGAAGGTTCGTGATATGGAGTTCATGGTTGGTGAGCAGGTCCTATTGAAGGTTTCACCCATGAAGGGTGTGATGCGATTTGGGAAGAAGGGCAAGTTGAGCCCGAGGTTTATTGGCCCTTTTGAGATTCTTCGTCGTGTTGGCGAGGTGGCTTATGAGTTGGCTTTGCCACCAGGTTTGGCAGGTGTTCATCCGGTATTCCATGTTTCCATGCTGAAAAAGTACCATTTAGACGGGTCTTATATCATTCAGTGGGATTCGGTACTACTAGATCAGAATCCTAGATAGGCAAGTGAGAAAGTTAAGGTCCAAGGATATTGCTTCGGTCAAGGTGCAGTGGAAGCACCGTCCGATTGAGGAGGCCACTTGGGAGACCGAGGCGGATATGCGGAGTAGATATCCTCAGTTGTTCGACAGTTCAGGTACCTCTTTTTCTCCACCTTTACCCTTGTCGCTCGAGGACGAGCGATTGTTTGATTGGTATCTGATGTAACGACCCGTTTGGTCGTTTAGCACCTGTGAACTCGTTTTCGCTAAAATACCCTTTCGTAGTTTAAAGGGTATTCTTGATTTGCGGGGATTGGTGGCACGGTGATTTAATTGGCGGGTACTTTTTGAAATATCTTTTATTTAATATGTGTGAATAGTTTATTTATAGGAATATGAGTTTCACACATATAAGGTCTAAGTTGGTAAATAAAGTATTTGACGGAAGGACTATATTTTCTACAGCTGGTTAAGTGAATAAGTAAATTGTAGAAATTAATGGGAATATTATTTGCACATATATATATAAAGCATGAGGTGAGAGTATTATTTTATTTGGTTAATATGCTAATGGATTGGTTGATTAAAGTGCAATTGTTTGGTTATTAAATGGTAAAAGAAGTGGGTCCAAGCCCATTGCCTATTCTCTTTAAACCATGTTATAGGGTTGTGGGAATAAAATACCTGGGTTGATTTTCTTAATTTGTGAAAGAAAAAAATTAGGTACGGGCATAACAATAGACGGAAAAGTTTATTCTTTTCAATTTTTATACATCGATCATCGGTAAATAAATAATTTAAGTTTTATTTGTTTACTAAAAAAAGGTAGAAGAATATATTGTTAAGGAGAGTAATAATTAGAGAGAAAGAATGAATTGTAGAAAGTTAAGTCATAATAATAGAGTGAATTTTATACTATGTACATTTGACTTTTCATTTAGGTGAGTATTAGTGTTAGGTATAAGTTTGGTGATTAAAGAAAGGAGTTAAAAAGTTTTGCTAATTAAGTTGAATTGGGTTCCATTCTTTCTTTTTATCCGAATGTTGACTAGATCTATTATAAAATATGGATGGAATTGGAAAAATAAAATGAGGCTATTAATCCATGACTTTCTTTTTATATATAGACTTTCAATGTTTTGTATGATTAGCAATTTTCATTTTCAAGCTTTGGAAAGTGATAATTGATGATATTATAATATTGGTTCTTTTACAATGGTCAATTGAATAGGGCTATATAGGTAGTAAAAATTATTCAATATAGTTGGCAATAAACAATTCACATTTCTTGATTCATGTTTTCTTTATTTTACAATCCATTTAAATTAATATCTCTAAAACTTCAATTTGTTTTTTTTTCCAATTTAATTCTTATATTAGTCTATGTAATTGAATATTTGGATATTGGATTATATGTACCTTCAAATTCATGGTATTTGAATTGTGGAAAGTTAGATTGTGTCCGAAGTTAAAATATTGGGATAATTAAAGGTTTTGAGTCCTAGTCCTAAGAAAGGAGAGTTAATGATTTGAGAGTCCATTTATGGATGAAATTGACCAATTTTAAAAATATATGATCCTTAGATAATGGGTGAAATTATTTTTCAATAAAATTCCAATCTTGCCCTTGTGGGCCCAAGGCCACTTTTTGGGGGTGCGTTTTGGGTTTCGAATATAATATAGCAATATGGGTGTCCTTAGATTCGTATTCTAACGTAGATCGCATATTTTATAGATTTTGATCGTTCAGAGGCTCTCCGCAAAGGGAAGACATTAGTTTGATTGTTCGTGGCACCGCTCGGCATTGAGGTAGGTTACGGTCTACTTTAGTTAGACTCTGATTAGAGAATCGTATGTAGTTGTAGAAAGTGACGGGGATAGCATATAGGCCTTCGGGCATGAAGTGGAGGTGGATTCCAATTAGGTTGGCTCTTGTAAATTTGTTATGTGGGCTTGTCGCCATATGTGTTATTTTTTTTGATTATCACTTTTTGTATCTCTGTCATATACTAGCTAAAAGGAATGATAACATTAATATGACTTGTATTTGTTGATTGTATATTGGTGATATTGTTGAGACTGATATCATGTATGACATGCCTTCCATATTATTCTTGTGATGATGGTGAGCTAAGTGATTGAGAGACTCCGAGGTTTTTGCCGGAGATTGAGAGTGAGAGAGAGACTCCGAGGTCTTTGCCGGAGATTGAGAGTGATTGAAAGCCTCCGAGGTTTTTAGCTGCTTAGAGAGCACGAGTGGTACATGGACTTCGCGGGTCCCCCATGGGTCATGGCTTTGAGGCACGCCCTTAGCATGTGTGTGTACGAGAGTGGAGTGAGAGAGGTATTTGTTGCATTGCATTGCATTCATTCACTCATATACATTTGACTGATCATCTGGTGAATTATATCTATCTTGGTTGATTTCATGATTCCTTTACACTTTACTTGTATATTATATGTGACCATACCTGTTTGCTCTATGTGCTACTTGTTAGTTTCCACTTCTTCATGCGTTATCTAATCATTGTCGGCCTATGATGCTTACCGGTACTAGTGTTGTCTTGATACTACTCTTCTTGCACTTTTGTTGAGTGCGAGTACGATCCAGCTCCGATTCTACACCCCGTGGCTGATACGCGAGGGTGACATCTTTCAGTAATTCAGGGTGAGCTACTTGGTCATCCGTGGCCCCTGAAGGACCTCCTCTATTTATTTCTGTTTTTGTATTCGACAGACAATATGTAGCCTTCGGGTATTTTCAGACTTATATTCCGTACTATGTTAGCGCTCTTGTACCCTTTGACCAGATTTTGGGGTTGTCGTGACATTTCTAGTTATGATAAGTATTTAAGACTTGATAACTTATTCTTATTTAATTTTTCGCTTATTTAACTTGTTATTAGTAATGTGGTTCGCCTACTCGGAGGGATTGCAAGCAATTCATTTTACTTTTGTAGTTGGTTAGATGTGCCAAGTAGACAGGTCGAGCTGAATTTGGGTAGATCAAAATGAGTTGTGTCAATAAATGAGTCGGTCAACCCCAACCCCCAAAGTTATTGAATCGGACAAAATAAATGGTTATACTCTAACCCGTCCAAGAGTTACTTGGGATGAAATGGACTGAGTCAGAATGAGTAAAACAAAATAGTCCAACCCGCCCAACTTTTCAAAATTTTTGTTTCCTTGTTTATTTTTTTTATAATTTGTATATTTACCTAATATTTTTTTTTTCTTTATTACGGCTTTATATAACATATCAAATAAAGAAAAAAATTAAAAATATTTCTCATGGATCGATTGAAGCTACTTATCAATTAAACTTTTAGTTGAACCAAATTAAAAGATCAAAAAGAGTTGAGAAACTTAAACGGATTAGACAGATCATGCTTTTTATGAGTGAATTTTTGCCACCCCTAAAAGGGTGGGATCATCATGTTACTCCGATGCTGGGCTCAGTGGCCATTTTCTTAAGTGTGCATTCTGTTATGAGCTAATAGCCATGCTATCGAACTCTTTTTTTTTCCCTTTTTTTAGCCATTAGGGGTGTGAGTTAGATGAATAGGATTCATTCATCATTAGTCAAATGTCTCGGATATGAATCTTGAGAATGGACCGGAGAAATTTTTAGTAGAAAACGCTATTTCTTCATGAATTCTACACAACCCGAATCAAAATTAATTAGGCCAATAAAATCTTAATAACCCCTGATTAAGTATAATAAATTAACCTGACACATAGGTCCACTGCCCTTTTGTAGCCGTCAATCTAGTTCCAATTTAACAACCAAAATTTATAATGCAATAGTACTGATAGTCAATCTAGTTCCCTTTTAACAACCAAAATTTAACCAAAATTTATAATGCAATAGTACTGATAGTCAATCTAGTTCCAATTTAACAACCAAAATTTATAATGCAATAGTACTGATAGTCAATCCGAGTTTTACACTCATCACTCAGTAACTCACAATTCCAAGTTCATTACAAATCCACGTGGCTTAAAACTATTCAGTCAATGGTGGTCCCCACTTCACCAGTGGAAATCATTGGCGTAATTTGCGTTGTGCACGGATTCACCGATTCGTAATATCTGAGATCATGAGACTGTTTCGAAAAATCTAATTTTACTTATACACAATGAAATAATAGAGAAATTAGTATGATATTAAATAACTGACCGAATCATACTATTAACACCCCTATATAAAAGTGCTAATTGATCGGGTTGGATTAAATTTGAGTAGATCATGAAATAAATTAATAAATAAGCGAATCATTAATCTACTTAAATGTTACTACTTGAGCTGCAATTAAATAATTAATTCCAACTTCCAGCTGTCACTAATATGTTTTGTTTTTTTAAAAAAAATTCCAATACATGACGAAGCACACTACTTTTCCCTGTCTCTTTGTTATCTTCTTCTTTCCATGTCTATATATATACACACACATTATCCTATCCCCTCGGCGCATTATAGCAAAAAATGAAACATCCAGTTTCTGAAGCAAACGAGTCAAGTCCATTTGGCTCACTGAGTCAAACCGAGTTTTACTCTCATCACTCAGTAACTCATAACTCCGAGTTCATTACAAATCCACGTGGCTTAAAACTATTCACTCAATGGTGGTCCCCACTTTCACCTGTAAAAATTACTGGAGTAGTTTGTGTAGTGCACGGATTCACTGGAGAATCGAGTTGGTTCGTTCAACTTACGGCAGTTCATATAGCGAAACATGGATTTGTTGTATGTGCGATTGATCATCAAGGACATGGTTATTCTGATGGATTAATTGCTCATATACCTGATTTGAATCTTGTTGTTGATGATTGTATTAGCTTCTTTGATTCCTTCAGGTATGAGATAAGAGCCCGTTTGAATTGGCTTATAAGTTGTTTATAAAAAATTATTTTCAAACTTTTTCTCGAGAAATTTGGGTACCAAATTTTAAAGCCTATATTTTTACTTAAAAATAAGTTCAAAAAAATAATTGGGCCATTTAATTTAACTTATCTAAAAGCGAATTATGCCTAAAAAAAAAAAATAAGTCGACAAAAAAATAAGTTTCAGCCTATTCCAACTTTTTTTTTTTTTTTTGCTTATAAGTTGATTGCAGCTTATAAGCCGCTTAAAATAAGCCCATGCAAACAGGCTCTAAGTTGCTTCTGATTTCAATCTAGCATTTGAGGAGAAAATGACAAAAATGGTCCCTTATTTTTATAGCAGGTTCAAAATAGTCCCTTAAGTATCATTTTAGCAGTTTCGGTCCTTTAAGTTTGTCAGAAGTGAGCATTATTGGTCTCAGTCGATATTTACCAAACTCTATACCGGATTTGAATGTTGTTGTTGATGATTGTATTAGCTTCTTTGATTCCTTCAGGTATGAGATAATTCTAGTTTTGTTAGTTCTAAATTTTAGAAGATCATTTCAAAGTGCTAATAATTGAGTTTTAGATTTATAGCCTGTTTGGTCAAACTTCTAAAATTAATTTTTGTTTGGCTAATTAATTTAAAAAATATATTTAAGCAGCAATTAGTGTTTAATCAAGCTTTTAAAAAGTGTAAATATATTTTTCTCTAAAGCGCTTTTAAAAAAAGTGCTTCTGGAAAAAATTATTTTTTTAGCTTCTGAAAAATTGTTTCTGCTATTCCTAAAAAGCTTAGCCAAACACCTCACTTTTTAAAACATAAGTACTTTTGTTAGAAAAATAACTCTCGGAATTGAAATTAAGTGTATACTGCATTTTTATTTTGATTCAAAATAAGTGTTCACTTTACATAATCGAAAAAAGAATTAATTTTGTTTTGTCAGATTTGTTCTTATTTACTCAAGACAATAAATAAGTAAAAGTCTGGTTAATTAAGGATAGTTTAGTCAAACTATGTATTTTTTCCCCTAGGAATTAGTGTTTTCGGGTGTGAAAAAATGGTAGGTGGACACTTATTTCAACCGGAGGGAGTAATATTTATTATCTTCGTCTCAATTTATGTGGCACTTTATCTTTTAGAGTGTCAATTTTAACTAATTTTTTAAGCTAAATTAAATTAGATTAACTTAACATTTTAAAATTAAAATTTTAGATATTTAAAATTAAAAACATCGTGAAACACTGATTCATTGTATTTGCGATTGATCATCAAGGAAATGGATATTCTGATGGATTAATTGCTTCTGCAAGAGATAAGTTGCTTCAATCTAGCATTTGAGGAGAAAATGACAAAACTGATCCCTTAAGTATCACTTTAGCAGTTTTGGTCCTTTTGAGTTTGCCAAAAGTGAGTTCTTTAGGTCGCATATTTACCAAACTTTATTTAATTGGAACTGTGAAAATAAAATATTTAACGGGAACTCACATTTAAGGGTACATATTTTGTTGTTTATGTTTATCATTGGTCTTTTTCAAGAATCTGGTGAACTTTTTGAGGTGCAATTTCTGTTATTCTTTATCTATTATTTGAGTCTGGGGTAGTTTGTTATGATGCGGTTTCTGAAACTTTGACAGGAATTTTTGGTGTTTTTTTGGTTAAATTCTTCTTATCACATAATATTTAACCGTCAAAGTTTGGTCAATATTTGACGGAGACAAAAAATGCTCATATTTGGCAAACTTAAAGGATTAGAACTACTAAGTTAATACTTAAGGGACTAATTTGAACCTACTACCAATGATAAGAGACTGTTTTTATCATTTTCTCAGCATTTGACGGTTTGACGGAAAACTTGGCCACTATAATGAAATGTTGTGATAGAGGACGACAGTTATAGAAAGACCTGACTGTAACAGAATTTAAATTAAAAAAGAGTATTTAAAAATAAAAATTATGTTTAAACGTGCATTTAACATGGGAAAAAGTTAAAATTTTATAAGCAAAACAAATTTTCACTTGAAAACTGGTCAAAAACACGGATTCATTGTATGTGCGATTGAGACTGATTTTTCTTGTATTTCGATTATCGTATTGCTTTGTGGTAGTTGTTGCTCCTTTTTTCAGACTACTTTATCATGCTTTTTATAGGATTTGCCATGGCTTATTCGCTTCGTCATTTCTTTTTTCATATTACTTTGTAATAGCCTCTCTACCTTCCAAGGTAGAGGTAAGGTATGCGTACACTCTACCCTCTGTAGACCCTGCTTAGTGCGATTTCACTGGGTATGTTGTTGTTTGTATACCTGATTTAAATCTCGTTGTTGATGACTTATTAACTTGTTTGATGACTGTATTAACTTCTTCGATTCCTTAGGGATCACCACGCTCCGCCATCGTTGCCGTCATTTCTCTACGCGGAGTCGCTTGGCGGTGCTATCGCGCTACTTATAACTCTCCGGGAGGGCGATTCTCGTCCCACGCAGCCGTTTTGACGGTGTTGTTTTAAATGGAGCTATGTGTGGGATCAGCAATAAGTTTAAACCGCCGTGGCCTTTGGAATATCTAGGGAGAAGTATTCAAAACACACTCCAACTTTGGCCAAAATTGCTATAACACACTCCAACTTTGCGGGAGTCCTATGACCCCCCTGGACTATTTTTTTGTGTATTATTGAGGATATTATTGGGTGACGTGGACAAAAAGTGAGTCCCTCAATATTGGGTATTATTGAGTCCACGTCACCAATAATACCCTCAATAATACACAAAAAAATAGTCCGGGGGGGTCATAGGACTCCCGCAAAGTTGGAGTGTGTTATAGCAATTTCGGCCAAAGTTAGAGTGTGTTTTGAACACTTTTCCCGAATATCTACTTGATATTGCTGCAGTTTTGATTCCCACTTGGCCCGTGGTTCCCACTCGCGGCTCGTTGCCTATGGTTGCATTCAAGGTATGTGATAAATCAAGTGAAATGTGATTTCAGATCGAAGCATAGCCAGAATTTGAACTTTATGAGTTCTGAATTTTAGAACGATTATTTCAAATATTAATAATTGAGTTCTAAATTATACTGGTATTTAGACATATTTAATAAATTTCTAAATGCAAATTACACTGTTTGAGCCAAAGTTGTCTTATCCATATCCAAGCTTCTTTGCTCCGTCCTGAATTTTTCCAATTATTGTCTAAACATCAATATACATAATAGGTGTTTGACCATAGATTTCAAATATTTTCACTTTATTTGAAATCTATAGAGTTCTGCACCGGGCTGCCTCCTTTTTTGGAATTTATGGAATTGGAGCTGAAGATGGAGTTGTGTTGGTTATATCTTGTGTAAAGAATATTAGGAATAATATTCATGCTTGAATGTACTTTTTTGAAATACAACTTCAAAAGTGAAATATGAGTTGAAAAACAGGTTATAAGTTGTTTTCCAAAAATTTGAAATACAACTTCAAGTTGGATGTGGAATTTTCATTACCAAACACTAATTTTCAAATAAAGTGAAAAATTATTTCAGAAAAAAATGAATACTAACTTTTATGGTCAAGATGTAGTTAATTTTTAAACACGAATATACTATTTGAGCAAAAGCTAACCGACGAGACCGAGCTTCTAGCTCTGCCCCCGAATTTTCAATTTACCATTTGAGCATTTCTCTTTTGTGGCTTTTATTTAATTTTTGGTTCTTTTCTGGTAATTCACGAAGGAGGAGTGGAAGAGGAAGCTGGCAGTAGCAAGTCCAAAGAGGCCAGTTATGAAACCACGCACAGCGACAGCGCGTGAGTTGATGAGAGTATGCAGGGAGTTACAGGGGAGATTTGAAGAGGTGAAAGTGCCATTTCTGATAGTACACGGCAATGATGATATCATCTGCGATCCTGCGTGCGCAGAGGAGCTATATCGTCGATCGACGAGTAAGGATAAGATGTTGAAAATGTATCCCGGGATGTGGCACGAGCTCGTTGGTGAACCTGAGGAGAATGTGGAGAAAGTGTTTGGAGATGTCGTCGAGTGGCTTAAAACGAGAGCTGAGGGTAAAACCGATCAGAAGACCACCGTGGATGCAGAGGCGGAGTCAGGATTTGAAACTTGTGGGTTCGGGATCTTAATTCTTTAATGTTACTGGGTTCTTAATTAATAATTTGTACATAATATGACAAAAAAATTAATACAAATATATAATTTGAACAAAAGCTACTGGGTTCGGCCGAACCCCCACTGGAAGGTCTAGCTCCGCCCCTGCGTGGATGGAGGCGCGTGAGGAAGTGGCAAGTGGGAGTTGGTTGGGAATATTGTAGTTGAGGAGTGGTTAGAAATGCAGTAAGTTAGTTAAAGAACAAACAAACAGTGTGATGTAACTTAAAAGTGCCAGAAATAAATTTGTAGAAGCAGTTCATTTATATGTATCTTCATTATTTATGTGGCTCTATTTAAACTTTTATCAATGCAATACTTGATGATTTTAGGTTATTTAAACTAAGATTTTTAATCCTTTTACTGGCATATAAATATTTAGCAAAACTCAAAGTCTACTTTCCATTAGTCCATAACCACAACTTACTGGTAATGCTTGTATGTATGATTTCTTTTTCCATTTTGCCATATTTGGCGCTCTGTTTGCATGACTTTAGAGAGATTGTTGGTCTTTCGAGATAATTTCCTTGTAGCTTTAGGTTTACTTCATTCCTTTTTACACCTTCAGTCAGCACCTTTGCATCTTGAAGTCGATGCAGATATGAGATTACAAATCTTTTGAGATGATCAGCGCGTCCGGAGGAGCTATATCGCTAATCCTTAAGTGTCCGGAGGAGCTATATCGCCAATCCTTACTCTCGGGATGTGGCACCAGCTCGTTGGCGGAGAATGTGGAGAAAGTGATCGGAGATGTCGTCGAGTGGCTTAAAATGAGAGCCGAGGGTAAAACCGGCCAGAAGACCACCGTGGACGGAGGCCCGTGAGGAAGTGGCGAGTGGGAGTTAGTTTGGGATATTGTAGTTGAGGAGTGGTTAGAATTTAGAAATGCAGTCAGTCAGCTAAAGAACAGCCAAACAGTGTGATGTAACTTAAGGGACCAGGAATAAACTTTTAGAAGCACTTCAATCATATGAATCTTCATTAGTCGTGTGGTTCCATTTAAACTAATATCAATGCAATATTTGGTGGTTTATGTTATTGTTTTAGTGGCATATAAATATATAACAAAACTAAAAAATCCCTTTCAAACTATACCATAACCACAATTAATTGGTAATGCTTGTATGTAAATTCTCTTCCATTGTGTCATATTTTGCGCTATGTACGACTTCAGAGAGATTTTAGGTTTTTTGAGATAATTTCCTTGCAGTTTTAGGTCTCTCTTCGTTCCTTTTAGCACCTCCCGTCACTCTCATTCCTTTTAACACCTTTAGTCACCATCATCAGCATCTTGAAGTAAATGCAAAATGATCAAACCATTCCAAGGGACCTTTCATCAGCATCCTGAAGTAAATGCAAAATGATCAAACGATTCCAAGGGACCTTTCCTTGCTTGCCTGTCTCTTTATATTTTTAGGTCCACTTCGTTTTTTTTAAACACCTTCAATCACCATCATTTGCATTATCTGGATACCAGCATTGGCTGGATGCGTTTTTTCCCCAATAATCCTTTTAGTAAAGAAAGAAAAACAAAGAGCATATTTTTTAATCAAACAACACAATAAACTTGTCAAATCAGGTACCCCAGCTGCAGGATACAGGTCTAATAAAGGTTGAAGAAGATAAAGCATAACATTACCATTCACAAGTACTACATGTTGCGTAATTTTCTTCTCCTCAACTAGAAAAGGGGGGAAATCATCTCCAAATGAACTGAAAATTGAGCAAGCCACAATAAAGATCTCTAGCTAATTAATTACAACAAGCCTAAGATGAGAAGCTTGGACTTCTAAAGATATATAAATCTTAGAAAGAATATCATCCCCCTACAAAATAAAAAACTCATGTTTACTGGTCTAAACAAGAACCCCATAATCGTTCTGCTGTGCAACCTCCTCTCTAGTTTCATGCGAGACCTGAGGAACAATATTAATTGAAGCATGAGGTTTATCTTCTGCTACTTCACTGGTGAGCTGTCCATCTTCTTCTCCAGCTATATGATGGAAGTGTGATTCGTCAATTTCCTTAGCATCTTCGCAGAAATCAATATCATCGACACTTTGACCTACATGAGATATCCGACCATGATCATCTTCACTTACAGTAATGCATAAATGAGAATTATCCACCTCACTCCCCACATGATATAGGTGAGCAGGATCTACATCAAAAGTTGCAGAAGGTATCCGAGATTGCATGGGTATCCCTGCTGCATAATATTGCTCTACCTCTTCTTTACGCTTACGTTTTCCCCCCATCCCCTTCCTTCTTACTCTCTCCTTTCCACGTGCTCTCTTTCCAGTTTCACTTTGTGAGTTCGATGCAACTACTGTACTTGCAATCTGATCCCTCAGGCATTCATAAGTAATATATCGGATTCTTGTGACAGATTGCAACTGTTGATCATCCATCCCATGAGTTGAAACAGTGTCCACTATGTGGGCAATCTCCCTCAGTGCGGCATTCTGCAATAACAAACAAACAAATTTAAACAAAAAATTGGAGGTGCGACATGGAGTAAGGAGGGAGAAGAGGTTGTGGATAACTGAAAATTGCGAAAATCCTAAATTACATTTATCTGATAATTTACCATTCTTTGAAACTCAGATGAGATAGGAACAGGCCTCCCCACCAACTTCCTTGTAATTCCCAAGTACCACTGCATGTATTCACTTTCCTCCACATCTTCCTCTGCCTCCACAATGTAGAGATGACGATTTGACCATTCATTAAGCTCTGATTCCATTTTTGCTGATAGATCTACACCACCATCAACTCCCCGACTCTTCCTCTCCCACTTCTGTACTTCTTCAGGGATTGTTTGATGCATGCCAAACTGCCTTAGGCAACGATCTGGGAGGTGTCTTTCTGCCTTGTCATAACATATCAACATGGTCTTTGATCTCCCCAGAATGAGGCTGCGCAATACATGGTCTGGTATGACGGTATGACTAATGTTTGAGTAAGGACACCAGTCGACCTGGACATAGAATTATTCCATTTTTAAAGCTCTTTAAGAGGTAAATGATTAAGTCACACAAGCAAGTTCTGGAAACTAACTTACATCAGATGGCTTCATAGAGTCCAATGATTTTCGGTAGAATGCCACATCACGGTTTGACGTTGGACTGCTTTGTTTACCTTTCCACCTAAGAACAAATGGGAAACACTCATGGATTGGATCGTGATTAAGCTTTGGCCGACCTACATTGAGGTGGTAGTAACTCCAGCACTGCAAGAGAGGGAAAACTAATCACAGGCAGATTTAATATAAAGAATTCAGTGATTACATTTTCAATTACTTGTCAAAGCATGACAGCCAGGTCAATTGTGTCCCCATGGAACCTCAAAGGCAAAAAGTTTCCTAGCCTCATCATACCTGTAACAGTGTCAAACAGCCACTAATTGTGCTTTGGGACCTGAGGGAAGCATTGCCAAGCGCTCTGTACAAGAAGGATAAGGCTGCAGCACCCCAAGCATACTTGCCAGCTTCATCAAAATCATCAAACAGTGGAAGGTACATGACAGGTACTTTATTGCCAGTGGTAGTTGAAAAAATGGTGCTACCGACCAGGTATAGAAGATAAGCACGTGTATAACGCTCAATATCCTCCATGGAAGCATCCTCCGGACAGTGGGAAAACGTCTCTTTCAACCAACTAAGCTTCACCATCCCACCACTCGTATATCCAGAGTCGGGTGCTTGCCCCAACAATCTGATACAGACTGCTTCACATGAAGTATATGTCACGCCTATAACAGCTTCACCATCAACTGGTAGCCCAAGCAAGTAGGCGACATCCTCAAGGGTCACAGTCATTTCCCCAACGGTGAAATGGAACGTGTTTGTTTCTCTCCTCCATCTCTCAACTAGGGCAGATATGAGTGGGTTATCCAAACTGATTGCCGGTATCATTCTCAAATAGCCAAATCCAGCCTTTTTAACCAACCCAACCTGTTTCTCTGTGAGCATCCACTGATCGAGCTTTGATGTGTGTTCATGACACCTAAGAGCACCACGCTCCTGTCAACAATGAAAATAAGCCATTCAAGTCAAGTCTAAATCACAGAGTTGCTACCAAGTGTCAATTTGGGGAAAAAGAAGGGGAGGAAGTTTATCTTAATGAATACCTGCCCCTCCCAAATAGCAGATGATACATGTTTGTCTTGATCGTATAACACAGCATCCTCAATTGGTCCAGGATTACTTGCATAGTAGTCCACCATCACTACTTATGACATATCTCTGAAACAACACAAACTTAAGATTCCTATTTAAAATAAAATTACGGAGTTATTTGAAAAATATAAGGCAACTTAACCACATTACAAAATTGCAAAGAAAAAAATTATAGCAACTCTATATTACAAAGTTAACTTATCTTCTTTTGTTTGCAAGATACTGCCTGTTAGCATGTAGGTTTTTGGGGAAGGTACCTAGAGAAGGAAATTCCAAATAACTGTATGATCTAAGGGTAACTAGAAAGGACACTGTCCAAATAACCGTAACCTTACAACAACAAAACAACTACTCCTCAACCAGTGTTTCTAAAAGGAAAAAGCATAACAAAGCAACAACGTTCATGGGCTTGAAGCAAAAAGCCAAAAAAAAAAAAAAAAAAAAGAGAGAGAGAGAGAAGCGAAAAAAATTTCGAAGTGAAGTGCATAATTTACGGAAATTTAAAAATGCCAAACATACACGAGCTTCATATTATAACAATCAAGATAACTAAGCTTACCAATAAATATACAATAATATTAATCCAACTGCTCAAAGCTGAGATTCAAAGAACCGCCTTTTCTTTTGGATCACTTTGTGGCGTCATTGTTTGAACTTTGAAGAGCACACTTCTCTTCATCACATGGCTTCACCCACATGAAACAATTACCCCTCGCTTTGCATCGCTTGATCACTTTAAGCGACAAAGCAATGGCTTTTAATTACACTGGCCTCCATATGATTCCATTTCATTTGGGTCCGCCTCATTTCACTACTTAATAGTTTGACTTTTAGGACAAACAAGGACTTCTCTTAAATTAGGAATTCTCTAACTGTCACATCTATCCTACAATGCCAAACAACCACGACTATAACTAACAAGACTAATGTTAAACATTTTACTTAACGTAAGATCCTTAATCCCCACTACTTAGCATCGCATATGGATACTTTCATTCCATTGTATTCTGTTCTTCGCTATTCCCCATGGATTTTAAATAACCGTATAGTTACTTTATTCTTATTTGCGTTTGATTGAATATCAAGCTTTTACTAACATTTTCCTATTTAATTCTCTAACTGCGGGTTCACTGGTTAATCTTCAAGTGTTTTTGCACTTAAACCAGACTTTCTTTTCTATCAGATGTCCACAATGATTACATAGTTGAGCTACTGCGTCAGTTCTAAGCAGTTAGGATCAACCACATAAATCATCTTAGAAATATGATAATTACCAATCAATTATTGCTCAGTCCTAAACTAGGTGTATCCAATTATATAAATCACTATACCACAAAAAAGATAATCCGTCTGTTTCAATTTGTTTGTCTCGTTTTGACTTGGCACGGAGTTTAATTAAAGGAAGAAGACTTTTGAATCAGGTGATCTTAAACTAAAGATGTGTAGAATGTACCAATTGCCCTTTAATCATGTGGTCTTAAACATGTCATGTGGAAAGTTAGAATTAAAGAGTTGCCAAAAAGGAAAGAGACATTCTTTTTTTTTAAACACACTAAAATGGAAAGTACGACAAACAAATTGAAAGAAGTAGCTTTATATGGAAGATAAGTTTTCTTCCAAATGATGAAAAGAAATTTAAAAAAGAACTTACAAACACAGAATTACCAATATATACAATCTAACTGCAGTAACTAAAATTACTAGATAAATACACAATAGACAATAAACACAATATATTAACTTTATAACAGCCAGGGTGGAGACAAGAAATACATACATATACATAAAGATAGATAGAAAGAGATAAAGATAGATACAGAGAAATGTACTACTCCCTCCGTCCCAATTTATGTGATATAGTTTGACTGGGCACGCAGTTTAAGAAATAAAGGAAGACTTTTGAATCTCGTGCTCTAAAACAAGCCAAAGATATTTGTGTGGTTATAAATCATCTCGTTAAGTGTAAAAGGTAAAGTTAAATTGTTGTCAAATAAGAAAGGCTTAATGCATATGCGGCCCCCTAAACTTGCATCTTTTTTTCATTTTGGCACCTCAACTAAGCATTGTTCCTATTGAACCCTTAAACTCGTCCTCAAGTGTGTCTATCAAACACAATCCGACTTAAATAGCATTTTTCAAATAGTAGATATGAACCCATTTTTTGACTAGCTAAGCATACTATTACAAAACTAGCCATCTGGTCAATGGACCATCTTAAACCCAAATTCCATAAATTTTTCTTCATTTCCAGAAACTTCAAACAAGATTGTCTTCTATAAAGTGTAAACCCCATGTGGTTTATATTACTAAATCAGATACCCCGCAACAAAATCTTTAGAATATTTTCAGTTATTTGACTATGACAAAACAGTAAGGGGTCGTTTGGGGTGAAGGATAAGCAAAAATAGTCCCGAGATAAAATTTTAGTGCCCCCTTATCCCATGTTTAGTTGGAATAAAAATTTGGAATAACTAATCCCGGGATTGTAGCCTTATTTTATCCCACTTTGGAATAACTAATCCCGGGATTCGTTATCCCGGGATAAGTTGTTTCCCAACCAAACAAGCCCTAACACCTATTAGAAATCAATTCAATCAATGATCAACCAAAAAACCGTATGCACATGAACTGGAAGTTGGTAATTAAGTAAGAAATGACACTAATGAAACTAACTGGATCTCTACTCGCGCATACAAAAAATAATTCTATCCTATTGCAAAATTTGCTATGTAAGATTGAGACAAGTTCAGGTTAACTGGTGAATAACGCTTAATCGATAAAGAAAACGGAAAAAAGATGTGTTTAGGGCTTAATATATGGTTGGGAATAAGAAAAATGATCATTCTTTTGACGATTAAAAAAAAAGTGTACCACATAAATTGGAACAGAGAGAGTAGTTAAAACAGCAAGTCAAGGCAATGGGACATATATACATACATACATACGTATATTAAAAAAACTTACAAACACAGAACAATTTTAACCTATAGGTAAAAAAAAAAAACCCAATAGACAAAAACAAGAAAAAGAAAAATCTTAACTTTAAAAAATAAAAAATACATACATATAAAGAGATAGAAATGTACCAGTTAAAACAGCAAGTCAAGGCAATGGGTGGAAAAAAGATATCGATTGATAATACGGTGTCGTAGGGTTTGGAATCGGCGGGCACAATTAGGGAGATTGATGAATACGATGTCGTAGGGTTAGGTTTTTCATTTTAAGACATTATAAATTGGGAAATTTGAGTCGATAAGGTTTTGTTTGGATGTACATAGAACATAAAACTTCTTGTTTGGAATAGGGGAAAAAGAAAAAATGTAATAAATAAATCTTTTTCCCAAATAAAAAGTAAAAATAAAATATTAATTGTATATTGTAGTAAAAAAATTATTAATTATTATTTTATATATTTTTATAATTGAGAGTTTAGTTTCTTCCCCATAAAATATCTTATTGTTAAATCTAAAAAAACTTCTCACCACGCAAGGTTTTTTTTTTTTTTTTTACCATTCAATATTGGAACCTGAGTCCGATTAATTTAATTTTTTTTATTGGAAAACTCCGGTTTAGAAGTAAAAGGCTCTATACAAAAGACGACATTATTTTCAAGACTCGAACCAGAGACATCTGGTTAAGAATAATAAGGTAATTCTCTTTGGTCCATCACTGAATAATAGTTTAACAAGAATTTTTGTTTAAAGTTAAGGGTAAAAAACGCACCTCAAGCAGGGGTGGAGCTAGGTTGGGCAACCCAAACACCCTTTGACGAAAATTACACTAATATACAAGATTACAAATTATTTTTATGTATATATAGTAGATGTTGAACCCCTTGGCTCCTTCATAAAAATACTCACTTCGCCACTGATCTCAAGTATCACTTTTTTTTCCAGTTTTCTACCTGAAGTATCAGGTGTGAGAGTTTTCTACCTAAATTATCACTAACTAACTGGCAAAATACACCTAAATAGTCAACTAGTCGGTGATAGTTTATACTTCTGGTAGGAAATTAAAAAAAAGAAGAAGCATATTTAGGTGTGTTTTTGACCCTTTATCTCTTTTTCTTTTTTTAATTGAAACTCTTTTAAAGTTAGCACAATAATGCCTATATTTACAAAAAACACTTTTCTTGGTTCATTTTTTGTTACACAAATTTTGTCTTTTGGTTTAATACAAAATTTCCTAATTACAAGGTTGGCTAGCTCTAAATAAAAGAACTTATAGGCAAAAGAAAAGATAAAAGAAAAAGAAAACAAAGAACACACGTGGCAGTTTATGTACGTGACAGTTTAAAACCTCAACCTTCTATACACAAATATCAAACAAAACCTTCAAATTTCTCTGCATCGATTTCAAATCTCAGTTTCTACAGGTACTATATATATATATATAGATATAGATATATTTTTTATTTGAAATGTGCTAATTTTAGCTTGAAATAGATTAGATCTAGATCGGATGATTTGTTTGACTTAATTTTGATCTGAATTTGTTACTACAATTTAGTTATAATCAACTACGAATATTTGTTTCTGCAAAATAATTTGAATTTGAATTGTGATTAAAGTAGAATGTAGTTGATTATAATTTATAACTAGTTTAGAATTGAGGTTTAGGTGATTGATTGACTAATTTTGATCTGAATTTGTTACTCTGATTTAGTTATAATCAACTATATGTTTTTGCAAATTAATTTGAGGTTTATGTGAGATATGCAAACAATAATGAGTTGTAGAAGGTTTGCAGTTGGTTGACCTTGAATCGCAAGTATAAGAATATTAGAATTTGTGATTGATTGACTAATTTTGATCTGAATTTGTTACTCCGATTTAGTTATGATCAACTAGTTGTTTCTGGAAAATATTTGAATTGTGATTAAAGCGAAATGTAGTTGATTCTAACTAGTTTGAAATTGAGGTTTAGGTGATTGTTTGACTAATTTTGATCTTTGATTCCTATGAATTTGATTTGTTACGCTGCTTTAGTTATAATCAACTACGAGTATTTGTTTCTGCAAAATAATTTGAGGTTTATGTGAGATTCACAAACAATAATGAGTTATAGAAGGTTTGCAGTTAGTTGACCTTGAAAGCCAGTGTAAATTATTTGAATTGTGATTAAATCAGAAAGTAGTTGATTGTAACTAGCTTGAAATTGAGGTTTAGGTAGTTGATTGATATCTGTGTGTATTGATGGATCTATCATTTTTATAGAGCGATTCTAGGAATAGTAACTAGTTATAATCAACTATTTGTTTCTGCATAATGATTTGAGGTTTACGTGAGATTAGCAAAAACAATAATGAGTTCTAGAAGGTTTGCAGTTGGTTGACTTTGGACCACCAGTGTGAAAATATTCGAATTGTGATTAAAGCGGAATGTAGTTGATTCTAACTAGTTTGGAATTGAGGTTTAGGTGATTGATTGACTTGCTTCTGGCAAAATGTTTCAGCTTTAGGTGTTTGACTTGTTGACAATGATATCTTTGTCTATTGATGGATCTATTATTTCTATAGAGCGATTCTAGGAGTAGTAACTAGTTATAATCAATTATATGTTTCTGCCTAATAATTTGAGGTCTACGCGAGATTCGCAGACAATAACGAGTTATTATAAGGTTTGCAGTTGGTTGACCTTGAACAGGCAGTGTAAAACTGTAAATTATTAGAATTGTGATTAAACCGGAATGTAGTTGATTCTAACTTGTTTGGAATTGAGGTTTAGGTAATTCATTGATATCTGTGTGTATTGATGGATCCATCATTTGTATAAAGCGATTCTAGGAATAGTAACTAGTTATAATCAACTATTTGTTTCTGTTAAATGATTTGAGGTCTATGTGAGATTCACAAACAAGAATGAGTTATTATAAGGTTTGCAGTTGGTTGACCTTGAATTGCCAGTGTAAAAGTATTCGAATTGTGATTAAAGCGGAATGTAGTTGATTTTAACTAGCTTGAAATTGAGGTTTACTTGATTGATATCTGTGTGTATTGACGGATCTATCATTTCTATAGAGCGATTCTAGGAATAGTAACTAGTTATAATCAACTATTTGTTTCTGCATAGTAATTTGAGGTTTACGTGAGATTCGCAAACAATGATGAGTTATAGAAGGTTTGCAGTTAATTGACCTTGAATCATCAGTATAAAAATATTCGAATTGTGATTAAAGCAGAATGTAGTTGATTCTAATTAGTTTGCAATTGAGGTTAGGTGATTGATTGACTTGCTTCTGGAAAATGATTCAGCTTTAGCTGCTTGACTTGTTGACAATGATGTATTTGTATTGATGGATCTATTATTTCTAGAGAGATTCTAGGAAGAGTAAGTATTCTGAAATATCCTTTTTCTGAGTTTGGGATTGGGAAGAAAGAGGGGATGGTTGACGGTTAGCAGTTTCTGATCCGGGTTTGAAATTATTGTCTTGGATTTTGTATAATGGAGATTCCTTTGATATGAATATGATTGCCTGCTCGTGTTTGCTCATGATCCTAAAGGAAACAGTCCAGTAGCCCTCTGAATATTCAACTAACAGTCCAGTAGCCTTCTGAATATTCAACTAAGCTATGTGTAGCAGTATTACTGTGGTCTACTTTGGAGAATTGACGTGGTTTTCTGATTCTTTCTGAAGTTAACTGCTAATCCTCTAGTTTTTCCTTCATATCTAAGTAGGTTCTGTATTTGATTGAAAAGGTTATACCAGTCTTTTTTTTTTTTTTTTTTAGAAATAAAATTGTATCATTCTGTCAGGCTCCAGTTTTATGTTTCCATGTTTTTGTTTGACTAGAAGTACCATTTAGATGACTATTCCAGTTTGGTATTCAGTTTTTTTTTTTTTTTTTTTGTTTAAATATAAATTTTGCTTTGCCTCAAATTTAGGCTATGAAATTGATGGACGGGTCAGGTGGTGGTTTCTCTAAAGTCTTATGTATGAGTATTTGAAATTAAGCTTCCTTGAGCATATCTAATGCAACATGCACAGTTACGCTTCATATGGGCTCCAATGTGAAAATCAAAGTAGTACAAACATATGAAGAGCTTGGTGTACATGCCAATTTGGGGAAGCTCCAAGTTCACCCAACACAACGAGGTTGCATGATTCTGGACTCGTGTTGCATCTGGTTTGTTGAGATTGTGCAGTACTTGGACAAGAGAAACTGTTGATTGAGTAAAGATTTGTATTTTGAGAGGAGAGTTGTTGGAGCATAGCTGTTTGATACCTCTCTTCTCTTTCCTGATTGAATTTATTGTAGCTTGTTTAGTCGACCCACAAGAGAGGAGTTAAATTTTATTGGCAACAACAACAACAACAAGAAGCCTAGTAGAATCCCACAATGTGGGGTCTGGGGAGGGTAGAGTGTACGCAGACCTAACCCCCACCTCGAAAGGTAGGGCGGCTGTTTCCGAAAGACTCTCGGCTCAAGAGAGGAAAACAAGACAAAAAGTCAGATAGGGACAAACATATCAAAAACAATATGAAAACGAGGGATAACAAAAGCGAGAAAGTCGTGATAGAACAGTCTGGAAAGAAAGGAACATTAGCTACCATAGATAAATAAGATAGTCAAAGTACAAAGGCCCAACAAATATAAGCAGAAATCAAATGCAGAAATCAAATGGCAATAAACGAATGAGCAAAACTACAACTACTAGGGTGAAAGGATAAGCAACCTAGCCTTCTATCCTAATCTGAGTCCTCCACAACCTCCTATCTAAGGTCATGTCCTGGAAGCCGAAACCGTGTCATGTCCCGTCTAATCACCTCTCCCCAATACTTCTTCGCCTCCTTTACCTCTCCGAAACCATCCATAGCCAACCTCTCACACTTCCGCCCGGGAGCGTCTGTGTCTCTCTCTTCACATGCCCAAACCATCTCAGCCTCGCTTCCCGCATCTTGTCCTCCACCGATGCCACTCTTAAATTTTATTGGCATGGCTGATTAATTGTAAGTTTAACTTAGGTTCCCATTTAGTTGGCCATTAAGAAGTTGTAGGAATAGCTTCCTATTGAGCCAAGAATATTTTTTCTCTGTCAGCTCAAAGCTAATTGTGAGGCATGCGTTACTTCAACTATCTACCAAGTTCTGAGCTCATAAGTATTTGACCTAGGATTCTTTTCATTCTAGACCAGGCTGTCGCAGTAGATTGGGAACTATAGCTAATAAACTATAGGATAGCTGAAATTGTAGTGACACCAAAGCTATTACAGGGACATCCTGACATTTTGCTGGCATAGAATTAGCAATTGAAGTGTGCTAACATGCAAAATACATGTGTCCTCCCTGTCCCACTTGCGATCCACCTCTGTTTAGCCTAAATGTTGGGTAGTTTGAAGTCTGGCCTATAAATTTACAATCTGGACTACACACGAGAAAAGATCCTAGTACAAACTGGTCCTTAAATTGAACCGTGTTGTAAATGAACTATGTGTGGTTTTTCTTTTGACATAATACTTATAAGTTTTGGTCTTGTCAATTACTCCAAGGCCATAAATTTTTTGCATAAAAGACGTCATGGCTGTTCTTTTTAGCATAGTTTCACAGCTTGCTAACATTATGCTGAATAATGGTTGTTGTGTTCTTCAAATATCTCATTGATATCTTTAAGACACATATTTTCTTCTTTTCTTGTAGTTTTATAAGTATATCAGACAAGGATGGAATCCAACAGGGGCAACCAGACTGGTATTCAACAACTTTTAGGTGCAGAGCAAGAAGCTCAACACATTGTCAATGCTGCCAAGAGTGGTAATTGATTTCCCCTTTTTTAGCACCTCCAGTTTTCTGATTTTTGAATTGGATTTCTGTTACTTTCACTAACTGTAGTGCAACGATCAGGAGGCCTAGTTCATCAGCGACATACATATGCTATTTTCAAGTGATGGGTCGATTGCTATAATTTCCTCTTTCCACATAATAACGTCTATTTCCATTGCAGTTCAACTTTTTCCCTTCTGTGTAGTTGTGCATGGTAAATTTTCTTAAGACCACGTTTTGGTTATGGTGTCACACTTTCTGAACCTATTACTTGACAGACACTAATTGCATTCTTAGGTGTGCGGTACTTATTGAGGGCTTGTTTTCAGTCTTAACCAACTCAGTTCCAATAAAAGGGAAAAGCTGGAGGATTTTCATCTCTGATGTGCACTGAATAAGTAAAATCTAAGCTGGACGTTTCTTCCTAACAATACGCCACTTTGCCTTCACAGTTTTAAGTACACTTCATTTTCCCAATACCGTAAGTTGTATTTCCGATCAAACTGCAACATCCCACTTAATATGCATTTGTTATGTTCGAAAGGGAATTTAATTCATATATAGGGCATGTCTAGAAAAGATGCAAATTCACGCATTTCTTGTAATGGATATTTTCAATAGGGAGTTCAAATATGGGATGAGAGCCCAAGGTATTGGATATTGGTAAAATTTTGGATGTCATGCGTTTAATAACTATTGCAGCAAAAAGCTGATAATTCTTATACTTATTCCCATGTCTTAACTAATTATACTTATTCCCATGTCTTAACTAATAGTATGAGTTGTGGCTATCGTCTTTCAGAGCACCTGGACTGGAATCAATCAGTTGTATAAACAAGTTCTATATCCTGACTTTGGTTTCACATGCAGCAAAACAGGCTAGAATGAGACAGGCAAAGGAAGAAGCTGAGAAGGAGATAGCTGAATTTCGTGCTTACATGGAAGCCGAATTTCAGAGAAAGGTTGAACAGGTAAATAAGAAACAAATGGTTTCAGAAAAGAAACCAATTTTCGTGTACCTGTATGACAATAACAACAACAACTACTCTTCAATCCCAAGCAAATTAAGATCGGGTATTTCTTCACATATTGACTAGTTTTACGTTGGCTGTCAAACTTATTGCAACCCTCCTCTTTTATCCGGACTTGGCACTCCTATGTGAGCAAGTTTACACATGCTGCGTTGCATGTATTAATATGAACTCGAATATTTAAAAAAGCAAACATGAACATTTAAGACCAAAACTAGTGTTTCTTTACATTTTCCCCTTGCTGTATTCTTGATCAGTGCCCATATTGTAGGTGATCTCCTCTTAGATCTTTAGAACATGATTACCTTTTCTGCTCTCGTCTGTTTGCTGATGGTAATCAGAATGTTTGGTCAGTCCGTTATTTAGGATGCTGATTAAGAGGATAATTGTTTTTATTTTCTATTCGAACTTCCTTTTTTTCGTGTGTGGGGCGGAGGGGGGTTGGGGAAGTAATGTGTTATTCAACTTACTTTACCCTTGATTAAGCACACTTGTTAATATCCGTGTTGTCTACAGACTAGTGGTGATTCGGGTGCTAATGTCAAACGCCTTGATCAAGAAACATTTGCAAAGATCCAGAACTTGAAAGCAGAATCCGAAAGCATCTCCAACGATGTTGTCCAGATGCTTCTGAGGCAAGTGACAACAGTAAAGAACTAAGATCATCTCTGAACGATGAACAGATTCAAGTTTATGGTCATTTTTTTTTTTTTTTTTTTTTTTTTTTTGCAGATTTTTGATTACCACTATTGCTGGTTTTCTTGCTACACCAGTTTAATGAGTGTCGTCCATTTGTATTTTTATTTATCACTATTGGTTTTCTTGGCCCTAGTTGAATAAAAGAAATCATGTACCGATATTCTGTGAGGGCAATTTTTTTATTTCAACTTACCCACATTGTGTGTTTACATTAAACAAATGAATGAAAAGTGGTGTCATGCACATTGATAAGCGATATGTATTCTCACTGTGGAAAAAATAATTGATTTGGTGCTTTCTATTTATTATATTAAAATCTTTGATTCATTCTCCTTGGACTATTCTACTACTTTTAAGTTGAAAAGAGATTGGAAGTTACAAGTAGTTAAAGATGGAGAATAATTGTTATTGATTTAATATACTGACGAACAATAAATAGAGACAAATAGTATTGTTGATCTGTTTGGAAAACCACCTGGTAATTGGAATTGGTGTAATTACTAGGGTAGTAATTACCCAACTTCGAAATTACGACGGTCTATTTGTTTGTCATAACTTAATTACAGTGTAATTATACGCGTACGGACATCACGTTATCAAAGAAAATAAAATAAATGGAGACGAATAGTAGTGTGTAGAAAGCTTTTTTTCATTTCTCACTCGATGCATTGGGCCTTTAGCTATTACGGATTCGCATCGCATAAGTTTCATTAAAATGGGAAATACTTTCTGGCACAATTTTTTTTCATATCCAGGCTCAAACCTGAGATATTTAGTTAAGGACTAGGATTCTAGCCATGCCACTGCAACCTTTAAATTGTTGAAACATTCACCAAGCTCACCTCACCCAACATAATTAATTGTTCTTTTTAAGTAGGCGTTTGGACATGCGTTTTCATCTCATGAGATTTGGGATTTCAAATCATGATTTCAATTTTTCTAAATGTAAAAGTTGACCCATAAGTTGATAGATATATTTACCAATCATGTTTACCGGTCATTTATATCAAAAATTAAAAGATCTACAAGTTGATTGTATATTTATAACAAAGTTACTTTTACTAACCATGTTGGAGGATTATATTAACGGAAAAGGGCCAAATATACTCCTGTACTATTGAAAAATGGTCAAATATACCTTTCGTTATATTTTGGGTTCAAATATACTCTTGCCGTTATACTTTGGGTTCAAGTATACCCCTCCTCCATTAAAATTGTCCAAGGTGGACACCAAATATGACGTGACACTGACAACTCAGCGAGGTGGATAACACGTGGCATGCCACCTCACCACCCAACTCATTTACCATCTCTTCCCCTTTTTCACCCACCACTACCATCTCCTCTCCCTTCACAACTAATGTCCCCATCAGCACCACTACACCACCATTTCAGATTACTCTTTAAATACATGTATATAGCGATTAGGTCAGTAACTGAATGATGAACATGTTCAGTTACTTTAGCTTCTCTCTTTTTCCTTTTCCGAATGAAGCAATAAGATTAACTAGAATACCACAGCCTAAACAATTTCAACCTAAGTTAAAAAACCAAATATAAATGCAACATTATCCTCACTTGGATAAAAATTAAGAAGTGTATGCTTCTAACAAAGATTAATTGAGATTCTTGGAGCTTTCATGTCAACCTGGATACTTAGAAAAACTTCATTGGCCATTCAAAATACTTGATAATTGAATTTATACCTTTTTTGAAAATTTCAAAACGAGAAACAGCATAAATTGCATACGATCAGTTAAACAAAATTCAACTCAGTAAATGAATTTTCAACAGTTGTATTTCTTGAAATGGCTAATTGGGCTGGTGTGGTGGTGCTAACGGTGGCATTGGTTGTGAAGGGAGAGGAGATGGTAGTGGTGGTTGAAAAGGGGAAGAGAGGGGTAAGTGAGTTGGGTGGTGAGGTGGTACACCTCGCTGAGTTGTTAGTGCCATGTCATAGCTGGTGTCTATCTTGGACAATTTTAACGGAGAAGGGGTATATTTAAACCTAAAGTATAACAGCAGGGATATATTTGAACCTAAAGTATAACAAAGGGTATATTTGGCCCTTTTCCAATAGTACAGGGTATATTTGGCCCTTTTCCGTTATATGAAAGAGTAGTTACATTACAACTCATGTTCAATTTTTTATTTTATTAAACTAAAATTTAATTAATTAATGTTGTATTTTTTAATTAACAATGTTGTATTTTTTAATTAACAATTACTTCAATATCAGGAACATTATATTCTTCATGGGGTTGGCGAACAAAACCTATTAGACATAAAAAGAATATTATTAAAACTTGATTATGAAGTGTTAATAGTAACGAGATATCATAATAATCTATATTTGGAGTTAAGCAGTCAAATCATGTTAGAGTCCCTTAATACTCGACTCTCGAGGTGCATGAGACTCTTGACGCTTAGTACGTGAAAAGTTTTTAACTGAAGTAGCCAAGTAGGTACACCAAATAAGTAAAAAAGAACTATCTTTTTCAAAGTTTAAACTATTCGAAAATAAAAAGGTCTAATCCTTACTTAAGATCCCAGTAAAAATGAAGCAAGATTTTAATAATTACATCCTCTGTTAATTCTATATTCAAATTAATTTCAATATGTAAAATTGAAAATTTTGGAATAATCTATTTCGATTAAAATGATAAATCTCATAACTCTTAACAATAAAAGGAGTACCTTGAAAATCATAACGAATTTTGCTTGTCTATATATGTTCTATTCCATCTTTAAGTTTCGATATTTCACCTCGATGGTTAGGCCCCCCTACCATATACATGAGTTTTTCAACATTTTAGCTTATAAATAATGTTCTTTTTTGTTTTCACACGATACTGCTTTAATTTGGGCTCGACTAATCGGGATTTGTATTGGGAAGTTTCATTTTGGCTGGTAAAATAATTTCTATTAAAGGTGATTTCATTCTCAAAATTTCAACTCGAAACGAGATCTCTAATTAAGGATGCCAAAGTAATTACCGCTCCACTATACGCTTTATATTATCTGTCTTTAAGAATTTAATCAATTACATCGGTAGCAAGTAGAAGTAGCAAGTAGCAACTATGAAAAAGGAAATGATTTTCTTTTTCTTGTCCTCCGAAAGGGAATAACTTTTGATATTGCAAATTGTGCAATTATTAGTGCTTTCCCAAAACTTGCCGACAAAAATATAAATATATCAAAACAGAAAATCCTGTTTATTATAAAACATAAAAGGAAAAGGGGAGGGACATTAACATTGACCCGCAAATATCGGGATTTTAATGACAGAACAAATTCTATCACACGTTTTTCAAGCCTTTAGTATAAGCACGTACAATATCAACAAATTTTCTAATAAAAAACATGGCATTTATTATGACTTATTACTTTGGTAGGATTCCATCTTTTTAATTTGGAACTTCGCCATTAATATTGGTACGAATGATTATGAGGAATCAAATTTTATTATTATAAGTATTTATATAGCTTAAACTAATAGAAGAAAATCTTATTTGACCTACTAAATACAGTAATTAAGCAGTTTTAGTTCTTTAAATTCGCAAATAGTGAATATTTTTTGTCTCTGTTAAAATATGTAAAACTCTGGTTGGTAGATTTAAAAGGAACTTTTAAAACAAATACAGTTTTAACATGAATTCACATTTGGAGGTAGAGGCAGAGTCAATATTTGAAGCTTATGGGTTCAGATTCTTGCCCTTTTAAGTTAATTTCTAAGTTAATAATTTATGCATATTAAATAAAATTTTAAAGATAAATATAGTGTTTAAGCTAAGATCACATGATTTGGGCGGACACATACATTGATCTCTAGCCCCGCCCCTGTTTAGAGGTGTCTTTTTTCTTTTCTTTTCTTTTTTTGTCTATTTTTGGAGTTTGGTGTAGTTTTTTGAATTACAATTTATGATTTTCTTTTATCTGTTTCTGGTATTTGGATATTATTTTTGTGTTAAGATTTCTAGGATTTTAATGGCGGTAATTTCTAATAATTTTGGTTAATTCTTTTTCAATACAATTCTTACTAAATCTAACTGTCAGAATTTGTCAAATATTTAAACGAGACTAAAAATGTGCACTTCTAAACAAAACAAAAAAAAAAAAAAAAAAAACATCTTAGAGAACCAAAACTCAAACACAGAGGCGGACCAAGGATTTAAAGTATATGGGTTCAGAATTTTAATTTTTTAAAGTTATTGAGTTCTACCCGCAAGGGTGGCTCGGTTGGTTGAGCATGGGGCTTTCATAATGGAGGTCTCAAGTTCGAAACCCCCTGCCTATGACAGCAATGGATTTGCCTTATGGGTTAAGCTCATCGCGCCGGGCTTGCCTAGTGCGGGTTACCTCTCCTATGTGGTTTGCGAGCTATTGCACAGGAGCTGAGTTTACCCTATGCGTATCCGAAGGGTAGCGACTGCGGGTTCTACTCAAACAGGTGCTCAACTTGTACATTTGAAAGTAACTAAAGGATGTGGCCTAACAGATTGGGCTGCTTCTCCCCAACCAAAAGAATCAGGTTCGAGTCCTATTATAAAAAAATTCATTCAAATATAATCAAGCTCCTGTGTGGGATATTAGACATCGGATGGGAAACCAAGAGAAAGGAAAAGAAAGATTATATTGTTGCCTCCTCCTCCTGAGAAAAGGCCATAAATAGTCCCTTATCTATGAGAGAAGGTCTAAAATGGTCCCTTAACTATATACTTACCAGTTTTAGTCCTTTAACTATCCAAAAAATTATCAAATTTGGTCTCCATTTATTTTTTTATACAAACGACGTACAAACTCATAAACCTTCGTGAGATTAATCGTTAAACCATTATCGACCTATATTTCTCTCTCTCTCACTTCTTTTTCCTTAAGTTCATTCTTTAACCTCAACTTTTTTCCTCAAGTTCTCTCTCGCCAGAATCGACGGATTGTATCGGTTAAAACGATCAATCCGTCAATTTTGTTAAAAAAAAAAAAAATTGAGTTCTCACGTCGGTTTTTTTTTTTTTTGAAAATTAAAGAATGAAATGTAGGAACTTTGAGTCAAACCCGGGTATGTTCCTTGGCATTAAAGGGCATTACCACTAGACCACTAATATTTTTGTTCATATACTTACATTGATTTAATTTATACTGTTTTTTCGCTCTAAAAACCGACGGACTCCGTCTCTGTCCTTTTTTTTATAAAAAAAATAAAAAATAAAAACCGATGGACTCCATCCGTTTATTTTAGAAAATAATATAACAAATAATTATATTTTTTTGCGCATTTTTGTGCAAAAAATAATCGACGCAGTCCGACGGTTTTCTTAAAAAAAAAAAGATTTAAAAAAATTATTAAAAAAATAGACAGAATCTGTCGGTCTTTCCGTCGATTTTTTTCATCGATTTTTACCAGTTTTTTAGTAGTGTTTGAGAAGAACGGTTACAGAAATTTTATGCCTGAGGTGTCTTTTCGAATTTTAGAGACTCGAGAGCGATACAGGTTTGCAGAATGCTTTTTTTTTTTTTTTTTTAACAAGAGAAACTTGAGGAAAAAGAAGCAGGGAGAGAGAAATATAGGTCTGAGGAATGATTTAATGATTAATCTCATGAAGGTTTATGAGTTTGTATGTTATTTGTATAAAAAAATAGATAAAGATCAAATTTAATAAGTTTTTGGATAATTAAAGGATTAAAATCGATAAGTTTATAATTAAGGGACCATTTTAGATCTACTCACGTAGATAAGGGACTATTTATGGCGTTTTCTCTCCTCCTCCTCTCCTATTCTCACCTCCTTTTGTCTTCTTTTGCCTTCTCTTCACAACTTTCTTCTTCCTTATATACTCCTCCCTTTGTGTGTAGATATCTATCCCTCTCTGTATACATACAGAGTGAGGAAAAAGAGAAACAGAAACAGAAATATACCCACCAAAAAATATATACATCTATTGATCAATTCCTTCTTCAAAATCACCTTTCATTTCAATTTGTCAAGCATTTGTGAGGTAAAAGGAAAGTAAACTTACACCAAACACACCCTTAATCTTCTCTTATAGTTTTGCAGAGAAAAAAAAAACTGTCTTCACGTTTCAAACATTTAACCAAAATACCCACACATATACATATATATGTTCTACCTATTAAATTAAAAAAATGGGTTGAAGATGGAAAATTTAGCATATGGGTATTGATGATTTATGACAAATGAGGCAATTCCCATAAAGGGTTGTTGAAATCTTGGTGTTTTTTTTTTTTTTTTGTGTTTGTTGTTGTTGTAAAATGGAGTCAAATGGTATGTCAGATATGAGATTAGAACCTAGTATTGATCCAGATAAGTTAAGTTATGAGATTTTTTCAATTCTTGAAAGCAAATTCTTATTTGGTTATGATGATCAAAAGCTTTGGGTACCTAAAAATTTAACATCTGCCATTGTTGAAGAGAACAAGAAAAATGATGACGTTTTAATGGAGAATATTCAGGCGATTAAAAATCAACGAGGAAAAATATGTATACTCAGCATTGATGGTGGTGGAATGCGAAATATATTATCAGGTAAGGAAAATATTTTATTCTAAGGGTGCTTTTGGTATGATGGGAAATGTTTTTAAGGAAAATAAGTGATTTTCCTATTCATTATCTTGTGTAAATATACATTTGCATACATCCAAAACAAAAAAGTATGAGATTTTTGAATTCAGAGCGCAACCTTTGGTGGTGGTGTGGGTAGACGGGGGTGGGAGGTGGGATATGTGGGGGGGTAGGGCGGGGGATGGGAGGTAGGGCGGGTGTTTGGGGTAGGGGTGGTGGGGGTGGGCGTGGGTGGTAGACAGGGGGTGGGGTGGGGTTGGGTGGTGGGTGGTGGGGGTGAGAGGGGGTTGGGTGGTGGAGGTGGGATGGGCGGCGAGGGCGACGAAGGAGGGGTAGCGTGGGTGAGAAGGAGATAATCTATGTGGAATGTCACTTGTGGAACTTATTTTCCCTAATTCCATTATAAAATTCATTTTTAAGGAATTTATTTTCTTAGAAAAGGTTTTCCAAAAATATTGACAAACGGAACATGAGAAAGTTAGAAAACATTTTTCAGATAATGTTTTCCTCCATATGGAACAGACCCTATGCTCTCTACCATTCTCCAATCTCTCTATTATATGAAAATATCTAGCGGCATCTCTATTTAAAATAGTACGAATAACTCACAACAGGAAAACCTATTCCTATATAAATTTGATTATAAATTTCTAAGCAGACATGAATTAAACTACCAAATTCTTACTAATTTTGGTTTACTACTACTTTGAATTATTTTTCCAACATCAGGGAAAGCTTTAGCTTATTTGGAACAAGCATTGAAGGCTAAATCGGGAAATCCAGATGCTCGAATCGCCGATTATTTCGACGTTGCTGTCGGTTCCGGCACAGGAGGAATTTTCACAGCGATGTTATTTTCAACAAAGGATCAAAACCGTCCGGTTTTTCACGCCGAGGACACGTGGAAGCTTCTAGCAGAACAAGGTATGTTGGTAAAATAATTCAAAGTTGTAGAAAGTCAAAATTTGTTAGGACTTGATATTCTAATTCATGTCTAGTTAGGATTTATAGTCAGAATTATATAGGAATAGGTTTTCTTAATATTGAGTTAAAGTAGGTTTCGTACTATTATAAATAAGAGCGCTGCTAGCTATTTTCATATTGTGGAAAATTGTAGTGAGCATTCAAAGATTTATGAGTTTTTGAATTTTTCTTTCAAGGTAGGAGAATTTACCCTTCGAAGGGATCAAGTTCCGCTGGAAATGGTTTTCTCCGGCGTGTTTTCCGACGTGGCGCAACCGGTTCAGATGCTGCCGGTTTAGATAAAGTGATGAAAGAAGCATTTATGGATAAAAAAACCGGTCGAAGCCTTACGTTAAAGGATACACTTAAACCGGTTTTAATCCCCTGTTATGACTTATCCAGTACGGCGCCGTTTTTGTTCTCTCGAGCAGATGCTTTCGAGTCGGAAAGCTTTGATTTTCGGTTATGGGAAGTTTGCCGGGCTACATCAGCTGAACCGGGAATTTTTGAACCAGTTTGTATGAAATCCGTTGATGAAAAAACCAGGTGTGTGGGAGTTGACGGCGGTTTAGCTATGAGTAACCCAACTGCCGCGGCGATTACGCACGTGCTTCATAATAAACAGGAATTTCCTTTTGTGAGAGGTGTTGAGGATATTTTGGTACTTTCACTTGGGACAGGGCAGCTTCTAGAAGGAAACTTCGAATTTGAGCATGTTAAGAAATGGAAGGCTAAGGATTGGGCTAAACCAATGGCCCGAATCTCCGGCGACGGAGCGGCTGATATGGTGGATCATTCTGTCGCCATGGCATTCGGGGAATGTCGGAGTAGTAACTATGTCCGCATTCAGGTAAACATATTTATTTGCACTCGATATTATACAATGGAATAATTTAACTTTATGATAATCACAAACATAGTAGTCACAAATTAAAGTAAAATATACATTACTAATTACTTAAAACATTCGAGCCGTGACTTAGTGATCAATGAATGTGAAAAACGTACGATAGTACAGTTCGAATTCTAGTATAGACGAGTAAAGTTAGGTGATATTTTAAGTCTCACTATGCCTTTAATGGAGGGAGCTACCCAATACTTTTGTCGGTAGAAGATAACAAGTATCTTGACGTGTGTGCAAATTAGATTGAGTCTCACCATTGTTAATAATTTATCCGGTTGTGTTCTAACACTGAGTCGGGCGGATTTATAGTATAACAAGCGGGTTCGAGCGAACCAATAGTTTCGGTTCATACACTATATATCTCTGTGTGTGTTAAAAACACACTAGACAAGTACAAATAGAATGAATACGTTTGGAGCTCAAAGAAATGAATGAAATGTGAGTTCCCAAAATTCCATACCTGTGAAGTCAGCCTAACGTATAGATACACTTACCAATGCATGTAACATTGTAAATATGCCATGGGGTTTATTGGTTTAGGACAGTTTTGATTACAATTTGCATGGGGCCTCAAGGGGACAGGCTGGGGAAAGGTGTCTTTGACATGGAAGGGGTGGGGTGAGTCTAAAATGATTTTTTTTTCTTCTTCATATTTTTGGGTGCGTTTTAATTCTTGAATCTTGATACATAATTAGGAAAATCATAGTTGTCACTACAACTAGGGAAATTTTTGTAATGAATGTGTCTACTAGAAACAATGTTGTCGTTGCCAAACAACTGGACAAACGGGATATATTGATCTTGATTGAGAAAGGGGAAAATGTGAATGTTAATAATATATAATGGTAATAATGATAAAGATTGAATTTTCCACCTGGGAATATAATAAAAGGCAGTCCTTTTCTATAGTCTCACTGGCAGAAATGGATAATATCTGATGGTAGCTAGTTGCAGAATCATCAATGTGGCACTCTGTGCCAATTAGTACAATAAATGTTCACAGCTGTGGTTTTCCATATTTAGATGGGATGACCATTCATCATATTCTAGCAAAATTTTGTTACTCATATTGCAAGGCGGTTTCAGGATTTAAAATTGATGTGTTTCTGCAACGACCTCAAGTTAATATTACAATAATAATTGGATTTTAGTCAGATATTTAATAAACAATTTTCTTAATATATCAGGATCTAGACAAAAGCTACGGGGTTCATTTGAAACCGTAGCCAACCCTCTAGATACGCCCTTGCTCATATTTAACTTGTAAAGAATTTTACACTAACTTGTTTTGTATGCAACTTACTTTATTTTTCATGGTTACTTATCTACTTATTATGAACAGTTACTTACATTTATCTTTTGGATCATCTGATAGTGTAAAAATTTACAATGTCGGTGCATTTAAGGTAAACCTATATAACCTGAAGTCTAATTAGTGAGACTCTGTTGCTCAAAGTATGGATTGATTACAAATATTCTCTTATAGAGTGTTGATTTATTACTGTTCAGCCAAAGGTAGGTTTTTACCTTTTACAAATTTTACTTATAAAGGAAGAGTGAAAAAGATGGTGTTTGTTAAAAGCTTACCATATATGTTATGTAGTGGATGTTAAGAAGGTACTCTTGCTACTGTTGTGAGATGGGGAAATTGAAAATGGTATATACATTATAATATTATATGCAGAAAGTTAAGATAATTGACTTGATGACATATAATAATCTCCAGTGGAGGATGATTCAGAAAGTAATGGGATAACTTGAAAACCCTCTACAGATTACTTATAAAGGAAGAGTGAAAAAGATAGTGTTTCTTAAAAGCTTACCATATATGTTATGTAGTGGATGTAAAAAAGGTACTCTTGCTACTGTTGTGAGGTGGGGAAATTGACAATGGTATATACACTATAATATTATATGCAGAAAGTTAAGATAATTGACTTGATGACATATAATAATCTCCAGTGGAGGATGATTCAGAAAATAATGGGATAACTTGAAAATTTCTAGTATGGAACATATGCTTGCTATACTTGCTAACCATTTAACTAACAAACACCAAAGATTGTGGTGGGATGGATATAATTCCTCCATCTTTAACTAGAGATCTCGAGTTTGAGCTCTGAGTAGGGAAAAAATTCTGGTAGGGAACGCTCCCCCCTTTGTGGACCTTACGTGGACATCGAGCAGGAAACAAAAAAAAAACGTATGAATTTTTGAGTTCTAAGTTTATATTAACATGCAAAGTAGAACAACTTGTCACCATACAACTATTACCGTATGATTTCTTAGTATAGTAAATGATTAATGCTTTCTCCAAACCTCAAGCCTCCACTATATTTCTTGAATTTAACTTATATACACCATTATTACACAATCTGTACAGTTTGACCTGATGTAGTAGGAATAACTTGCTTTATTTTCCAAGTTACTAATCTCACTTCTTTTATAAATAGTTACCTGTTATCTTTTAGATGATTTAATAGTATACAATTTCTTTGTACAATCAGTATGCAGAAGTTAAACTCTTCTTCTCAATCACAGGCTAATGGATCGAGTTTCGGTCGTTGTGGGGTGAACATAGATGCCGATCCAAGTCCTAGCAATGTGAAAAAGCTTGTGGGAATTGCAGATGAAATGCTGAAACAGAAAAATGTAGAGTCTGTGCTATTTGGTGGAAAGAAAATAGCAGAGCAGAGCAATTTCCAGAAACTTGATTGGTTTGCTGGAGAACTTGTACAAGAGCATCAGAGGAGGAGTTGCAGGATAGCTCCCACTGTTGCATTTAAACAACATCTCCCAAACAGTTACCAAGAAAAATAAAATGAAAAGATCAGACAAAAAATATTTGGTAAGTTTTCTATCTATCCTATCTTTCTATTTTGTATGATCTGTCCACTGCCTTCGACTTGTACTATATAACTTATAGTGAAATATATATATATCAATATACATATTTATACAAAAGTCGCTTCCATTTTGACAAAGTAGTAGTGGTGTTGCCTGAAGGTCTTTGGTTTGCAACATGTGAAGTGTGAGTTAGGCGTACCTCAAGCCGATACAAATTCAGAATTTTAATTTATAGGTTATGAACACACAACTCTCTCTGTCTTATTGGGATTCGAAATAGATTATTTGTACATATTAAGTATGGTGTAGGCCAAACCTACTGAATTCTGCGGAACGCGTAATATTGTAGATTTCCTCCTGACATCGAGTTTGAACCGTACCGTACAAAGCCTGGTTTTTAAGTTGGGAGAAGGGTAAAAGGGTGGAGCTATACTCCCTAGAGTTTCTAACCTGTGCCCCAACTGGAATCGAGCCAAAAGCCTACCCGAGATTACTCCAAAATAAAAAGTATATATAGTGGATGCAATAATTTTAAAATTTTGAATCCGCCTCTATTTTTTGAAATAACTTCAGGTTTGATGATGTTGACAACCATATTTTATGTTCCAAGCATGTTCAAGGGCAGATGTAGGCTTGAATATACAAGTTCGCTAGAATTCAGTAGCTTTAGTCCAAATCCTGTATATGTTAAGAAATTCGCTAAATCTGTACAAAAATTAATTTCAGAACTCAAATACTAACACTTGAGGTTGTTATCCTATAATCCAGAGCCGTTGCTATTGTCAACTAGGACCTTTTAGGCTCATTATTGGAACATTATGATATGAACCTAAAACATTTTTTCTTAGCAATAATTTAGGTTTGGTTTAGTCGAAATCACGAGAAGATTTAGGTGTTTGTTTCTATGCATCCGTGGGCTCAATCTTGTCATTATCTTTTTGTTTTTAAAAGATCAATCACTTGGTGGTGGTTGTAATAGTTTATGAGAGATGCTTGACAAATAGGTGATGGGAAGAGAATTTTTCCCTATTAGTCTACCGACACTTTTGGTTCTTGAATTAAGATGACATTTTGAATCATCTTATATTGATATTGAAACCCCACAATACTTTTTTTTTTTTTTTGGGGGAACTGAGAGGTCATTCTAGTCATTTTGCAGTGAAACAAAAAAAAAATTGCAGGTGACGTTGTGAAATCTTATGTTGCTTGAATTCTTCAAAAATGTTGTCGAACCATCATCGGATCCTCCAAAGATTCACTATTTCTGAATATCCAACACGTATCGTCGACATTTTTGAAGAGTCCAAGCAACATAGGTGGAAATTCCATCATGGAATGATTTAACTTAATAGGGTAACTTTTTTTATAACATCCGTATACTTATTTGTTTTAGTAGCTGTTTACTATGGATATAACTTATATATTGAAGTGTAAATAATTTCTATAGTGCCTGTTTTGCATGTTTTATAAGTAATTTGTTTATTGTTCGGGTTACTAATTCTACTATTTATGGATCCTTACCTTTAATTATTATGTAAATGATTTAATAGTGTAAATATTTTTTTATACAACCAAAATATAGAAGATAAACTCATTTATTATAAACAGTTATTTAATATTGCATGTCACATTTATATGATAATGTAATGTAAAATGATATTGTATATAAATTAAATTTACCATTGAATAAGGAGATTGCGGGAGGAGGGTGTAGGGTATAAATGTTGCTGCATTGTTACTGTCCATAGTCAGGAAAGATATAAAGAAAAGGGACAGCTAGCTTTCCCTGTTTTCATGGATCATGTTGTGGGTGACTGTTAGAAAAAGCATAATAAAAAAATGTTGTGGAATGGATGAGGTCTCTTCACTCTTGACTAGAAGTCTCGGGTTTGAATACTGAGAGTGGAAAAATTCTTATCTGGGAGCGCTTCTCCTTTATTGGGCCCTACGCTCCACAAATTCAATTTAACCGTGTCAATGAATTTCGAATATCAGAGGGTTATAAAAAAGTGGTGGAAAGAGCGCCTTATTTTTCTCTTGTTTGTGTTTCTCATGGTGTCGCTTTTACTTTTAAAGCTGAAAGTTACACCTGAATATGTTATTATCAGAAATCTATTTACTTATTTCTCACTTCTTTTTAAGTTGATTGTTTCTTTTGGTTTGTAGGTCAATCTTCTGTCTTTTCATGTTACCCTTTTTTTCTTCTCATCTCCAACCGAAATAAAATTGTCCAAATTTTGGTAATAGCACAATTGTCATTCAGTATTTGTATGAGTTCCAGCAGATGAAAAAATGCTAGGTTATTTCTTCTTGTCTATCCAAATTTGAAAAATAGAGTTATTCGGTATCCGTATAGGTTGGAGATAATAAATACTCGATAAATTAGTTAAAGTGCGTGTAAATTGACCCAAACATCACTTTTATAAAAAGAGTAGTGTGTGATTTGGACACAATTATTAGAGTAGGGACAATAAAATAAGAAAACTATATGGCAGATAGTGATGTGCAATCCCTTGATCCTACTTATTTAATTTTTATAGTACCTTGCTACAGAATTTTTAATTATTTCTGATCAAATTCAACAGGGAAGAATGGGTCAAAAGAAAAGCCATCATGTTAAAAGGAAGAGAAAGCAGGCTATTATGTTAAAAAAAATATACTTTTATGAGTGTATGCAAGAGGGAGAAAGGAAAAAAAACTGGTGCTGCTTTTTGTCGAACTATTAATGAGCTGCGTCGCTCGGATTCTCTAAAAATGTTTGTGTATGTGTTGAATCCTTTAAAAGCAATGTGAACAGGATTAGGTATGAGTATCTCAACACAAACCCAATCCCCTTCCACCCCCACCCATTATCGGAGGAGGATGCATCATTTACTTTTACGGGTTCTGAATTCACGGTCCTTTTTGTTTATTGGGTTCGGGATTAAATTATTTATACATATTAAGTGAATTTCTTAACACAGATATAGAGTTTGTGCCAAAACTACGGGTTCTGCCAAACCCGTAACATGTATTGTAAAACCTCTTGTGTCTACCTTACCTCCGCCCACATAATGTTTGCTTCAATTATATATAAATATATATTAAATGCTCTTGGGACAAATATTTTTATTTACTCGTCGAACACTAAAAAATAAGTAAGAAAATCACTTATTTTGCTGAAAAAACATTTTCCTTCGTACCAAATATACCCTATATTCCAATGATTTGATTGCCTAAATTTTTCATCTCATATGTTTTACAAACCAACCCTTTACTATATTCACCTAATATTTATTATTATATCCTCTGCAGGAGAAGATGCTTTCAAATTTATAGTTGGTGTCGCCATGAAAAAAAACCTGAAGATGATGAAATGTCAGCCTTTACTTTTTGGAAGCGTGAAATGGGGAAATTTCCAGGGATTGAAGTGAAAGGGACACTCAATTGTTTATAATGTAAAAAGAAAAAAAGGGAAACACAAGAAGGGATTGGATGCTCTTGGTGGGAACTTTTTGCCTGCCATAGGACAGGCATTGTGGTGATTGTTACACCTTGGAAAAGGTCAAAGACAAAAGTGACAATTATTTCAAAATCCATGTATATTTATTTTAGAATTTGGGGGCAAGAAGTTGTTTATTTTGATTCAGTAAATACTGACTCGTGCCGGATGTTTATATCAAATCAAAAATATAATCGTGAGAGTTAAGAATTTAAGGGAAAATACATCACCTAACAATGGTTAAGAGATAAATAGATGTGTATAAGACATATCTTGCATCGAATGATTTGGTAACACTCAGTAGGGTAAAGTTTTTTGACCTTTCGATTTCTTGCACCTTTTCATCAGTACCTCCAATTAGGGAATTAGGGATCATCTGCCAATTACTAGTTATGTGGAGATTATAAAGCAAAGTGTTATTTATGCAGTAATTGAGCCTGTTTGGATGAGCTTAAAAAAAGCAGCTTATAAGCCAAAAAAAAAAATTGGGGTATCCCAACTTATTTTTTTTGGCTTATAAGCTGAAAATATAAGCTGCTTTATTTTTTTGCGCGGATTGCCCTTCTTTTGGGGTGGTCTTTAAATTTTACCCCTCATATTTGTGGTCTTTAAATTATCTTTCCTCATATTCTTCTTTAATTTTTGCCCTTCGCATTGCAACTCGAGCGTTCACGCGTAAATCATGAGGTTACGAGTTCGAACCCCGCTCGAACCGCATAAATTAAAAAAAATTACAAGGCAAGGTTTGGATCGCGTGTATACTGGGACCGATATGCTTGTTAAGAATTACCAAATTTATCTTGGGACCGCATACTTATGCCTTATGGGCGGACTTGGCATAAGTATGCCGGGTCCGGCATAACTTTAGTAATTCCTTCACAAGTTTTTGCCGGTGGGGGCATACTTTTAATGGGCAAACTTTTATGTCGGATCCGGCATACTTATGCCAAGTCTGCCCATAAGACATAAGTATGCCGGTTCCGGCATAACTTTGATAATTCCTTTACAAGTGTATGCCGGTGGGGGCATAGCAAAATTTAAACTCTGCCTTGCGAATTTTTTTTAAAATTTTGACTGTGTGGGGGTTCGAACCTGGAACCCATGAGTTTTAGCCGAAGGGCAAAATTTAAAGATTTCAAATATGAGGGGCAAAATTTAAAGACCACCTCAAAAGAAGGGCAATACTGCAAATTGCCCAATCTGCTTTAGATAAGCTAAGCCAAACGGGCCCAATTATTTTTTTTTTTGCTTATTTTAAGCACAAAATGACTTATAAGTTGATCAGCCAAACACTCAAAAAAGCTGAAAACAACTTATAAGCCAATCCAAATGGGCTCATTAATAATAAAGGGAGATGTTTTCAACAAGAACCCAAAAGGAACCAATAAGACGGTTTTCTTCCAACAACAAGATACCATGATCCCACATGGTGGGGTTTGGGGAGGGTGAGGTATAAGCAGACCTTATCCCTACCTTGCGGAGTAGACAGACTGTTTCCGATAGACCCTTGGCTCTAAAAAGCGTTTCAAAAATGAAAATCAGGAAGAAACTATAAGAGACTTAGGTTACGAGATTCTCTCAATTTCTCATAATTTGTCACCCACAAAACTGGGAAAAAATGATTTGAAATATGCACAAGTAATATATATGGTGAAAATATTGTAAAAAGAAAAGTACTGACAACAAAAATTACAAAGGTATCCCAAATAAAAGAAACAACAATAGTAATACAATTTTTTGTGCGGATTGTCCTTCAAAAGCACTGGTTTTTACTTTTTGGCCCTCAAATTGGTCGTATTTAATTTTTGCCCTTGGCATAATACCCTAAGATTCTGGGTTCGAACCCCAGCTCAATTTAAAAAAAAAAAAAAATCACAAGGCAGAGGTTTAGATTCGCAAGGCAAAGTTTTGCATACAAAACTCTACCTCAGGCAAAATTTTGAATGCAAAACTCTGCCTGCAGGCCTGAGGGCTAACTTTGGCCCGAATAGGCTTACTTTCCTACAAAACTCTGCCTTGCGATTTTTTTTTTTTTTTTACTGAGCCAGAGTTCGAACCCCAATCTCATGGGATTAAGTGAAGGACAAAAATTAAAGACCACCAATTTGCGGGACAAAAATTAAAGACCAGTGCCTTTGAAGGATAATCGTGCAAATGACCCATTTGAAGAAGACGGTTTTCTGGTCCGTGTAGTAGAATTCAGCCCAATAAAGCACAAAGGCCCGGCCCAGTTAGAACTTATACAGCAATAAAGTCTAAAATTTATATAACTCTAAACCACAAAGTGGCCTACTTGAACAGTCCATGCTTGCTAAGAAGTCTAAGAATTTGCAATAGAACACAACAATGACACACATTCAAAGATGGAGCCAACTAAAAAAGAACCTCCTAGAGCTCATTCTGGACTGATAAGATGTCTTATCAAGACAAAAAGATCCCGAAACAGTCCATAATCTTTGAACTTGAGATCAAAATGATCATATTTCTATCGCATGGAGCTCTAATGGTCTACATATTTTGAAAAAGTGGTGCACTTAACAGTTCTAAACCAAACGTCCGTGAGAATTTTTGCAGATAAAATCTCATGCGTAATGATATGTCTCTCCAATCTGTAAACTTGGTTCTGAGAATTTTGTGGAAGATCACAGATCCTATCGCTTTTTGTTTAACATAAAGGGATAATTTTGTTAGCTTGGATAAAAAACCCATGCAAAACACAGGTGACTTTATCCCTCTTAAAAGTCAGACGTTTGGAGAAGGACCATTTAGTGCACCACTTTGTCAAAGAAAACGGACTATTAGTGCTTCGTGTGAAAGAAATAAGATCATTTTGAGTCTCCGTCCATATAGTGGACTATGTCCGGCTTTTTCTACTTATCGTGTAGTCAAATACAAAGGATAAAATTACTGAAAACTACAACAAACCCTCCAATACAGGGTGCAATCTCATAGGGGGATTTGGGCCAACCTTTAGAGATAGTTCATGAAGCTCCTTGTTTATACAGCCGAGTTCCTCATCCAGCTGCCTAAACGTAGCTAATTTCTCCTCCATTGAACGTGTGACTGCTTGTCGCCGTTGCATTAAACTTTCCATGCTAAATACTTCATCGATATGCAGTAAACGCTTTTCAAGCCAGCCTATTTCAATGCCATTTGACTTTAAGTCCCAGATATGTTGCCTAGCAACCCTGAACTGATCCTTGGACAAGTTCACTATTGTTAGATTATCTAGAAAGTAGACCAACTCTGCCAATATTTCCAAATACATTGACTGAACTATGCTACTTGCGGCCCTGAAGTTCACGAGTGAATCAGGGTACCGTAAGACAACCCTACTGAGTATTGGTAAACATCGTCGTGCTACTTGATAGCCTCCCCAAGGAACTTGCTCGTCACCACGACCGGGTCCTTCATAGGGAATCTGACTCGGGGTTGAAGAGATAGACATCACTTGGGAGGAAGTCGGATGCTCCAATACAAAAGAAGTCCGTCTAGAGTGATCTTCTAAGGAATTCTGCTGACCGGGAGGAATTGTCTCTTCTTGCTCTTCAAGCCATTCATCAAAATCTACAAGGACAATCTTTAGCTTTCTTAAAATGACAAATCCAGATAGAGGAGAGCATTACAGCCAGGATTTTATTCAATGATGGTCAGCAGCCTTGTGAAGCTATCCAAATTGTGGGAATCATGACTCATGAATATTGACGGACCAAAAACTTACAATTAATTAGAGTAAATATTCTTATTGGTACAGTCATTTTATGACACACTCTCTTCATTTCATTTTGTGACACGAAGTTTAACAATGTAAAGAAAACTTATAAATCTTGTGGTTTTCAACTAATGTTATGTATAACATACCAAAAGTACTATTTGAATCTTGTGGTTTTACATGCCATGTCATTCCTATAAGTAGAACAGCATCAACATACCCGGTATAGTCCCACAAGTGGGGTGTGCCATTTCTATGAGTGAGTATCATTAATAGTGAAATGAGAAATTAAGAAATAAAAACTTAATAGATATAGAGAAGTGGTATTCTTTTTCTAACTGTCTAAAAGGGAAACAAGACAGCTAAATTGAAATGGAGGAAGTAGCTATTGCTCACTCCGCTGCCAATTTATGTGGCACACTTTCCTTTTTAGTACCCCAAAAGAATGTCACCTTTTTATAATTAGAAACAACTTAACTTTAAAATTCCCCTTTTATACTAACGAAATGATTTACAGCCACACAAATGTCTACGGTTTGTTTTAGACCACAAATTTCAAAAGTGTTTCTTTCTTTTTTAAAATTTGTGCCTGGTCAAACGGTGCCACATAAATTGGATGGAGGGAGTACCTTGTAGCGTGGATCTGAACCAATCACTGTTATCCAAAGCTATAGTATCAAGACTAGTGTTTGTAGAGTCTGGAAGGTCAATGTCCTTGAATAGCTCATAAAAGTCCTCATCTTGAGCCACAGTTTCATTCAGAATAGATCCCTCATTATTCTCCCTCACAACTGCTGCATGCAATTGCAATCCATTGTCCTCTACAGGCATGAAACAATGAATATTGTTGACTGATCCAACTGTCTGTTGTCTGATCTCCAAATCCATCATAGTAGGTTGATTACAATCAAGTATTGTTTCCGAATCTTGCATGTATTGATCCCCCTCTAGCATAAGATTTGTTGTTTGTTGACCCTGAGATAAAGATATCTGGACCAAATCATTTGTTCTGCATATCAAAATAACAAATTAATGTACATCAATTCTTTCAGACTTGCATCTATTATACTAGCATTATCTTATTCTTCAATTTTATTGTTATTGTTGTTTCTTTTACTTTTGTTATCTTTACCCTTTTTTTATGTCAGTACTTCTCTGTCCTCAACATTTTCATCATAGCTTTTTTTACTCTTGCATTTTTTTTCAAAACTCTTCTGAAAACCGCTTTTCTTGAGCCGAAGGTCTATCAGAAACCACCTCTCTACCTCCTCTCTACCTGACAAAGGTAGGGATAAGGTCTGCGTACACCCCACCCTCCCTAGACCCCACTTGTGGGACCACACTGGGTATGTTGCTGTTACTAGGAACTCATTGTTCAATTACCTTCTCGCATAAGAGTCCTCACCCCCGTGTTGCATTCTAGAGATCAGGCCAACTCCATGGCCATGGTTTCCACCTTCAAAATATTTGCTCAAGCTCATAATAAGTTGACTTGATCTGTAATGTTCAACCAAAAACATATCCACATAAATATGATGCTGTGAAGTTCTTTTCGTAGCAAATTTCATTTTAGTTCACAAGTTGTACTTATTGTAGCATGGCTTGTAGTAGACAGAAAAGAGACTTCGGGTTGCAAATGCATAGGAAGCAACTGCAAGAACCCCTTCCATGCTTTGCCTTGAAAATGTTGATGACCCAATGGAGCAGCGTTGATTAGATAAACGTCTAATCCCAACATGTAGTTTTGCAGTTTCATCCCTCGAATCAAATCAAAAGGAAAGAAATCAAATTAGGTATGAAAAGATAAAGATACAAAATTGCAAGGACATGCAGCTCAACAGTAAAGTCAAAAACATGCGATGCCATGGGGAAGTACCTTAAAAACACAACTAAATCGCCGGGAAGCAATTTCTTACTAGTAACGAATGTACTCCAGCCATTTGTGAATAAATGCCTCCGAGGTTGGCCTAAGTGTAATTCATGGAGAAATTGAATTGAAGAGTAAGAACAAGACAGCAGGATATAACTCATTCACTTAATTTCAGACTAAACTAACACTCTGCAATTAATTCAGTTTAAGCAAAGGTGGATAACAGATTCAGACAAACTAAAAGCAACGACGATTTCCTTTAACATTAGCATTGTTTAATGATGAGCATCAATAAACTCTACTTCATATTACAGAAAGTAGTGTCCTAGGTTCAATTCTTAGTCATGATACTTCTATATAGTAGAATAACACAAAAGGAAACCAGTCTGACTATATTCAATCTAACATAGAGAGGAGGAATTGCCTTGGTATACATGCTTAAAGCGCCATTCATTGCCCAGAAGATCGCTGACTATCAATTCTTGGGTCGGTTTTTCTTGCGTCATGTCCTGATTGTGGGAAAGAAAGAGGTCGAGAAAATCAAAATTAGTTAACCAGATAAACAATTGTTCATATTTTTTTGTTAAAAACGGTGGTGTTGGGGCTGACCCCACTTTGTGGGATTACACTGGATATGTTGTTGTTTGTTGTTGGCGGTGTCGGGGCAGCTCTTACGCTCCTCGACTATTCCACCGACCTCCCACCAGCATAGGTACCGGGTAAGTTTTCCTGCTAAGGCTAGATGGGAAGACATCACCTAGTGACTTTTGTTTATGCTAAGATTTGAACTCTGGTCTCCAAGGTTCAAACCACTTCATTCACCACTAGATCACACTCTTGGGCAGTGATGTCAAAGGCGTGCTTAAGCCCTGAAGCGAGGAGCAAACCATGTTGAGCCTCACTTAGCGGGCGATTTAGCGTCTTCATCAATGCCCTAAGGCACAATTTTCCTTGACCATGAGCATAATCCTGAAGAGGCGAACCAAGCAATTGATATTTCCCTTTATCGTAAATTCTATTCGGTTTCTTTGTCAGTATATTTGTTGTTCTACTCATAAATATTTGTATATTTTCTCCATTGCGCCTTTCTTCATTAAAGCCCATGCTTTTCTTGCGCTTTGCACTTAAAGTACCAGTGGCTTTTCGCCTTTGATAAGACTGCTCTTGGGTGCTAGATAATCAATCATTCATATAAGAAAATATAGAGAAATCATACAGGAAAAAATGGTGAAATAGGTATAAGAATTTAGTGCATTACCAGGGGAGGGAAGCATTTGTCGGCATCTTTTCGGTGCACGGACAATCCCCAGTTACTTTTTATATCAGAGGTAGTTAAAACCTTGCAAAATGACTGATACTTGGGCCTTGGAGGTTCAAGAGGATAAAACTCTGGAGTTGTTGGCTCATTTTGCTGAGAAAAAAGTTATTTGTGCTGTAAGTGATACGAGAAAAAATTGAAATAACAAGTAATCCTAAATTAAATTCTTACTTCTTGACTCGGCAACAATATAGTTTCAGCATAAACTTCTTCCGGGTCATGTTCGACCTGCATATAGAAACAATCATTGTAAAATGAGGTATATATCTAGAGCTAGCCATTGTTCCCTAATTCGGCTCCTTTTCTTTAGAACAAAATGCATTAAGTGGCACCTAGAAATATGAAATGGAATATCAGCGTGTATAGACAAGTATAGCAATAAGCTTAATACGAAAAGAGTCAAGAAAGTTCAATTTTACAAAAGAAAATAAGGAACTTCATTATTTAGTTTCCTTTGTTAAACAGAACAGGAATAATTGTATCACTTTGAAAATGGAAGATAATTACTATTAATTCTTTTTTATAATTGTGGTGTACGAGCAAGCTTGCGTGCACCACGAGATATCTGCCACCTCCCACCAGCAACAGGTATCAGGTAACTCTGTCCACCGCGGCTAGGACATATAGTAAGAAAATGACCTAGTTTTTTTTTTTGTCTCTGCTGGGATTTGAAGCTGAGACATCTCATGGTTCTCAACCCACTTCATTGACCACTAGGCCACACCCTTTGGGTGTTGGAAGATAATTACTATTTGGAATTATGGACCATAAGCCTCAGATAATTTGGGCACCTCAATTTTCTAGAGTCTATGAGATTTGCAAAAACCCAAAAGCAAATAGGGAGCTTGCGAGGTAAAATACTCTAACTGTTGGGGCTCAATGCACTAATCATACTTCCTCGTCAATTTGAAGGCTTAGGCTCTGTTGGTGATCATGGTTGGATCATGCCCGTTAGATCTCAAAGTTGAAATTATCGTGTAAGATCCACATGAATGATCTATTTCCATGATGCATGGAATACACAAATTATCATACTGCTAGCAGAAAACATGGAACAGTATTTAGATTTCTTAGAGGAGATAGGACATATGTAGTTGCTTTTCTGCTTTTGGCAGTAGTTTAGTCTGCTATAATTGTTACCTTCGTGGTACCTTCATAAATAAAACCTTTACCTTATCCAAAAAAAATAACAATAATTTTCCCAACTCGAGAATGTTTATGTCTCACCAGACCTTTTATATTTGCGAGTAATGAGTATTTAGAGTCCATGCAACAAATTTATATAATTGTTCCAAGAGAATTATGAGACTTACATAAAGGAGATTGACCATTCTAATTAGTCCTAAAAGTAACAACCAAAGTTCATAAGGTCCATTCCCACCCCCTAACAAGAAGCAACAACAATAACGTACCCAATAAAAGGAGGGATGAAACACGAGGAGTCCCCAGGGGGTCATACATCCTAATACTACTGTCGCCCAAACACACTTAACTTCGGAGTTCTGATGGGATCCGGTGCGTTGGTATGATCGCATCCACCCCCTAACAAGAGGCATATCTAAGTTTATGGGATACATGTTAAAACATTTGAAAAAGGAAAAAGGAAATGGTGAACGATATAGTAACGTCAAGCATACCAGAAGACGAATGTGAAGAACACGGCATAATATCTTTCGGGGAAGATTTGACAATTGTAGTCCTTGAATCCATTCCAGATTGGACGATTGTTCCAGCTGACCAGAAATGCAGCAATATATTAGGGAAAAACTACCTAAAATTTAACACAAGTTTTCCAGCAACCAAACCAATAAACCAATTGTGCCTCAACCAAAACCAGTTAGAGCCACAATATGAATCTACATCTATTCTGCTCTAGTGGTCCATTTCAATCTAATACTTCCCCCCATTTCATTTTACATGGCGGCGCTTGACTTAAATTTGCAACCAAACATTACATAAATTTTTTATACCAGCATTATTCTACCTAATACAGTTTAACAAATGACCCCTAAGAGCAATGCTACTGAGTGCAAAATTAAGAATGGTGAAGTTAAACAATTACTAAATGTAGAAAAGTGTCGTTACTTTCAATACAGAGTAAAATGGAAAGAGTCATTACTTTTAATACAGAGTAAAACGGAAAGAGCGTCATATAAATTGAAACCCAAAGTACAAATAAATAAGTTACTACTAACCTGCTCCATGTGAAGTCTGGGAAAGTAGTACACTCTCTCCCCAACCTTGGGAACATCCAACAATGAACCAGAACAGGCCTTCCATATTTCCCTACACAAAGCATCATCCCCTGAAAAATATCACCACCCACCCAAAGGTGGTGCCAAAATTTCAACTTTATGGGTACTAATAATAGGTACTAAAGTTAATGTGTTATATCTACTGAATTATTTAAGAGAAAAATGTCAAAAATGGTCCCTTATGTTTGAGGGTAGGTTCAAAATAGTCCCTTAAGTATGCACTGAACAATTTTGGTTCTTTAAGTCTGCAAAAGTTAAACACTTTTAGTCTTCTTCAAATATTTAACAAACTCTATATGTTGTTTTTGAGGAGAACAATGGAAAGAAAAGATTCAACCATAAACACCAAGAAAGCATCTTCAAATCCTAAAATATGCAACATAAAAAACTGCAATAGACACTATATAAAAAAATAGCTGAAATTATACCTCAAAAAGTTGCACTAGACTCTAGAAATAAATCAAAAATAGCAAAATTACCTCTAAATCTGAGTTCCCCTAATTTACTTTTTTTGTAGATTGCGTAAAATATAACATACAGAGTTCAGTAAATATTTGACAAAGCCTAAAACTGTTAAACTTTTGACAAAGTTAAAGGACCAAAACTGTTCAGTGCATTCTTAAGTGACTATTTTGAACCTACCATCAAGCATAAGGTATCATCTCCCTGTTTGGATGGTTGTTTCCTATGTTTCATTAATTTATTGTTTTCTACGAAACCATATTTGTTTCCATTGTTCTTAAAAATTATGTTGTATGGTGTTGTAAACCACCGGTTATATAACCATGAAAAAAGCTCAATTTTTTTAATCATGGATTTGGTGATTTTTGCGTGGTTATGTATTTTATTTTCCCATTATACCCTCAGCCACCTCCATCACAAATAAATCCACCGCACCAATCCCACCCACTTCCACCGACCACCCCCACCCCCAACCCACAACCAACTACCCCTCCACCACCCCCGCCCACCACCCCTGCCCACCACCTACTTATTTTTTAAAGTTCTTGTTTTACTCTTTATCTTAGTTTTATTAACATATATAAACTAGTTTGTAATTAAGGGTTAAGGTATTTTAGTAAACTTACATGTTATTATCCAGTACCACACAGTTAAACCAAACAATTAAAATGTTATTAAACCATAACAAACGATACAATCCATCCAAATATTGTATTCATTAATACAGTACAGTAAAATACGATACATTCCATACTATATCATACCATATTGTACATCATGAGACCATGGGTAATGATCATCCAAACAGAGGCTTAGCACAAATACACTAGAAAATGAGATCAAGAAAATAATGAAATAAATCAAGAAATTGTAAAAGGAAAATTCAATGACCTTCAAAATGCTTTAGCTGTGAATTCGACTCCATAACTGAGGCACACCATGCAACAACAACTTGCGAATACTCAATTTAATCAAACATATCCATCTGTTTCTTGAGTCCAAATTCGACTTATCAAACAAAAAGATGATTAAAAAGCAATCTTTTTTGGCTAAAGTTACAATTACAGTACAGAGAAAGAAGGTGAAGAAGGACAAAAACAAGCTTTAATTATATGCTGATGTTTCCTTGTACCTTCTTATAATTTTCATATTATGCTCTTGTCCTCTGTTGACCTTTTTGTCATTAACAGTCTTCATATTATGCTGTCTCTCTTTTAACCTTCAAAATGCTTTCAGTTTCCTCTGTGTACTTTTATGCCATTAACAGTCAACTAAAACGCGTCACTGTGTGGGGATGGTGTGGAAATAGGAGGACCCGCACGCACACAGTCGCAGAAATCAAACTATTTAGAATACTCCCTCTCTTTATATAAATACTACAGCAGGGGTGGAGCAGGTGTTAGCAAAAGTAAATTATATATTGTATATATATGTATATATTTTAATGTTTAAATACTCTGAACAAATACAAAAGGTTAGGCAAGCGGTCCAAGGTGTTCAAAATTGGCTCTAGTGTCCTAGGATCGATTACTAGGGATAACATTGTTTTTTATATTTAGCTTTTGCTGTTTTTTCCGAATCTCCTGAGTGAAAATCTTTGATCTGCCATTGATTACTCCCTATGTTTTTTGTGAGAACCCATCTTCTTTTTAGAAACCATTTCGATTAGCTGATTGCATATTGAAAGTGTTTGAAAGTAATTACATGTTTAGGTGAAAGTGTTAAAAATTGATACTTTTTTCCATCTCAATTTATGTGACACTATTTGACTTGAGACAAAGAAAGAAAGACTTCAGTAATTTGTGGTTTAAAATAAAACTCTAACATTTGTTTGGCTACAAATAATTCCATTAAGGGTAAAAGGAGAATTTTAAAGTTAAGCTGTTTTTAGTTATAGAAAGGTGAAGTTCTTTTTCGGACAGACTAAAAAGGAAAGGGTGTCATATAAATTAGGGCGGCGAGAATAGTAAACAGTTTTGGTCAATGAGGGATAATATCAACCACTTGACGTCCATTCGACGCATCCGTTATGGTTATCTCATAGTTGATGTGTTTGGGTGAAATCAGTTTTAGTCAACCACTTGAAGTCTATCAGACACATCCATTACGATTATCTGGTAATTGATGTGTTTGGTAAAAACGCCGATAAGTTGTTTTTTTCAATAAAATGAGTAAAATACTTTAAATTTAAAAGTATCTTTGCAAAGGAAAAGATGAATGTCTGATATAAATGAGACAAAGTTGGTGGTTTTGTTTCAAAATGGGTATTTTGAGATTTTATAAAAATAGTAAGGCTAAAATAATTAGAATCTTGATAAAATAAAAAGTGCTTATAAGCTGAAAAATATGAGTTGGAAGTGACCAACTTATGACTTTCAGCTTATAAGTACTTAACTTATAAATACTTTACGTATTTAGCAAACGAGTAAATAAACCAAAAAGTATTTATAAACCAATTTAATCAACTTATTGTTAGAAAAATAATATTTTCTATTTAATATCTCAAAAATAAAGGGACTATCCTAACGTTGTTTAACAGATCATTTGACTTTGGTCTTTGAATTCAATATGAAGACCATTGAATACTCTTTATATTATATGCTATAAATATGAGATTACCGTTTTCTTGTGAGATTGGTTTTAATTTTCCTTTACTCAATACTCATATTTCAAAGGCACTTGAATAGCTATTATAAAGTGGTCACTATTTTGGCAAACGTTGAAGGCTATTAAGAGTTAGCCATTGGATTTTCCACTATATATATCATCTAGGTCTTTCATATGAGGAGATAGATTAAGTATAACTCTTACACTTATACTAGTGAATTTATCCACACTCCACGCGGTTATAATTTTTTAATTAAATTTATTATTAACATTTTCTTGATACTCCAATATAAAATTTATTATTTAACATTTTATAGAGTTTATATTTTATTCCACGTGTATTTTGTGAATCTTAAGTTTTAAAAAGTTAAATCAAAAACCAAATCGAAACATCACTTGCATTTTTATTTTGAGCAAAGAGCTCAATATTAAAAGAGGTAAAACAATGTTACACAAGCCGGTTTGAATTCCAATTTGTAAGTTGACTTGAACACCCTAATTTCCAAAATCTCACAGGTGTACAACAATTGCTTTTTGCCTAAGCAAGTAGCCCAAAGCCATCCAGAGAAAAAGAATCCAAATAAAGTTTTCACTTTAAATTATATTAAAGATACATAAGCCTCGGGGACACTTGACATGAGAAAAACTATCTGGAAACTCAGGTTACAAACTTTTTCCCAAAATCATAATACACTGTTCAAAAATATTTTATTTACACTTTCAACATTTGAAGATATTGTTATTTATTTTGTTGCTCGTTCTGAAAAGACATCACAAGCAAAACTAATAATCACTATATGAAGAGAAAATCCTGCCTAATAAAATCTATTTTCTATGAAAAATACTGAAATTCAACACCCAATTATGAGAAAAAGGCTATGAAGAATTTATACACAACATGTTTGCCGGATATCATCTTCAAGTTAAACAATCAACTTCCTTCGCACTCAAATAGTCAAATCAAGCTGAACCAAACTCTCAATGCGCATCCCTGCTTTTATCAGTAATAATCATGAATATTAAAATAAAGAAAAGTGAAGGACGAATTTGAATACATGTAAAAATCTTTGAAAAATATCCAAAGCAAAATTACATGTGTAAGGAGAAATATACAAATTTGAAAAAAACAATAAACAAAAATGTGCAAAGAAATCGAAAACGAAAAGAATAACGAAGGCATAGCTTAAAGATGTCCGGCTGTGTGTGCATAAATTTAAAGGGAAGCTAGATTAATATTTTTAATGAGCATTAAAAGGTATTATAAATGTGCAAGATAATGTTCTACCGTTTCAAGCTTTTTCTATCCATGATTTCACATAAATAGATAAGTTATTATGAAAGGAAAAGGAAAAGTTAAGTAATTAAATTTAAAAAGTATCATTTGAATTCCATAATATTACAAAATTTATAACTGAGAAACAATAGGGAAAATGTCAAAAAATGTAGAAAAAAGATAATTGTGTTTCTTCGCCATATAGAGATGACACCCACTTTTCTATTCCTTAGCTGTATAGATTCTAAATCATAAGTTACATCCCTTTGAGAACCTCCCATAAAATAACGTCTTTTAATTTACTAACAATAATGATAATGATTGGCATTAGAGTTCATCTGCTAAACATTAGGTAACTGGGAAGAATTAACTAAAGTAACTTTTTAGTTATGAAATTAGTATAGATGACTTGTGAGGACCATTTCATCTCAAAACCCATTTAAATTTGGGATTAAGATAATTGAGGTTCAAAGTGTATTTTTTAAAACTTCTTAATCTTTTTATAAAATATAAAAAGATCCCAACTTAATCCAAAAAACTCACTAGCCCCCCTTCTCATCCTCCCACCCCTCCCCCCAGCCCCACACCACATTCCCCCCAATTTTTATTTTTTTTAAGTTTTGATATTTTTTATTTGCTTTGTCACCAGTCCCCCTCCTCCTCCTCCCACCCCTCCCTCCACCCCCTAATTTTTTATTTTTTTTAAGTTTTGATATTTTTTATTTGCTTTTTCACCAGCCCCCCCTCCTCCCACCCCTCCCCCCCCCCCCCCCGATTTTTTTTAAAAGTTTTTTTTAATTTGCTTTTTCACCCCCCACCTCCTCCTCCCCCCCACCCCCCACCCGCCCAATTTTTTTTTTTTAAATTTGATTTTCTTTATTTGTTTTTTCACCCCCCCCCCCCCAAACCCCTAAAAAAATTAAAAAAACAAATTTGATTTTTTTTTTTACCAGCCCCCACCCCTCCCCGACCAAATTTTTAAATTTTTTTTTTATTTTCACCCCTTTCTCCTCCTGCCAACCCTGCCCCCACCCCCCCCCCCCTCCAAAAAAAGGAAGTTTTTCAAAAAAAAAAAAAAAAAAAAAAAAATTTGGCACCACCCTCCCCCTACCCTCCCTAAAAATAAATGATTTTTCTTGAAAAGAAGTTTTGAATTTTTTTTTTGTTTTTGGTTTCTTACTTTCCCCACCCATCCGAAAAAAATTAATTTTGTTTTTTTAGAAAAAAAAAATTTGAAAAGTTTTATTTTTGATTTTTTGCACCATCCCCCCCCCCCCCCCACTCCAAAAAAAAAAAATCTTGAAAGGAAGTTTTGAATATTTTTTTTTTTTGGGTTTAGGAAAAATTTGGATAAAATCCAGGTTGTTGTTGTTGTGTGTTTGTAGTGAAATAGAAGGTTTTTCTGTTGTTGTCCTGGTATGGTTCAGGGTTTAGGAAAAGATATCCAACATATGATTTTTTTTGTTCTTGTCCTGGTATTTATCTGGTTCTGTCTATAGAAGATATCCAACAGATTTGTAGTTGTTGCAACAAGTTCTACACTTGTGGCAACAAGTAGACAATCTGTTGCAACAACTACAAATCTGTTGACATAGCTTGATTATTTGGTTCCGTTTGTAGAAAATATCCAACAGATTTTTAGTTGTTGCAACAAGTTCTACACTTGTTGTAACAAGCGGTTGTCTGTTGCAACAACTACTAATGTTGTAGACATAGCTTGATTATTTGTTTACTTGTAGAAGATATCCAACAGATTTGTAGTTGTTGCAAAAAGCTCTACACTTGTTGCAACAAGTAGACAATCTGTTGCAACAACTACAAATCTGTTGGACATAGCTTCAGTTATTTGATTTTGTTTGTAGAAGATATCCAACAGATTTGTAGTTGTTGCAACAAGTTCTACACTTGTTGCAACAAGTAGACAATCTGTTGCAACAACTACAAATCTGTTGGACATAGCTTCAGTTATTTGATTCTGTTTGTAGAAGATATCCAACAGATTTGTAGTTGTTGCAACAAGTTCTACACTTGTTGCAACAAGTAGACAATCTGTTGCAACAACTACAAATCTGTTGGACATAGCTTCAGTTATTTGGTTCTTTTTGTAGAAAATATCCAACAGATTTTTAGTTGTTGCAACTAGGATTGTTCACGGTTTTGGTTAAAACCAAAACCAAAAAAAAATTTAACTAAACCAAATTAAAAAAAACGGAGACATTTGGTTTGGTTTGGTTTTAAATTTTAAAACCGATAATATTTGATTTGGTTATGGTTCTATTAAAAAATAACCGAATAAATAACCAAACCAAACCAATAAATTATATACATAAATTTTATAATTATTTATATGTATAATAGTATTTTTTTTCATAAATAATTATAAATATTTTGTCCTTTATGTTATTTGTGAATAATGTTTATGAACTTATTTATTTTGATTAGTTGTGGTATTTGGAGCCAAGGTGGCTGTTGAACAATTTCTGTTTATGAACTTATTTATTTTACTTACTAATTGTTGAAATAGATGCATATAGTAGAATTGCTTAGTTGCTTAGTTGTTACAGCAAATTACTCACCTTGTTGGAAAAAAATCAAAAAATTGCTTAAATTATTGTAAAAACTAAAAAATATGTCGCAACAGATGAGTTAATTGTTGCAACAGATCATACACTTGTTGAAGAAGTTGCAACAAGTTATTAATCTGTTCAACGGATGGATCATTGTTTAAGCAAGTTGACTAATTGTTGCAACATGATTAATCACCTTGTTCGAATTATTGCAACAACTTACTCATATGTTGCAAATGTATCTCATATGTTGCGAACTTACTCATATGTTGCGTGCAGGTATCTCATATGTTGCAACAACTTACTCATATGTTTAGCGCGGGTATCTTATATGTTGCAACAACTCCTCCATTATTGCAACATATTCACGATATTGCTAATCTGCTTAAACAAGTTACTAATCTGCTTAGATAAATTGCCTAAATGATTGCAACAGATCATACAATTGTTGAAGAAGTTGCAAAAAATTACTAATTTGTTTCAATAAGTTACTAATCGGTTCCAACAAGTTATTAATCTGTTGCGACGGATAGTACATTAGCTTGTGGAAGAAGTTGCAACAAATTACTAACTGCTTCAACAAGTTACTAACTGCTCCAACGAGTAACTAATGCTTAAACAAGTTACTAATCTGTCGCAACAGATGATACGGTTGTGGAAGAAGTTACAACAAATTACTAATGTTTCAACAAGTTACTAATATGTTCCAACAAGTAACTAACTGCTTTAAACAAGTTACTAATGCCGCAAATGATCATACATACATTGTGGAAGAAGTTGCAACAAATTACTAATGATTTTAGTAGATATATATATATTGATCACTAAATATGGTTGATTTCCATTGTTTATCACTAAATATGGGTGAATCAAGTAGTTCACACCAATTCACTCCAATGATCACTCCATTTAGTGCGTATATTAGGCGCCCATCTTTTTACTGTTGTCAATGAATCTCTTCCATGTTCGATTCTACTGACCCAAAATATCACCAAATTACTTAAGTATATATATTGATCGATAAATATGGTTGATTTTCATTGTTTATCACTAAATATGGGTGAATCAAGTAGTTCCCATCAATTCACTCCCATGATCACTCCGTTTAGTGCGTATTGGACTTAGTTGATCATCTATCCTGGCCCAAAACACCATCAAATTGCTTATATATATATTGATCAATAAATATGGTTGATCTCCATTGTTTATCACTAAATATGGTTGATTTCATTATTTATCACTAAATATGGTGATTCCTTTATTGATCACTAAATATGGGTGAACCAAGTAGTATCTGTTGCAATGTGTAGTATCTATTCTGACAAATGAATGTAGTATCTCGTTCAAAGAATGTAGTATCTCGTTGAACAAGCGTATATATCATTTGAAACAATATATATATATATATATATATAATAATATATATATATCTATTCTAAGAATACACTTAGAATTGCCCATCTAATCCATGAAATTACTATCTAATCCATTAAGGATGTTAATATATATATATATATATATATATATATATTCATCACTAAATATCGTTGATTTCATTTGTTTAACACTAGATATGGGTGAGTCAAGTAGTTCACATCAATTCACTCTAATAATCACTCGTTTTAGTGCATACTGACTTAGTAGATCATCTTTCCTGACTAAAAATACTATCAAATTAATTACTAAATATCGTTGATTTCATTTGTTTATCACTAAATATGAGTGAATCAAGTAGGTCACACCAATTCACTATAATAATCACTCGATTTAGTGCATATTGACTTAGTATATCATCTTTCCTGACTCAAAATACTATCAAATTGATTAAGTATTATATATTGATCACTAAATATCGTTGATTTCATTTGCTTATCACTAAATATGGGTGAATCAAGTAGTTCACATCAATTCACTCTAATGATCATTGGATTTAGTGCATATTCCTGACTCAAATTACCATTAAATTGATTAAGTATTATATATTGATCACTACTTATCATTGATTTTCTTTGTTTATCACTAAATGTCATTGATTCCCTTTGTTGATCACTAAATATGGGTGAATCAAGTAGTATCCGTTGCAACAATCGTAATATCTCGTTACAACAAGTGTAGTATCTCGTTGCAACAACTGTAGTATCTATTGCAGCAAAAGACATAGTTGTTGGACAAATCCTTACTCTTGTTGGATAAAACACAACAAGTTACCAACTTTCTGCAATAAGTCACTCCACTTGTTGGAAAAATCCCAACATGTAACTTAGTTTTAACAAGGCAATGGAGTTGTTGCAACAGATTGCTTATTTGCTTTAAATCTTTTAGTAGTTGGATAAAACACAAGTTACTAGTTGTTGCAACAAGTCCTGTTACTTGTTGGATAAAACCCAACAAGTTACAGAGCTGTTGCAACAGATTCATTGCTTGCTGAAAACTGTTCAAAGAATTTATTTGTTGACACCCAATTTTGTCCCGTCTTTCTTCCGAAATATCTATTTGTGCTTCTAATATTTTGATAATTTAAGAACAATTATTCATATTACATTTTATTACAATTTAGCTTTTACTAATATCGTCGTTCGTTATCCAACTATAGTCATTGGCTATTATCATTTTCATTACCTACTATTATTATTATTATTATTATTATTATTGTTATTATTATTTTTATTAATATATTTTTTTATTATTATTAATATTATATTTATTATTATTATTATTGTTATTATTATTATTTTATTATGCTGCGAGCACTTAATGTTATAATTATTAATATTATTTTAATCGCCGTCTTAATATTATTACTATTGTTATTATTATTATTATTATTATTATTATTATTATTATTATTATTGCTATTATTTTTTCATCATACTGCGAGCACCTAATTTTATAATCGTGATAGTCGCTTTTAACATTTTTCTTTTACCGTCTTATGTAAAACGCATCGCATTTACTTTATACAATTGGACAATAGCATTTACTTACTTTCAAACCTCATTTATTACTGAATTATATTTTATTAAATTACACCTTATTAATTCTAATGGTTAAATTATTATTAGAGTCACATGTATATATATTCCCTACATGGTATTATATTCATTCAACCCACAAGAATTGAGGCCCACGAAATTAAAAGGGGCAGCCCATTTTTTGGCCCAACCAGACCCGATCAGCCCCTTTACAACGATCAGCCCAATACCCGTCAGCTCTTCTCATTTCTGCTAAAACAAAGAACCACTGAAAAAAAAAAAAAACCTAATCCTTCAGCCCAAGTCCCTCTCTCTTCTTCTATTTTCACGATAATGACAACCGCGGCTCAGCCAAACCCAGGCTTTGCCTTTACCATTTTCACGCAAAATGTGTACCCGCGCCTGCTCGTCCACATGCTCTGTTGAAGATCTTCCCTTTCTCGCCTCAAGACGCGATATAATCTCCAACGATTCAAAATGGTCGAACCATTTTCGGGTAAGATCTGAGTCGTCACGTGAAGATCTGTTCAAATTTTGGCCATATTCGATTTTACGGCCTTTCTTTTGACCCATTTTCAAACCCTAGATGAGAAAATCCCGCCCAAATTTTCGAACCCAAAGAAACCCTGAAATCTTCCTATAAATACTCGCTTTTGGGTCATTCGACGGGAGGCTTTTTTTTATGGTAAAAAACGGCAATAATCTCTTCCCTAAACAAGGATATAGATATAGCTTTACAATAAAAAAAAAAAGGCAAAATCAGTCAAGAAATCGTTCTCTTTTCATTTTTCGGTTTGGGATCTAGTTAATTCATGCGGATTCTGGCTCGTCGCGTTCGAGTATAGATTCGAGACCTAAATTCCCAGTTCACTGTACATAAGAAAGGTAAACCTTCTTCCTCCCCTTATTTCAATGTGTTATCGATGTTTGATATTCAGTTTAATGTATGCTCATGTGTTAGTTAATATCTGTATTCATGTTAGTTTAGTTTAGCTTAATTTATCATAGTTTAGTTAGTTAATCTAGTGTAGTATAAATCAGTTTAGATAATTATGTGGTTAGTTTGAGGAGCCACAGAATAATCCTGTTCATTCACCTGATCGTAGGTTAGATTGCATTAAATTAGTTAGTTATGGTAAAACACATGTTAAGTAGATTCTGTGCATGATTATGAATCTGGATTGGTTTAAATATGGTTTGAATCCTGTTTGTTGTACACTCCTTGCCCTGTTCATATGATTAGGGGGCTATTATACCTTTTATGTCCATATTTATACACATAATCATATGAAATAAATCTGTTAGCTTATCTTCAAATAGTATGTGTTCATTGTTGGACTTAAGACTGATCTAGGCCTAATCTGAACAAGAGCATTTTGTTTGGCCATGTGTTTTAATGTTATGAGTATTTTCCAGAATATCTGTGCTTATCTAATGTTCACTTAAGGGATTTCAGTCTAATACAGCTTCAATGTAGCCTCTTATGTTTGTTTATCTTTTGTTTCGACCATTTGATGATTTATATATTCCTTTAAAAGTTTCTTGCGTTTCATGCTTAAGTATGCGATTGGATATGGACAATCAGTAGCAAAGATAGTTGTTTGAATGAGTAGGTATGTTTGTTTGAGGCCTTGAGTTGCTTGTTTAGTTCCAAATGGACCAACTGTATGCCCCTTTGCTATCACTGCCCTGCATTCATTCACCTCTTGCCCATTCGACAGTCTCTATGTGGCTTTGTTGCCTTTTCATGATCCTGTAATAACATCATTCTTGGATTTTGGTTTGTTTCAATATGAAACGTTGGTATCTTGGTCTGAGTCTGTGATTATTGGTTTGAGAAACTAATCAGTTCTTTTATCACTTTAGCATAAAATAGGCCAAGGCAGTTCATCTAGTAAGGAATAAGAACATTTCAACTCTATGGTTTCCCCCTAACTGTCATATTATAGAATTAAGGCAAAAAACATATGCTAGTTTGAATGTTGGTGTGTTCAGCTACTGTTTGTGTGTTTCTGTGTAAAGAATATCGAGTGTTAGAATGGATGCCTAAACTGAATCTGTTTTAATCAACAACATGTAATATCCAAAATTCTCTTTTCTTGCTTCTTATTCCAGTTCATGGGCCTGTTTGTGTTTAGTTTATAACAGTTTGTACCTGATTGATTGTCATCTTAGTCTAAAATTAGCTGATTTGGGTCATCTGTTCATGTAGGCAGGCTTATCTATTATGTTGTGTCGTTAAGTAGTAGAAATGCTAGCATAGCTCACTTTTAGTTTAGTTATATGTTTTTTCATTTGGCCTGTGTTCTTCTTATCTGTTAGTTAATGGTGGTTAGTATGATCTCTTGTTTGGCTGCTGATACATGGATCATTAATGTGTTAAGTTTGATCAGTTTCAGTGTTTAAGAGGTTAAGTTTTGCCATTGGTTAGGTTTGTTATACCCCATTTAAACGGGTTAAATTAGGTACAACATATTGGTGATTCCTATTTTTGCTTTATTTTAAGGAGTCGCCACCTAATTAATTTTACGGTGAATTAGGACACCTAATTATTAACTAAGGTAAAATGACTAACCTCTGTTAATAGTCCTTTAATCAGTGTGATTCTAGGTAAGGGTTCTAGTTATCCTAAAGGGAAGGGGTTAGGCATCCTTTAGAATCCGCTAACTACGGTTTTACCGACCAAACTTAGGTTAATTAATTAAGGCTACAGATGCAAATATAATATTTAAATTTTAAATAATGATTCGTAAATGTTGCTAAGATTTTAAAGGAAAATATAATAATGCTATTTTAAAATAATATTTATAAATGTTGCTAAGGCTTTAAGTGGAAATGCAGTAATGCTATTTAAAATAAATTTGTAGAAGGTAAAATGATTTGCATAAAAGAAAATGATATTTAAAATAGAGCTTACAAATGTTGCTAAAACATTAAGTGAAGGATAATGCTATGTAAAAATAAAGCTGCCAAAATAATAATTTGCATATGAGTAATAGTTTTAAGAGAAGACTTAGCAGATTGAACTTTGAAAAAGATTATGTTGTATAAACATGACTATGTAGAAGATTTAGACTTATTTTTTATAAATGGGATGCGAAAAGGAAAGTGAGTTTTCTTTCTCCTTTAGTTAACTATACTCGGCTCAAAGAAAATATGTATAACTTGATAAACCTTGAAGAAATTGTTTAAGAGTGATTTGAGTTTATATTTACGTATTAGCGACATTTTAATTTTTCTAAGGCAATAAGAATAGCATATAATTCCTTTAATTCCAAATATGTATTCATGCTATTTTGAAAATCAATTGTAAATAATAAAATATTATAGGTGCTATGAATAATTTAACATAAATAGAAGAAAATGTGACTTGCGGAATTAATTACTAGTTTCCTTAGATTAACTACCCATCCATCTAAAACCAGTCATACTAATTCCCTATAATTCAACTAAGCTGGAAAAACAAACAAAGTAAAAGGGTTAGTCAAATAATGCAAGTTAGCCACATAAGAAATAAAATAGAGGCATAAAATTAAATGGGCTGTTGCGGATCTGCCCGCTATTGGGCTTCGGCCCAGCAAATTTTATATATGTTGCTTTGTGTTTGTTCGTCTAATGGGCACCGCCCTGCATTGTTTTCCATTTTTTTTCTTTGCTGCGGACTGGTCTGATAAAGAAATGGTCCGAGAATGTTATGTTGGGCTTTTAGCCCAACATCGAATGCGGGGAGGAAACGAGTCCCGGTTGGGACTCCTCGTAACTCCGGATATCATGCAAAAAAGAAGAAAGAAAAAGAAGGATTAGGGATCTATTAATATCAATATGATTAACCAGCAGTCTCAAAATAATTCATACGCACACCTTTTAAAACATGAAATCAAATGAACCTAAGTTAAATATTTTACTGCTGAATTATGCACCAAGCCATAAACATTTGACTCATAGCATATCTTCTAACTTCCGGACACGTCTTAACGGCATTTAAAACAAAAAAAGATTCCAAGCCAATAGATTTACGGAAACGGACGGTTGACAAACAGCAAATTAAAGGCCTAGTCCGAGGCCCCACTCAGATTTTGAATTATTTATTAGACTAGATTTCGCCTAACACTCAAGCCAACAGATTGTCCTAGAAACTAAATTTGAGTATTAGGCTCTCGATGGCGGAGGCAAGGAAAATTAAATGGACCAAGATGGAAACATGACCAGCTTAAACTAACAGCGAATACATACTATACTGTACGGACAAACTAACGTCTGCTCATGCCAAGGCTAACAGCAGCTATTTAGCGAGGCTAAAGCAGGAGTGGAATTCCAACAAATGTCGAAGAAAGAAGAAAGAGACATTCCACCTTTTATTCCAAACTTAAGGCCAAAGCATAATTAGATTTCAATCTTTTAGGCCAACAAGAGAACATAAGGAAAGCATTTGTAAAGCAAAACATATAGAGACAGATTTATACATAAGTAGGACAAACAGAGCTAAAACGTACTATGCCTATTTTTACGAAGTTCATTCCATTTTAGGACTTTCAAAACAAACGATCAACCAAACGTACCACATTTTCCCAAGAACTAGGTGTCTGATTTTCTTCTCCCACTTTAGTTAACAAGTTCATTACATAATTCTAGCATGTTAAGGATATTAGAGATTTTAAGCACATTTAGATAGGAGATGAAAGCAAACAAGGACACAATAAGCTAAAGCCATTTCTTCATTTATCCAAAGACAAACGGAATGTCGCATTCTTGACACAAGTTCACATGGACACCCTCTTGTTTTATTGCATGAATCTCGATTCCGAAACGATCACAACATGATAGTCATTTAAGTCATTTTTTTTTTAAGCACAAAATGGCGTTTAAGTCGAAGCATTGCATGTTTACAAGCTGATTGAAGTTGAGTTCAGCCCTTTGCTAATCTTATTTAGACCTGTTAACATCACTTAAATCCCATTTTATCATGCTGAAGGCAATTCGAACACTAGGCAAAACAAGGGTTTTCCCCTTCGACTACGACTACAGTTTCGAACCAAATCAAAATAAGGTATATCATCTTTATTAAAACCAAATCAAGCTAAACATGCCATGGTTTCTTAACAAATGAAACAAAGGCACCTCATTGATATAGCCACTAGTCGCGGTTAATCATATAACGACCCGGTGATGAATAAGAACCAAGACATTCAAACATGTTTAGCAAAATAAGATCAACCTATTTAAGATTTAAATAGCAGGGCTTAATACATCAATCAAGCTTAATCATACTACACAAGAAGATTGTTGAGCTGATTAACATGTTTAATAACCAGGTAGATCATTTCACATAACTCCATTCCTTTTAACTACGTCAAATTGAACGAATATGATTCATACGCAGAACTCGACATCCTAACGCGTATACAAATACTCAAACTGAACGCGCGAATCCCTCGCGACAAGAAACGAACCAACATAGAACAGGCTTATCTGTCGAATTAAAACAACTTAACTAAAAAAAATTAACATACTTGCATCCTGGAACGATGAACTAAAATGACACAGAACCACACAGAGAAATGCAACCGAAATAAAAAAAGGGATGGAGAATTACCTCCTTCAGGTGCAGCGAAGTGGGGCTCGAGCCTCCGATATAACCTCGAACACTTCAAATCTCCGAGTTTGCGTAGACTCGGATGCGAAACAGTAACCGGAGCGAAAAATGAGAATAAAAACAAATGATTCGACGCTTTGAATACTAAAAAAACAGTGGGCTAATATTTTAAGGGAATTTTGTGCGGCTAAAAGCTTATTTTTTAAAGGGATGTCGGGCGACTAAAAACTTCTGATTTTAGGGAATTTCTGGATGAACTCAAGAACTTCTATTTTCAGGGGGGTTTTGGCGATTCAAGAACTTCTAATTTTTTGGTGAATTTTCTGGCGGCTCCTCCCCTCTTTCAACGACTCAAGACAAGGATTATATATAGGAAACTTCTAGGGTTTTTGTGATTTGAAATTCTGGGCGGGATTCTTGGTCAAACGCGTTCAAAATAATGTTGGAGTTACTTTTATGATCGAGAAAACCCAGAAGAAGAAGACAAGACCTATTAAAATTCGTACTTGAAAAATGGAAAAGCTGATAAAGAACGTGATTTGAATTCACAAATGGACGAAGTCCATTAAGACGTTTCAGATCGAAAAAGACAGAAAGATAAAAGGCGACGAAGTCTTCGACATTGACCCTGATCGAACATTAAAATCCTTTCCTTAAAACGACCATGCACAGTCTGTGGGAGCGAAAGGGGACTGTGGTTTGCTATTTTCGGCCGAGGAAAGAGAGAGGCGCGTGGGAGAGAGAGGGGGGTGACAGAGAGGAAGACGAAGGAAGAGAGAGAGAGAGAGAAGAGGGAAGGAGGCGGATGAAGAGGAAAAAGAAATGGAAACCCTACTTGTTTCATTAAACAAGTTGGTAGCCGGCGGAGTCGGCTATTGTTTGGGCTAGGTGATGAATTAAACGTTGGGCTGGGTATTAAAATAGTGGGCTGATTTATGAATTGTCCCAAAAGAGCACAAGTTGATTTGGGTAGATGAAAGAAATGATTTGGGCTGCTAAATTTAAATACAAGACCTATTTTAATTAATTATATGCTAACGTGTGCTAAAATATCCACTAATATAAAAAGTATGTATTTATTAGTACTCCGATGAAAATAGAATGACGCCGTAATGATCGTGCGATAATATATATTTAAAATTCAATAGTAAGTAAATACTATTATTAAAATATGCGAAGATAAATGCGATGTGCGTGCATAAGCTGGTAAAATGCTAAAATGATTATAATGCGGGTTATAATAGTACCGGTAATAAAAATAACAATAATAATAATAATAATGATGATACTAATAATACTGGTAAAAAATGGCAATAATAATAATAACGATAATAGTAATATTAGTGTCAGTAATAAAATAACAATAATAAGGCTTAACGGGATAATGAACGCATGATATTAATAAAAGCTAATAATTATAGTAAAAATATAAATAATTGTTGCTTAAATTACCAAAAATAGTAGAAATGTAAATAAATATTTAGGGAAGACGGGACAAAATTGGGTGTCAACAAGGTTAATTGACGTTCCGCCTATACCATGCATGAGTTGTACAGTACTAGCTCTTAAGGTAACTTAGCGTAATCTAATCTAAAAGGGGGCTAATCACTTTGGCAAAACCATTATATAAATATTCTTGCGTTTCATAGATATTAGTATGCTACACATTGCTATCTGCTCAAGTGTCGATATCAGGTCCTTAAGTTAGCAATTAAAATCCCGAGGTTTAGAAGCATTTAATCTACATATGATTCTGAACCCATGGCTTAAATATTGAGTTTGTTGAACTAAAAAAATAAATAAATAATAAGCTGTCTGTTGAAGAGAGGCTGATACCAAATGATTTTATTTAGCCTTAATATATATTTAATTAAGGTGCTAATTTGTTCAAGTCTTAAAGAGTCCGCTGAAAAGGGATTTTGAATCTTCTGCTTTGGTGTGCTAATTTAAAATACATATTCATTTAAATCTTGAAATGTTCAGTTGCTATTTATTGGATGAATGCTAATCATTATTCTTTTTTTCCTTTCACATGTACATCTGGGATCAAATGGAGTCTTAATTCGGAACTCCCGCAAAATTAGAAGTCTCAAGATGAGACTCGGCGTCATTTCTATACCCATGCATGGAGTCGATACATCTTATATTGTTAAACCACATCAGCCAGCGAGAAAAACAGGAGAAATCGCTTGAGGCCGCCTATAACATCTTATTCTTTTCCCTTTCCTTACAATTCACTCTATTTCACCCATGTTTTATGATTGCTAATTTATCGGTATTTTGGATTTGTCTATGGTTTGAAAGTATGTATGGATCTTATGATTCATGTAGGATTAGAATGGGTAGATTTTTATCATCTAGGACCACCGCCCCGAATATTAAGTATTTATTTTGTCATATAGAGTGCACCACTTATTTTCGTAAAGACTCAAAAGCAGGGAATAATCGATTAAGATAGTTGTTAATTTAGCCCTGTTCTAAAGGCTGAAGCAATGGTTTTAGTTAACATGTCAAGCTCACCTCTTAACTAGTATATTCCCTCAAATTTATTTAATTTCACGTTGAGTCATAACTTGGGAACATATGAATTTAAACTGTCATCTTCATAATTCTGAGATATTTTTAAAGGATAAGAACTACATTGCCCATGTCTTAAGTCAGTTTCAAAATAATTGGATAACATCTCGAATGGTTAAATATCATTTAGAAACTATGAAGGCCTAAATCGTTTTAATATCCTTGGGCAAGTATCGTGCATATAGTGATATTTTACACTTGTTAATTTATAAGTTAATTTTCTTAAATACGTACAGAGTGCCTAAAAGATATTTTCATAAATATTTAGATTTTCTATAATTAACCTAAGTTTGGCCGGTAAACCGTAGTTAACGGATTCTAGAGGATGCGTAACCCCTTCCCTTTAGGATAACTAGAACCCTTACCTAGAATTAAAAATTAAGCAGACCATTAACGGAGGTTTAGTTAGCTTTACCTTAGTTAATAATTAGGTGCCCTAATTCACCTAAAAATCAATTAGGTGGCGACTCCTAAAATAAAGCAAAAATAGGAATCTCCAATATGTTGTACCTAATTTAACCCGTCTAAATGGGGTATAACATTATTAACAACACACACATTTGTGATTTGAACACGATCAACATATCATATAAACCAAGTTCACAAGCACCAAGAAGAGAAATTAACATTCTAAAAAAGAATAACATTAAAATGTCATAAAGTTCCAACAAATAACTGTTATTACAACACAGTGCAATTAACAACTATGGAGCATTTCGGCTTGGACACCAACTACAAATCTGTTGGATATTTTCTACAAACAGAACCAAATAAATCGAAGCTATATCCAACGATTTGTAGTTGTTGCAACGAATTGTCTACTTGTTGCCACAAGTGTAGAACTTGTTGCAACAACTATAAATCTGGTTGGATATCTTATAAACATAACCAGATAAATACCGGACAAGAACAAAAAAAACATCTATTGGATATCTTTTCCTAAACCCTGAACCATACCAGGACAACAACAGAAAAACCATCTATTTTACTACAAACACACTACAACAACAACCTGAATTTTATCCAAACTTTTCCTAAACCCCCAAAAAAAATAAAAACTTATTTTCAATATTCTTTTTGAGTAGGGGAGGGGGGTGGTGCAAAAAAAAAAAACTTTTCAAACTTTTTAAAAAAAAACAATTTGGGGGGGGGGGGGGGTGGGGGGTAGTGAGGGGTGGTAGGAGGAGGGCGGTGAAAAAATAAAAAAAATATCAAATTTTTTAAATATTTTTGGGGGGTGGGGTGGGGGGGGGGAGGGATGGGAAGAGGAGTGGAGACTGGTAAGAAAAAATTAAAACTATTTTTAAATTTTTTTGGGGGGTGGTGGGGGGGGGGGTGGAGGGAGAGTTGCGAGGAGGAAGAGGAGGGGGGGGGGTGAAAAAACAAATAAAGAAAATCAAAAAAAAAATTAATTTTTTTTTTTTAGGGTAGGGTGGGGGTGGGGGGAGGGTTGCGACGAGGAGGAGGAGGGGGGTGAAAAAAAAAATAAAGAAAATAAAAAAAAAATTGGCTGGGGTGAGGTGGGGGCGGGGGGCAGGGGAGGGGGTGGAGGCATGGGGTCGGGGGCGGGGTGCCGGCGAGGGTGGGTCAAAGTGTTAAAAATAAAACTTGAGTGCAAAGTGTTAAAAATAAAGTTAAGGGTTAAAGTATCAAAATAAAAACTTATGGGCAACTTCAAAACCCCTTAATCACTAATAGAAAATTATCACCTCTACCTAATAATTAAAACTTGAGTCACCTATCCTAAAATAAAAAACTAAAGAGTGACTAATAATTAAATGCCCCAGGTAACTGCCGCACATGGTATTGACTCTTCATTTTTACATTTACTAGATAATGAATGCCCGTGCTGTGCACAGGCCCAACAGTTAACTTTTCTAAGATAAATAAAGTTTTGCAGGATTTGATAGAAGATTACTGCAGAAACGAATACATCAAGAGACGACAATGTAAAATGCAATAAAAAAAATGAGGGTCAATGAGCATCTTCAATAGACTCGTCACTAACTGACCCAGCGATCAGTGAATCACTTTTGACATCTCAACACAGGTAGTTGACCACTCCAGAATAACTTTGTAAGCAAATACAAGTATTGTTTCAAAGGTGAGAAATTTGGCTGGAACATCGATTAATAACAAAATTCCAGAATATAGTTAGTCAAACAGATACTTAAATAATTTTTTTTTGTTGTTGAGTACTGCCAAAATGACCGAGCACAAAAGGATGGTAAAGAAAACCTGGAACTGCTGCAGTTTCTATCAGTTTCGAAATAAGAAATCAAAGCCACCTTAAATAAAATAATATAAACTCGGATGATCTAAGAAGGTGCATGGTCGTATGACCGTATGAGGTGTTGTGTCAAATGCAAGTAGACAGTAACGCCTGCTAATGTGTTCACCAAGAATGGCTACATAATCTGCACATGCTTGTTCCCTCCGGGCTCTACACCATGTAGTTGCTTAATGGTATCCCTTCAAAGTATATGAAAGCTCAACCAAGGGGGCATCTTGCAACTGAAATACTGCATATAAATTTTGGTTCGTGAATAAAATTGGGGGAACATTATTTCAAATAGGGTATAAACATAGCTGTCTAATTTTATAAATAAATTGTCTAATAGTGTTAAGTGAAACTGATTGCTCCCAATAACTGAAACTTCTAAACCTCCCTTTAGTTGCATCACATAAATTCAATTCTTTGACACCTAAAATTAAATTTCTTGAATGTTGGAACTGCACTGTCAAACCAGACTAATTTTTGTTTGGCAAATAAAGAAAACTTGATATCGAGATAAATGTATGCGAAACAAATTTTGTTCATCACTTTGTTACACATGCCAAGAAATAATGCACATATAATGAAGTTCACTGTCATTTGACAGTTAGGTAATTCTTGATCAAAATTGTGACTATGCTAGACTTCTACCACCATTTTTATGATAGTTATTTTCCCAACAAAAATAAACTTAAAAGTCCTTTCAACATTAACTTCTTTTATGATTCTTTTTATTGATAACTTCTTTTATGATTGTTAAAGAGATAATGCACATGAATTGCTCCATTTTCATTTGGCAGATTTTTAATTTGAGAAAGTAATTATTAGACATCTATAAGAAATTGGTGGTAGTATATTTACTGCAAAATATAGTCACTTAAAGCCACTTTACAGTTTCAACTTGTAACAAATTGATATTACATAAAAAATAATTAGGTATATTAGGACTCTAAATGTAAAAATTAAAATTTATAATATGTTAAAAGTGTTATATAATCATCACTTTGACCAGATTAACAAAGAGAAAAAAAACAGAGCATCACTGAAAATTAAATCATATAATTCGTACTAATAGATACCACAATAGTTCATTACTAAGAAGTGGGTACATTGAATAAGAAAGAGTAGAGAAAACTCACAAAAAAACATAACCAAGTGAGAACCTTATGACGAAACTTCAAAAGGATGCAGCCAGCTACTAAATATAATTAAAGAAAAAAATTGGTCTATTATGGTTCTTCTCTACAATATGTCTATTTATGTATAGTAATAATAATATACTATTTTGTGCCATTTATGATAGAAATTACTAATTATACTATTAAGCATAAGTCGATAACAAGCAACACCGGTTTTCGGGTCGGTCCGCCAAGATACGGGTCGGGCCATCCCAATACCCTAATCAATTTTGCTCAGACAAACTAAGAACAAAAAATCATCATCACAGCCTCAAAATTTTCGCTAAAATTATTACTATTACTATATGATTCTCACTTTGCTCTGGTACTGTTTATACCTGCCCAACGGTTTTTTTTTTTTTTTTTGTTACACAGCAAAAATGGAAATCATTGGTATTATTGCAGAGAGAAGCAAGTGGAAGCTTCCATATCTGAGTCTTCAACAAAGAACAAAAATATAACTACCAAGAAAAAGAAGTTAGTGTAACTCACTGATACAACACCACCGAAGACTAACTCGAACCAAAGCAGAGAAATTTAAGAGGATGGTCTGTATTGAGGACAGGGCGGATCTACTAAGGCCCGGGATGCCACGCCACCCGCAAGCTTGGTGAAAATGTTGTGCATATATGTTTATACACATAAGAAATCGTATAAATAGCTAGATTGCCACCCCGAATAACAAATGGCCGCATTGTGCCAGTGACAAATCGCGTTAGTTTCCCTCTCATGACCAGGGTTCGAACCTCACTTACAACATTTTATTGAATTTTTGGCTTGCTGCAGTAAATAAACAGCACAGTAGCATATTTACACACTAAATGTTGACAGTTCGAATTAGAGAGAAAAAATGGTGGAAGAAAATGATTCCATGGAACTGGAAGGTGCAGAATGCCAGTTGTCTTATTCAGTTTATAGTGAAGTCACATATATACATGCTCCACCGACTTTCCTAACTCACCCACTAACTAACTAACTAACACTTTTAAGTACTTAGCTAATCACTCTCATACAGCTGGCAACCATCTGTCAACTATTGCATAACTGATCATTACACATCTAGCCTATTTTTCTATCTCCAATACTATATTCTGCAAATTGACTCCACAAATTTATGAACCCATTTATATCAGTTGCCTCTTTTCTTTTTTTCTTTTTCTTTTTTCATTTCCTTAATTCCTCTTCCTTAATTTCTCTTGACTTGCTTTTAATAATTACTATTTATTAATTCTTGACTTTTTTTCCCTCTCTTATTAGTTACTTGTTTAAATATAAGAAGTTATATTATCATAAGTTTTATAGTCCAAAGTTCTAATCCGTGTGCCAAGTTGTTGTAATTATTACATGTTTTCATTCTTTCGTTTTGTCTAATATAAATGGAAAAAATTAATAACCCGATCCGAAGCCCAACATAATCGATCAAAATTTTACTCTATTTGGAATCGGGAAAAAAAAAAGTGACACCCGAAGCCTCCAAATCTTGAATCCGCCTCTGATTGAGGAGCTTCTAAAATTTGTAAGGAAGAGAGGAGTAGAAGAGAGGAGTAGATATTAGTAGTGGCTTTAATAATTAATAAAATTAGTACTGGGGGCGGAATTACAATTCTGCCCCTGTTCGTCCACCACCAACTGTCATTTCTATAATATAATAAATATAAAATATATAATTTACTATACAATTCTTTAGTGTCTTCACATGGATTTTTAAATATAGTCGATGAGAAAAATACCGGGAAAATGTCAAAAAAAAAAAAAAAAAAAACTTTCTTGGCCTTAGAGAGATACCACATCATCTACTCTATGCCTAGATTTACTATATATATATACTATAAAGTAATTACAGTAATTATAAGAGAAGTAATGGAAAATAATGTTATTAAATGGTGAGTGAGTCTTTATTATATATAGGGGATGAACCTTTAATATTTTATTTTATTTTATTTAGTAAAATAGAGAATGAAGAGAAAAAGGTCAAAAAAAAAAAAAAAGATAAATACTAATGGAGGCCATAGAGAGGTGTCACATCACCTTATTTATGCCTAGCTTTATATTATATATAGATTTTGGTATTGCTGGGCTTGTATAAGATAAATCTTTGTTAGATTCTGACTTTTAGTGATATACTAGAAGAGCTTGTTTCATCTTGGGGGATACACCCATACCGAGTGAAATATCCTTAAGAACAGTGTCTTAATTGACATGCCTCAAGCTTTCAAGAATTTCTCTATAAGGATTCGTGATCAAGTATTTTCCGATAAGGTTCGTGATAAAGTATTTTCGTAAGATTTCCAACACTTATAAGCTTAGCCAAACACCCTCTGTCTGTTTCATAAAGTACTTTGTACAACTAAATAGTGGCGGAGCTAGTAAGAGCCAAGGGGATTCATTCGAACCCCATTCGGCGAAAAATTACACTGTATATATAAGATGAAAATTAATTTTTATGTATATATAGTAGAAGTTGAAAACCCTTGGCTTCTTTGTTTGTCTGCTTGTTTATATTTTTGAACCCCCTTTGTTAAAATCCCGACTCCGCCACTGCAACTAAAGACAAATTTCTTCAGCTTCATCAATACATGGACCAGAAATTTTAAAATGTATCTATAGTTTATAATTTATGATACGTTTCCAGTTTCCACCATTTGATGAGAAAATATGAGGATTAGAGAAGCATATGATCGAAATGCTTTTTAACTTATATCGGATCTACAAGAAGCTGAAAGAATGTCAGAACCAATAAGACGGTTTTGAAGTAATTGCACGGTTTTCCTTCATAAATGGACTGGTCTTTAATTTTGTCCTTCAAAATCGAATTTATGTTTAGTGGGACATGAGTTTTTTAAGAGCATTGGTACAATTTGTGAAAATTATGATACGTAACTTATGCTCCTCTAGGCATAATTTCGATTTTGAAGACCAAAAATTAAAGATCAGCCCATTGGAAGGACAAAAATTAAAGACCAGCACAAAATAGGGACAAAAGTGCAAATGACCCGACGGTTTTCTAGTTCATATAGTTGAATTCAGCCCAATATTCAGCACGTAGGTTCGGCCCAATAGGAATTTATAAAAGGAATTTTTACTCATTGTAACTTCTTTTAAGACCTAATTATTAATATTAACTACCCTTTTATTTAATTATATTTAGTAGCTAATTAACTTTTCTAAATTACAAATGGTAGCTATATTAAAAAATACATACCCAAACACATATATCTTTCTTTTTTTCCAATCACTACCCATTTCAGATTTTTCATTTCTCAAAACCCTAAAAAATCTCTCTCCCCTTCTCTCGACCACCACCACCATGGCCGCGCCGCCCCTCTCTCTCTTTTCCCTCTCCCTCTGTGCTCACCCCTCTCTCTCTCTCTCTCTCTCCGCCGCCCCTCTCTCTCTTCTCCCTCTACCTCTGTGCTTACATCTCTCTCTCTCTCTCTTTCACTCTATCCGTGAGGCGATAGCACAGATCTGGCCGTGTTTATTGTTGGTGGCGGTGGTGATGGACTGATTTTGAGATGGCGGCGGAGAAGATGACGTGGAGGTGGAGAGATTAGGGTTTTGTTGGTGGTGGAAAGATTAGGTTTTTTGGTAGTGATGGTGTCTCAGATTTGGGTTTTTAGTGGTGGTGGTGTCTCAGATTAGGATTTTGGTGGTGGTGGAGAGATTAGGGTTTTTGGTGGTGGTAGTGTCTCGGATCTGGCCGTGTGTATTTGTTAAAAGCCAAATACAAATACATTCAAAAATCTACATCTCACAAATACACTATTTTTTAATGTATTTGTCATATATTTGAATTTTTTTGTCTTGTATCTGAATGTATTTGTTGAAATCCATTCAAATACACGATAATTTGAATATATTTGGCTTCATATGTAGTTGGAATGTACACAATGTATTTGAAATACATCAAAAAAACCCACTGAAATACATCAAAAACAAAAAAAATCAGTAAAATACATCAAAAAAAAAAAATCACTGAAATACATAAAAAAAAAAAGACACGGATATACATTATAGCAAAAATAAAAATCACTGAAATACATCAAAGCAAAAAAAAAAAAAATCACTAAAATACGTCAAAAAAATATATATCAATATCTAATTTAATAGCTCCACCGTTAAAGGCTAAAATCAAGGACCCTGTTTTTTTTTTTTTTTTTACTTTGTTCTCATGTATTTGTTGGCAACAAATACACGCGAAAACATACACTATTTTGTCAAAATATAGCTACAAATGGTAATATTTAAAAGGGTAGCTACAAATGGTAGGAAGCTACAATAAGGTAGTCATTTGAGTAAGTTTGCCTTTATAAAACAATATATTGTCTAAAATTTATAAAACTCAAGACCTCAAAGTGGCTGATTTGAGCTCGTTTGGTGCACGGTATAAGGTGAGATATTCTATCACTAATTTTGGAATTAATTTTGTACCTTGTTTATTAGAAGGTAAGGTGGGATATCCCATCACTAATTTTGGGATTAATTTCGTACCATGTTTGGTAGAAGGTAAACATGGTACAAATTAATCTCAAAATTAGTGATGGGATATCCCACCTTATCCCATTAACTTTGGATTATTTTATCCCACCTCTCAGATGAGATAAATTAGGGGGGAAAACACTCTATGGCATTTTGGGTAAAGTATTTACCTGAAATGGCCATAGTTTTTTTTTTTTTAACATTTTGTAGCCTTCATCCCATTTTTTTAAAAAAAGTTGTTACCCGAGATAGCCACCCCCCCATATCAAACTCCAAGATGCTATTTTTTCCTTTCAAATCTCTTTCTAATGTTGGTGTTTTTTTAAGGGTAAAGTGTATATAAAACACATACATTATGTTACACTTTTAACACTGTATAAACACTGTATAACATTGCATAACGGTTGTAGAAGTGTGTATAAACACCTCTTATACGTTATTATACATTTTTATACAAGGTTTATACATTGTCTACAGGAGGTGTATAAAGGTGTATATTGTTGTATAAAGTTGTACATTGTTGTATAATGCTGTATAAACAAGCTGCGGCCATAATTTGTTGGGTCATAGGTTTGTAATTTAAAAATATGGCTACCCAAATATAATTTTGTGTGCTAAATTGTACATTACTGAAATTTCCCCATAAATTAGTTCCAGGATTATAATCTGGGATAATTCAGCCCGCGTACCAAACGAATGTTTGCTAAGAAGTCAAGAATTTGCAATAGAACATAAAAATATCACAAATTTAGAATTGTGCTAACTAAAAGACACCAACTAGAGCTCAATTTTGCACTGATAAGTTTGGACTTAAGATTCAAATGATCATAAGGTACCTTGTTCCAAATTCTAACTGTGGCTATTTACTCAACTTGGCTCAACTTGGCTTAACTGGTCCAAAAACTAGCATATCAATATTGCCTCTCAGGAGTCAAGTCCATAAAGGGTGTTGATTAGCCCATCAGATTGTCGTCCTAAAAGTCTACTTATAACATATAAATATACAATTATTAATGTTAGAGAAGATAAACCTCTCCACAAAGAGATGATGGTTAGAGTTTACAAGGAAATTAGGCGGTGGAAACAAAGAGATTCATTCAAAAACTCTACTGAACTTTTAATGATCCATCAAAATTTTGAATAAAACTTGTCAATAGTGCAATCCAACGAACTATTTCGAGAGGATTGAATTATGACATGTCAAATCAAACTTGAACAGTTGAATCATAATCCATTTATTTATTTATTCCATTTTTATCTATTCAAGTTTGATCCAAATCGCGCTTATTTATCACCTCATCTTCAGCTTTATTACGAGTCTTTCTTTTTCTTTTTTCTTTTTTTTCTTAGTGGGAGCTGCATGCATAAGCTCGAAGTTTTTGTCATCCTAATTTAATATCTTTCCTCTAATAGGCAATTTAAATGAAAACACAAGTAAATAAATAATACCACACGTGTCACTAAAGTCTAAGACTTTTGTAGGGTTAATTACATTAAACACCGCTATATATACGATGGCTCACTTACGGATTGACCCCCTGTATTTTAAAATGAAACACTTACACCAATTATATTATGAAAATCCTAAACTTACGCCCCGTGACTCGGAGATTTCTCCTCTAATTTGTTAATGTGGGATATATATAGTGTTACATATACCACTCCCTCAAGAACACCGAGGTTTGTCTCACATTGCCTAAGGTTTGCATGTAAAGGGGTTTCGATACTATTAAAGTAATCCAATCTACTAGTAATATTATTGAAAATAGAAATATAATCAACTAGTAGTACTGATCACATTAGACCCAAACTCGTACGACTTTAAATGTATTTCATTTTATATATAACCTAAGGTTTACTTTTTTACACACACACACACACACACATATATATATATATATATATATATATATATATATATATATATATATATATATATATATATATATATATATATATATATATATATATATATATCTCTCTCACGTGTTACGTTATCGATATAAGATTTGCGAGGATGTTTTAATTCAGAGATTTATAGAACTATGCAACAACTCGGAGCCCTTTTTACTTGTCTACCAGTTAATCCGAGTTTCAGTTTACGTACGATAACTACTCCCTCTGTCTTTATATGGCACAGTTTGAATTCGAGAGTCAAACCTTCTTATTTTGACCGTGGATTTGGACGTTGAATCATTAAGTTTTTTCATATAAAATTTACATATTTGAAAACTATGTAAACATTACTATAAATCACAATAATTGACAATTCAAAAAATATAAAAGACATATGAAAAGTTTACGGTAAAAAAATAACTTGTTGATGGAGTAATTAATAACGGAAAGTACTTTCTATCGAGGGTTTCTCTATTCACAAGATTCAAATCCAAGATCATCTCTAATTCAAGGTGAGGATGTCATCCATATCCCACCACAAATCCCTTGGTGGTTAATTATTGATATCAAACTAGGAATAAAAGAGGGAGGGGTGATGCATGCAAGTTTGAATATTGTTAGAATCTTTACAAGTACATGCTCCTTTTTCAGAACCTACAGAATGCAGAATATATCTTTAGAATATTTTCACATATTATTCTTCTAAAACTTACAGAACACAGATCAGTGATTAAATCATTTGTATGTTGATGACATTCAGAAAAAAGGAAAAAAAATTCAATCGACTACCATAAATTCAACGTATACAAATTATTGAACTAAAATACAACATAAAGAATTACTCGACTTAAATATTGTGTAATTAGAGAACCACTACTTGTATACTTTACAATGAGAAATTGTTCAAATCTGTTATGTGTTACCCATTTGGTCATTCAAATCAGTGGCATAGTTATATTGATTGAAAGTGGCCAGTCAACACCATTTATCGGAAGATTATACTATGTATAAAGAAAATAATATACTACATATATAGGTCAAAAATTAATTTTTTATAAGTAAATATTAAATTTTGAACGCCTAAGCGAAATTCCTGGTTTTATCACTGATTCATACCCTTGCCATTAAGAGGGCTCTAGTCATGAAGAGTGGATTTTACGTCCAAACTTTGAGAAAAAAGGGTCTCTACATTTACCCCTCAATTTTAACTAGGGCAAAGATACAAATATACCCTTCAACTTTGCGATTTAGAGCAAATATACTCCCCGTTAAAAAAGTGATGTATGTATACTCTTGTCATTACAAAGTGGTGCAAATATTACCCTGCCCTTACACAAATAGTGCAAATATACCGTTTTCGCTAACTTGATTTTTTTTAAAATCATTTAGCTTATTTTTTAATTAAAAAAATGCCATGTGGCTTTAAAAAAAAAGTCTACTTATTTTTTTTTTTTTGAGTAGACATATTTTTCTAACGCCACATGATAAATTTATTTCTGGTGGGTCGGGTCTGGTTCGTTTAAAAAAATATTTCCTTGGCTTTAAAAAAAAAAGTCTACCCATTTTTTTTAAGTCTCCATGGCTTTTTTTAAAAAATTATTATTTTTTAAAATATTTTTTATTTTTTTAAAAGAAAAATAATTAATTTTTTTCTGCTCAAGCCTTAAAAAAATCGTTCAAAATTTTGTGTATGAAAAATGTCTGAAATGTGTATATCTGGTTCAAGGCTTAAAGCTTTCACACATTTTGTGTATAAAAACAATATGAATTATGTATATCTCGCTTAAGGCTTAGAATTTCGCTCACATTTTTTGTCTATAATGTTCATTTTAGGTTTCTGAAAAATTATATAACTACAACAACATTGTATACAACATTCATATAATATTTAAGGCTTAAAAAAATCGCTCAAAATTTTGTGTATGAAATGTGCATATTTCGCTCAAGGCTTAAAAAGTTCGCTCAAAATTTGTGTATGAAAAGTGTATTATACTTTTTGCACACATATACACATTTCATATAGTTTTTATACACAAAAAATTGACTGACTGTTTTAAGAATTGAGCAAATTTTTTAAAAAAATATTTTTTTAAGAATAAAAAATAATTTCTTTTAAAAACGTATGAAAAATGAAGATCCGTTATATTTTGTAAATAAGGAAAAGTATCGTTATGTTTTGTAATAAAAAGCCTTAAGTAGGTAGCTTATGTCATATTCCCATTAAACAATCACCCCTATTTTTAGTTTTACCACTTCTTATAAGGCTATATCTTGACACTGTAAATTGTGAAGGATTGCAAGAACGTTGAGGGGGAAAATTTCCTCTCAACGTGCAATCTCTTCTTATATGTTTTACTTAAAATTAATACCAAACTAAATTTTACCGTTTCTAAATTGAAAACAAAAATCAGATCAAACTAAAAATATATACTACTCCCACCGTCCTAATTTAAGTAGGCGTTTGGCCATACAAACCAAATATTTTCATTTTGTTTAGAATTTTTGAAGTTGGAGTTGAAGATAGAGTCGTGTTTGGTTATAGTTTTGCAAAAAATATTTGGTTGTTTGAATGTACTGAAAGTGAAAAAAATAAAAATAAAGTTTTAGGTGTTTTTTAAATTCTGATTTTCAAATAAAGTGAATAATTTTCGTGGCCAAAATGGATGTCAAGTGTCTTACTTTCTTTTTTTGTTCTATCCTGAAAAAGTGTCTTTTTCTATATTTAGTAAGTTTTCCAATTCTAACATTATATTCTACGTGATAAGATTTAAATGACTACATACATCTTTAATTTAAGATCGAAAGATTCAAAAATATCTCTTTATTTCTTAAACTCGATCCCTGTCCTGCCAAACTAAGACACTTAAATTGGAATTGTGTTTTTTTCTTGGATTTGGTTCGATTTTCTGTTTTCCGTACACCTTTATAAACGACTAGATGGAAGGACGCTGACCCACCATGCAAATTTTATTTGATATATGAATTATGTAGAACTAATGACAATTTCTTTAATATTTTTTTTTGGCGATATAAAGAACACTGAAAAGGGTACGAAAATAATAAGATATGTTTGCAACAAAGTATATTTCAGTTTGGCATTTCGTCGGCTGTTAGCTTCAGCTGGAGTAGTTAGTATTATACATTTAAAATCTTCACCTCATTATTAGGTGCGATTACAAATGTAAAGCTTGTTAAACCCCATATTTTTTCATATAATTTATTTCATGAAATTGATTACTCCGTATTTTAAGAAGATGATTCACGTGCAAAATACATGAAGCTCATTTCCTTACTATTTGAGTCGTTAGAATGATAGAAATTACTAATTATACTATTAAGCATAAGTCGATAACAAGAAAAATGAAGTAAACGACCTGACCAACTATAATCGATTAAATTTTGATTCGAATAATCTAAGTGTACGAATATTATTTTATATGTGTACGTAAATTCAACAAAAACAGATTTATTCTCTTTGTCAAGTTTGATTTGATTAACTTTAAAGCTAAATCAAACACTAGTTTAGATACTTAAACTTTGGTTGAAATGTTTAAAATGGCACAAAATACATAAATATGCAGTAAGTTACTATATTATTATTATTTCTAAAATTTTGGTAATATTTTATTAATAATTTAATTAGCAAATTATTTAATTTTTAAGCATGTATATGATAGATCTCTATGTGTAATTATTAAAGAGGGAGAAAAAAAGGAATGCATGATCAATGAAAGGTAAAACACGGATGACAAAGACCCCTTCAATATCAAGCCGCCTAGCAACTACAGTGATATACCTTTTTTACCAATCATATTACACCATTTCAACTAAAATGACTAGATTTCCGTCTAAATTAACATTGCCCATTTCCCTCTAAATTGCCAAGGCATGTTGACCTGCTGTGTGCTTATTGCCCTTTATAAGATAGTAGGCATGTTGACCTACTTATTGCCCTTTATAAGATATTCTCTTCATCCCAATTTATATGATATAATTTGACTAGATATGGAGTTTAAGAAAAAAAGGATTTTTTTGAAAACTTGTAGTCTAAAATAAGTGAAAGTTTTATGTTAAATTATTTCTAAATATAGAAATGTATCGTTCATTTTGAAACAGAATGAAAAAGAAAGTATATGAAAAAATTTGGAACAGAGGGAGTAGTTGAAAGTAGAAGAAAATACACATTTGCCATCCCACGTTGCTAGGCAATTATCCAATACGGACCTTCTTTGCATGTGTTGTGTGCCCACGTTACTCATTTTTCCACACGGCCATATACACAAAGTAAAGCTTAAGGAAAGCCGCATTAATGGAAAAAAATGGACATAGCTGAAAGCGATAGCTATTTATATTTATATATAGAAAAGAGAATGACGAAGAAGATACTAAGAAGCATCCTGGTCGAACTATAAATATACTTATAATTTTAACCGTTAACTACCAAAAAGTGACTCTGACTGTTATTTGTGATAGATATTATTAGCCAAAAGAAGATTGTCTTTTTTGTTCCCTTTGTGTTTTTTTTTTTTTTTTTGATATTGATAACATTGAGAATAGCAAGTTGTTTAGTTTTTTGTTCCATTTATTATGGTTGATCAACTGTCGTTTCCACAACAGAAACACCTAAATCATCATTTGTCATTCGAAGGTTAAGATTCTAAGCTAGCGTTTCGCCATAGATTTTGTGAAACTTGAAGAAAGAAGTTTTTGGAACATAAAAGTTGTGTTTGGACAGGATTTTACTAGGAAATTTTTTGAAGTTACCAGTTTTTGGAACTTGAAAATTTATCTTGAATTTTTTTTCACAAAAACTGATCAAATTCCATGGACAAACAATGTTTTCAATTTTTATTTATTTTTTTTTTGAAAAAAAGCTTCTAAAATCTATGGCCAAACGGGAGCGGACTTTTAGCTTTTATACAAAAAGGGCATTTTCACTCTTGATTTATAGATTGTTTTCTTTTGTGTGTGGTTAATTTTTCAGGTGATGATGCTATATGCAAGGAAATGTGGAAGGCCTGTTCTGGTTCAATATTGGATGTTTCAAAGGCTGGGGAGAGAGTGTACTACTTTCCAAGACTTCATATGGAGCAGGTTATCACTACTTTCTGGATATATTTTGTTTGCTATAGCGAAATGCTGTTATGGAGAACATATAACATAACTTAACATGAAAGATTGTTCTATATAGAATATGGTTGTCATAGTGGATGGTTGTTATAGAGAGGTCTGACAGAATATGTTTATGCTCCGGGTTAAAAATTACTGGTTCAGTTGAATTCGGTAAACTAGGCTACCTAAGCCTGTGTTTTTTCTTCCTAATGAATTTTTGGTTTTGGCCAGCTGGAGCAATCAACCAATCAGGAATTGATTGAAAGAATACAATTGTCCAACTTGCCCCCAAAGATCCTTTGCCGTGTTCTTCACATTCGCTTTCTGGTATGCTTGATAATACCATATCGATATAGTATATTCTCTACCATTTCAAATGTTATAGAGATACTAGTTTTTATCTTTTTGGGAGTTGGTGTAGTAGGGTTGATGGATCATCTTAAGGACTTTTGCTTATTACTTTCAGGAACTGATTAGGATAAACAATCTCCTCTATATTTATCGAAAACAGCCTCTCTACCTTTACAAGGTAGGGGTAAGGTCTGCGCACACTCTACCCTCCCCTGACCCCACCTGGTGGGATTATGCTGGATTTGTTGTTGTTGTAATCTCCTCTATATTAGTATCATTTAATTTTTACATAAAGTTGGTCCTGTATATTCACAACCCAGAAGGTCCAGTGGGAAGAAATGATCATACCCAGGAAAAGATCTTGAGGTGCAAATCATTCTATGCCAGACAATTAGAGCTTATATGAAGCGATATGGTTTGTGAGGATTCATGTAACCCCAACTTGCTTGGCGATGAGGCATAGTAGTAGTAGTATTAGTTGTTGTTTTAGTAGTAGCCGTTTGTCGTTGTTGTCTATTATTAGACAGTTAGATCCCTTGTTTTACTACTCACAATGTTTGCGAGCTTGTTATTATTGTTGTTGACTAAACTAGACAATTAGATCTCATGGTTAATGCTAATCACAATGTGCACGAGCTAGCCTCATGGACTAGCTATGTTGTTCGTTTTTGTATTCATACACCATGTGATTTGACTACCCATAGGTAGTCTTGCATAAGAAATTCATATTTTAGGTATAGGTTCACTATAATATAAGATTCACAATGAGGCAAGTGACCCATATTAGCCTGTTCTTTAAGTTGATGAAGAAGTATGATTAGAGCAATGAGCCACAATTGTTGGAATCAACTTTAGTACTCCGTATTTTGATTTTGGGTTTATGCAAATCTCGTAGACTCAAGCAAAACCTCTACCTCCCAAGGTAGGTAAGGTCTGCGTACACTCTATCCTCTCCAGACCCTACTTCTGGGATTATACTAGGTATGTTGTTGTTGTCATGGACTCAAGCAAAACTGAGGCACTCATATTATCTGAGGTTAATGATCCCTAATTACTACTTATCGTCCATTTTCAACGTACTAGTCTTATTATGAAGCAGTCTATGTTTAAAGCAAGATTCGCGGAGCCATATGTCTGCAATAGTTGTTTTTTGGTAGGTTGAACACGAGACAGAAGAGGTTTATGCTGAGACCATATTATTGCCAAATCAAGATGTAAGAACTCAATTTACTTGCTCTTTGAAAATTTTCTGGATTAACACTCTTACTTACAACAAGAATACAATTCCTTGCAGCAAAATGAGCCAACAGCTCCGGAATTTAGTGCTCTTGACACTCCAAGGCCCGAGTTTCAATCGTTTTGCAAGGTCTTAACTCAATCTGATATAAAATGCAATTGGGGACTGTCCGTGCCCCTCAAAGATGCTGTCAAATGCTTTCCTCCCTTGGTAATGCGCTAATTTATTGTATCTGTTTCTCTAATTTTTCCCTTTTAAGTTATCTGGTTGACTGGAGTTTGATTTTTGGGACTGGTTTCTTCAATGATCAGGACATGGCACGAGAAAAACCATGCCAAGAACTGATAGTTAAGGATCTTCAAGGCTATGAATGGCGCTTTAAACATTCATACCAAGGCAATTCCTCCTCTCCTATGTTTAGATTGACTATTAACAAACTGAATTATTGTTGTGTTATCCAACTAGACAAATGACAAAGAATGAGACCTAAAATTTACCTGCTATGGTAGGATTTTGAGTTTATTGCTCATCATTGAAAATGTTAACGAAACCATTGTTGTACTTTTCTTTCACCGAATCTGGTATGCACCTTTACTTAGACTAATTCTTTAAGATGTTTCTATTCATTGTTTTAGTTTTATACCCAAAAAAAAACACCGAAATTAAGTGAATTAAAAGCTATATCTTGATGTTCTATGCTTTTACTGTCCAAATTATTTTATCCATTAACTACACTGAGTAGGCAAACCAAGGAGGCATTCGCTCACAAGTGGCTGGAGTACATTCGTTACTAGAAAGAAATTGCTTGCCGGGGATTTAGTTGTCTTCTTAAGGTACTTTTCCGATGGCATGCTTTTGGCCTTTCTGTTGAGCTACATGTCCTGCAATTGTGTATCTTGTAGAATCTTTATCTTTGCCTACCGCATTTGATTTATTTCCCTTTGATTCTGCTTCAAGGGATGAAACTGGCAAACTACATGCTGGGATTAGACGTTTATCTTATCAACGCTGTTCTGTTGGAGCATCAACATTTTCAAGACAAAGCATGGAAGGGGTTCTTGCAGTTGCTTCTCATGCCTTTGCAACCCGAAGTCTCTTTTTCGTCTACCACAAGCCATGCTACAATAAGTAATAACTTTTGAACTAAAATGAAGTCTGCAATGAGAACTTCACTATCATTTTTACGCATATATATATTTGGTCGAACGTTACAGATCAAGTCAATTTATTATGAGCATGAGCAAATATTTTGAAGGTGGAAACCACGGGCGTGGAGTTGGCATGATATCTAGAATGCAACACGGAGGGGAGGACTCTCATGCGAGAAGGTAATGGAACATTGAGTTCCTAACTCTATACAAGTCTTTTGCAGAAGGAATTGATATACATTTATTGCTATTTTGATATGCAGAACAAATGATTTGGATCTTATGCTTGAGGAGGATCAATACATGCAAGACGCGCCCAACTCTGCTCAACCTACTATGATGGCGCTGGAGATCAGGCAACAGCCAGTTCAATGGCTTAACAATATCCATCGGTTTGCCCCTGTAGAGGACAATGTACTGCAATTGCAAACAGCAGTTGTAAGGGTAAATAATGAGGGATCTTTTCCAAGTGGAACTGTAGCCATCCAACCTCAAGATCAGGACTTTTATGAGCTATTCAAGGAAATTGACTTTGCAGACTCTACAAACACTAGTCTTGATATTGTACCTTTGGATTGGAATAGTGATTGGTTCAGACCAACCATACAAGGTACTAATAGTTATATCATAAAAGTGACTATACCACAATAAACGTTTAGTTGAAAATGGAATTGCAAACTTTTGATCCCTCCATATTCATGAAACATGACTTCCACAGTTTGGATAGTTTCACTAGGTTGCTGTTCCATCATTGAATAAAAAAGCCTGGCTGTAACCAGTTTATTTATGTTCCTCTATCTGGATTTTTCATTTTAAGATGTTAGCTTGTCCTTGTAGATTTCGATGAATGGCTTGAAGAGCAGGAAGAGACTATTCCTCCCGGTCAGCAGACTTCTTCCATATCGGAGCATCCAACTTCCTTCCAAGAGATGTCTATCTCTTCTACCCCAAGTCAAATTCCCTACGAAGGACCTGGTCGCGGGGACGAGCAAGTTCCTTGGGGAGGCTATCAAGTAGCACGGCGATGTTTACCAATACTCAGTAGGGTTGTCTCGCGGTACCCTGATTCGCTGGTGAACTTCAGGGTCGCAAATAGCATACTTCAGTCAGCATATTTGGAAATTTGGGCAGAGTTAGTCTACTTTCTTGATAATCTTAAAATAGTGAACTTGTCCAAGGATCAGTTCAATGTTGCTAGGCAACATATGTGGGACTTAAAGTTAAGTGGCATTGAAATTGGCTGGCTTGAAAAGCGTTTACTGCGTATCGATGATGTATTTATCATGGAAAGTTTACTGCAACGGCGACAAGCACTCACACGTACAATGGAGGACACGGTAGGACAAGCACTCACATGTCCAATGGGGGAGATGTTAGGACAAGCACTCACACGTACAATGGAGGAGGCGTTAGCTACATTTAGACAGCTGGATGAGGAGCTTGGATGTATAAACAAGGAGCTTCATAAATTATCTCTGAAGGTTGGCCCAAATCCGCCTATGAGATACCAACCTGTCTTGGAGGGTCTGTTGTAGATTTATGTTAGTAACTTTATCCTTTCTATTTGACTGCATGACAAGGAGAAAAGGCCAAACATAGTCCACTATATCTTTGGACGTAGGCTCAAAATGATCGTATTTCTTTCACCAAGTTTAGAAATTGGTGAGACATATTAGTGCGCGTGAGAATTTATCTGTTAAAATTCTCACGGACATTTGATTTAGAACTGTAAGTGCGCCACTTTGTTAAAGAATATCGCGAATTGCCCTTCTTTTGGGGTGGTCTTTAAATTTTGTCCCTCATTTTTGAAATATTTAAATTTTACCCTTCGGCTAAAATCCATAGGTTCCAGGTTCGAACCCCCACTCAATCAAAAATTTTAAAAAAATTATCAAGGCAGAGTTTAAATTTCGCTATGCCCCCACCCAAGATACACTCGTTAAGGATTTGCCAAAGTTATGCCTGACCCAAAGATAATTTTCCTCCCTGGGCAGACTTGACATAAGTATGCCGGGTCCGGCATAACTTTGGTAATTCCTTCACAAGTTTATCTTGATCCATACTTATGTAAATGAACTTTTAGTTAAGCCTTAACTAAATGTCTTTTCCTAGTTATACCTTATGGGGCAGACTTTTAGTTAAGGCATAATTAAAGGGGCAATTCGCAGAATTGCCCTTCTTTTGGGGTGGTCTTTAAATTTTGCCCCTCATATTTAAAATTTTTAAAATTTGCCCTTCGGCTAACACCCATAGGTCTAGGTTCGAACCCACGATCAAAATTTTAAAAAAAATTCGCAAGGCAAGTTTAAATTTCGCTATGGACACGGCATACTTTTATTAAGGAATTACCAAAGTTATACCTAATTCTAAGATACTTATGCTCAGGTAGCATTTAAGAGCAGAGGAGCGTATCCGTATAACTTGATAATTCCTTCACAGTTACGCGGCCCAAAGATAAAAAGTCATTTATTACTGGTGATGCGTTCCCCACCGCATAACTTCAGGAAGGAATTATCAAAGTTATGCCGACCAAGATACTTATGCCTTATGGCGTACTCTGGTATATATAGTCGGGTCCAGATAACTTTGATAATTTCGACAGTTATGCCAACCGTATAAAAGTTTGCCCATTAAAAGTATGCCCCCACCGCATAACTTTGTGAAGGAATTATCAAAGTTATACGGACCCGGGATACTTACGCCAAGTCCGCCTATACAGACGTAGTGATGCCGGTCCGGCAGATAAAATTTGTAATTCCTTAACAAAAGTATGCCGGTCCGGTGATACACGCGACTCAAACCTCGTCTTGCGATTTTTTTTTTTAATTTTTGCTTGAGCGGGGTTCGAACTCGAACCTGGCGCGAAAGCTCAAAGTTGCAACGCGAAGGGCAAAAAATTAAAGATCAAGCAATACGAGGGGCATAATTTAAAGACCACAAATATGAGGGGCAAAATTTAAAGACCACCCCAAAAGAAGGGCACTCCGCGCAAAAAAATGGTTCTAATGGTTCAATCTAAGGTTTACAGTTTTATAGACATTATTGATTTTGTTTTTTGCGCGGATTTCCCTTCATTTGGGGTGGTCTTTAATTTTTGACCTTCAAATTGGTGGTCTTTAAGTTTTGCCCTTCGTTTAATACCCCGAGATTGTGGGTTCAAAACCCAGCTCAGTATAAAAAAATAAAAAAAATAAAAAAATAAAAAAATAATTGCAAAGCAGAATTTGTGAGGCAGAATTTTGCAAATCTGACCATACAAATTCTTGCAGAATTTGGGCATTAAGAGAGAAATTTGCAAATTCTATCCATGTGCAAATTCTGACTTTAAGGCCCAAATTCTGCCTGCCTGAAGGATAAAAGTTAAAAGACATTTCAGCTTGAAGGATAAAAGTTAAAGACCACCTCTAAGGCCCACATTTCAACCTGAAGGATAAAAGTTAAAGACCACCATTTTGAGGGACAAATCCTGCAAATTGCCCTTATTGATTTATTATAGTTCTAATTCGGCCGGACCTATGTGCTCATTGGGCTGAATTCGACCATACGGACCAGAAAGGGCTCATTTGCACTTTTGTCCTTATTCTGTGCTGGTCTTTAAATTTTAATCCTTCAAATATCTGGTCTTTAATGTTTTCCATTCAAAATCAAACTTTTGCCTATAGGGACATGAGGTACGCATCATAATTTCAAAAGGTTATGTCAGCGCCCTTAACGAACTCATGCCTATAAAGGCATAAGTTCGATTTTGAAGGGAAAAAATTAAAGACCAGACCATTTGAAGGGAAACCGTGCAATTACTTCACCAGAAAACTGTCTAATTTGTTCTGGCATTCTTTCGGGTTCTTGTTGATCTGATCTAAGCTGAAAATGTTTCGACCACAGGCTTCTCTAACCCTCATATATTTGTCATGAAATGGTGGAAAAGAATCATAAATTATAAACTATAGTTCATTTTCAACTTTGCAAATGCTTTCCGGGTGCATGTATTGATGAAGCTGAATAAATTTATTTTTAGTTATACAATGTAATTTCCACCAATACTTTTTTCGCTTTAAAATATATTTGTGAGGCCACTGAAAGGTACAAAAAGAAAAGATACATGGTGAATGATTTCTCAAAATGTTATTAACCATTGATATTAGCTTAAGCTAGTGGGAGAGCACCTCTTGTTACCAGAAAATAAGGTTTTCTTTTTTTTTGGAATGTACTTCCTATAATATATTTTTATCTATTTTCGAAATTCGAACTCGGGATCTTTGGTCAAGGCTGAGGAATCACATCCGTCTCACCACATCCTTTATTAACATCTCTTTTATTCTAATAATTATTGATTGGATTTGTTTTTGTTTTATATTGATGAAACTAGGAATAAAAGGGGGAGGTGATGATGCATACAAGTTGAATATTTTTAGAATCTTTTGTAAGTACTTGTTCCTTTTCAGAACCTACAGTATGCAGAATATATCTTTGGAATCTTTTCACATATTCTTCTTCTAAAACTTACAGAACACAGATCAATGATTAAATCGTTTGTATGTTGATGACATTCAGAAAAAAAAAAATCAATCGACTACCATAAATTCAACGTAACGTATACAAATTATTGATCAACTAAAATACAACATAAAGAATTACTCGACTTAAATATTGTGTGATTAGAGAACTACTACTTGTCTACTTTACAATGAGAAATTGTTCAAATCTGTTATGTGTTACTCATTTGGTCATTCAAATCAGTGGCATAGCTATATTGATTGAAGGTGGCCAGTCAAACACCATTTATTAGAAGATTATACTATGTATAAAGAAAATAATATACTACATATATAGTTCAAAAATTATTTCTTATAAGTATATATTAATCTTGAATGTCCTAAGCGAAATTCCCGGTTTTATCATTGATTCATCTTTCATACCCTTGCCATTAACAGGGCTCTAGGCATGAAGAGTGGATTTTACGTCCAAACTTTGAGAAAAAGAGGTCTACATTTACCCCTCAATTTTAACTATGTCTACATTTACCCCTCAATTTTAACTATGGTATAGAATTACCCTCAATTAAGAAATGAAGATGCAAAAATAAAAGCTAGTGAGTCAGAAAAAAGAAGTACAAAACAGCAAGAAAAAGGGCTGTCCATTTACTGTGAAACAATAAAGCTAAACAGTAAAATATCCACCAAAATTTGAGGTAATAAAGTGAAAAAAGAGAAGAAAAAAGGACACTACTTTTACAGATTAAAGATTACGAATAGAATCTACTTTAAGTAGATTTTTCAAAGTGCACGAAAATGATTTTCCCCCTTTTCAATTTAAAGAAAAAGGGGTTTTAGGGGCCACTATTATCCACTTTTTTTTCTTTTTTCTTTTTTTATTGTCTCATCTTTTTCACTTTTTAGACAACAGGCTGGTAATTCGGAAGAATGTTTTGTAGATAAGAGTTTGGTCAGAGGAAAAAGAACCTTGTAGGTTTTGGTTGGTGAAAACTTTCAAGTTGTTAATTGTTGAGTTTAACATACACTATCCAATCATCATAAAAGATATAAACAAACATTTGTATAAGGTGAGATTGATGTACTTTTTATTTTTATAATGATGTGTTCGGACTTTTTTATGCTCACCTCAATCGCTTCTTCATTACATTTTGGATCTCCTCAGTGAAGTGACTACCTCCCTCTATCATTGTTACCCGGTAAATTTGTTCAGCACAGCTCAGGCAAATAAAAAAAAAATCACCTTATTATTTTTTAATAACCTGTTGCAATTATTCAAAAAAAAAAAAAAGGTATAAAATATTTTTCACTATTACTGTGTATGATTAAAGGCAAATATGTTACTAGTTGTGTGTTGGATTGTTTTTTTTTTTTGGGGGGGGGGGGGTGGGCGGGGGGGAAGGGGGTGGTTAGCATTTGGAAATTGGGAGATTGATATGTTGAATCATTCAAATCCAATTGGATTAATTCAGTTCAGGAGATCCCTTAAGAAAAGCTGACCCTTTCTCTTTTTTCTTTTCTTAATTCCAAGAAGGCATATATATGCATGCTTTTTACTTTTCTTCAAATTTTGACCGTATTATATTCCCTGGTAAGTAATAACCAACTACAGCAAGAGATGATCATAGCACACAGGTATTGTGAAAAGCCAAGTGAAAAAAAGTGAAAGTTTCCTTGCTCCAACAGATTGTAATATTCATTTGGTATATGGATACCAGATCCAAAAGAACAATATTGGTCGGACCAATTCAGATTCGTGTTCCGTATAATTTACTAAAGGGGCCGGAAGATGTCTCGATCAAGATTTCGCTATTCTCGTGACTTGAACTCGAATAATAATTTGATATCCGAAACACACTGATCCAACTTAAATTCACGCCGCATACAACTCACATTAAAGAGGGAAGCATTCTTTCCATTCTCATCCCACTACTTCTAGAAGATCTCTTTATGATCATTGACTCATTGTAGGTACTAGGCAACTAATATAACCCGTAAAATCGAACAAATAATACCAAAAATTAATTACACTATCACAATCAAATATTTTTATAACAATTTTTCTCTATAATAACATTTCACTATAAATGTCGGAAAAAATTTGGAACTACCATTTTGCTATAGCATCCAGAAAATATCAGATAAACAACGCCGTTATATAGAGATTTGACTGTATAAGTTAATGTGAGGTTGCATTTGCGAGAAGCTACATTAAAAACACCTCTAACAAACTTTTAAGTAAATGTTTGAGAATCCCATAATAGTAGTAATTCAGTTTGTGAAGTGTATGCACATGATGTAAAGTTGTAAAGCACACTGTACGTATCTGCAGCACACTTCTTGGTACAAATTATTCGTGGATAGGGACATCTAGCTTGCTAGCTAGCCCTGCCCATAAAGAATCCCATAGTTCGTACAAACTTAAAAGCATGTATGATTTTTATAATTTGTGATCTTAAATACGTTACTACAATAAGTTTGTGTTGACAAGGCTTCAATTCGTATGATATAGTTTGATGACTTGACACCAAACTTAGCTCCCGTTTGGCCATAGATTTTGGAAGTATATTTTGACAGATTTTGAAAACAAATCTTCAAATTTTCAAATTTTGGCTCAAATCTGTTTTTGGGTCAAGATCTATGTTTTGGTCTTTTCAAAACTTTTAAAAACTACCCCAAACTTTTGTATTTTACAAAAAAAAAAAAAAAATCTATTTATGACCCTACTAATTCTATCTATCATTTTCCTCCATTAATGTCGTATCTACCATGTTTCCACAATTAAAGCAGTCTCTTCTATAATGTGAAGATCATTCGTACAATGTGGGAAGATTATATTAAAAAATAGGTAGTTACTCCGTTGTTTTTTTTCTTGCACGGATGGATCTTGTATTGTAATTGAATTGTAGTAGCTAGTAAGTGTGTTATTAGCAATTGTTGTTGAAATATCATGTTCTGCATATTTTGAGATTAAAAAGTATGTATGTTTTGTATGGTTGGGTATTCGTGATAGTTTTTAGTACTTATGAGTATAAGTAATGTTTCACGTTTTTCAAAACAAAAAGTGAAACATGTTTTGAAAAACTATGGTCAAATACATTTTGAAAACTTGAAAAACTTCACCCAAATCAAGTTTTTCAATTTTTTTTTTTGGGAATCTATGGCCAAACGCAAGCTTAAAGAAAAAATAAAAATTCTTGTAACTTATCATCTTAAACATCTTAAACATAATCATAAACATATTTTGACTTGATACAAAATTTAAGAATATAAATAAAGACCTTTGTAACTTAAGATCTTAAAGTATAACTTGTTTTCAGAGGGCATAATATTGACGTTTTTGAAAGAAAAAATCAATTAAGTGTATTTTACAGCCTACTTATTATTTCTAATAACTTCAACTAGAAATAGAGAATTTAAATTTTTTGTAAAATGGGTTTAATTTGAGGTGTAATTCAAGTGATATAACGATACACAAACCTTCAACCTTCTTTTTTGCCAAGTGAAATTATATTATATCCAAATATAACCGAATCAAATACCCCCTCTTTTTTTTTCTTTTTTTTAACTTCAACTGCTACTCTATGTTTTAACATGAAATATCTATTTTTTTTAATAGCATGGGAACCCGCAGATGCTACCCTTCGATGCGCACAGGATAAAACCTAGATCCTCTACAATAACTCAGCAATCCATTTTTTGTTTCTTGTGTTGTGAAAAGATGTTATTTATAATTAGAATGTAAAAATGTTAACAGGTCAGGATCTAACATGTGACCCTACAATTGTACAAATAGAAGTAATCATTTTCTAAGACAAAATTGTTCAAACAAAAGAATGTCCTTCGAAGCACTGTAAAAAATGTAAAAGACAGGAATAAAATCTGATCAGTCTACATTGATTTACAGTTCAAAAAACTATGACATGAATTTAAAAAAAAAAAAAAAAAAGTTGAGATTATCCCATCAACGTACAAGGCCTTATTATTAATGATAATACAAAAAGAAAATCAGAAACTAAAGAAAATTGCTAAATGAAACAGTACTTACGAGGTAATGTGATAGTTAACCGCATTCGAAGAAGAATTTATGTTATATACATAATCAATATAATCTTTTTATAGTATCATGTATTCCAAATAATATTTATAAGCTATAGTTTTGAAACTAAAATATATTATTTGTACAATAACAAAAAATGACTCGATACACTGTAAAAATTTCTACGCTGATGCAAAGACACAAGTCCAGAGAAAGGATAATATTAGGGCAACAGACATAGGTTGTAACTTTCATGCTTGTCATTATACGTATGGTTTCGATGCCTTATGGGAATATGTAGAAAAATATATACCGCACAAACTTTAAAACAAAAATAGCGAAAAAATTGTTTACACAGTCAAATCATTAAAAAAACTATTAGTACGTCTCTTAATAAGGATTAAGTTATAACTTGATAAAACTAATAACGAACCTCCTATTATTCTAATAAAATGTAAGAATATTATATTTATTATATTATCGATGTATAATTTAAATTTAGATAATACAAAAAAGAAGAACAGATCCAAGCGCATAGCCGTGAGCTTCTTTTATTGTAGCACGTGAATATGAGTCAATCCCATGAGCCGCACAAATGGCCCTAATTACAAAACCCTATGCTAAAAATACCTCTCAAGAACAAGAACTAAAACCCTAAAGAAAAAGAATTATCAACAAAAAATTTACGTTACATATATGTTACACTAACAAAATACTTTTTTCACATTATTAATATAGTTTCAGTTATTATAACAGACAACCTACTAGTTGTTTAAGGTTACTAGCTAATCGGTATTAATTGTAAAGGGTTGCTTGCGCTGTCCTTTTAATAATCCAAGATGTATAATATATTTTATACAAGTCGTTTGGTTCAAAATCAAGTTAATGCAACATTATAATCATGATATATGGTTTCACCTTCAATGTGGGAGTTAATCTCATAATTTTGTATAAATTTTATCCTAATTTTAGTTAATATTCATGTCAACCAAATATTAGATAAGTTTAATTTGAATTTTATACTGTGAAAAACCCCATAATCCCTGTAACCAAACAACCCCTTAAGTGCATTCAACTTTAAACTCTACACAATAATGTAAATCTATAGCTTTCTTGATGGTATAATTTTCTAGATAGACTAGATGCAGTACAATCACGGTACACAAATTATACTTCATCCATCTGCAAGAAAAACTTAAACATGAAAGAAACAAACATATAAACTAGGAAATGAAAGATTAATTAACAATATGAAAACACATTTCAAATTAAGAATCCCTACATATATATCATTATGTAAATTAAGAAAGTGGACAGGATGAACTAATTTCAAAAGTACCTGTTGCAACTGAGAGAGAAGAAAATCACCTCAAATTCCTTAGCACCAAGGAGAGAATTCTTCAACAATCACCATGGCCGAGCATAGATCTCAACAAAACAAATTAGACAACAAGAAAAAAAAGATAAAAAAAAAAAAAGAGCTAGCTTTTGATTTATATTATGAGATGGTCACATATTTCAACATCATATACACGATATCGGAATATGCTTGGCTCCTCATACGCCATTCAACAAGGCCCATCGATATATTACGATGAGCTCTGCAAATGGCATACAGGGAGCCAGGCATATACATGTATATGAACGTACATACACATACTCATATATACAATATAACTAGCTCATTAAATTCATAACAATTTTTTTTCCCATGATCATTTTTATCAAGAATAAAGAAGATGAAGTGAATTTAGGGAGGAGAATAATGGTTTATATTTAGGAAAAAGTGAAAAATAAAAGGGAAAAGAGAGATATAAGTGATGATCAAAATGGGGTCCTAATCAAATGGATCTTCAAACCCCAAATTTAAAAAAAAAAAAATTATAATTATGTATACAACCACAAAACCAAGTAGCTTTTTTTTCTCATTCTTGTTTATCTATTAAAAAAAAAAAAAAAAAAAAAAAAAAGTAACTGTAATAACAACCCTTTTTAAACGGCACAAAACAAGCATAGCCTTAAAAAACACAAGAAATAAGAAGAGCGATTTCATCTCTTGTGTTTTTTTTTTCTTTTCTGTTCTTTGAGAGAGAAAGAAGGAATTTTTGTAGGGCTGTTCTTCACCTTCTACATATATAGACACTTATAAAGAGAGAAAATGGGCAAGTTCCTTTTGGTGGAGTGGGGTGGGATGGGGGTGAGGGTGGGCGTTGAAAGAAAAGTTTGAATTTTATATAACAATGACGTTGAAAATATTTACACCGTCAGATCACTTGAATTTTTTTTTGCAGATAAGGTTTTATGATTAGTGAATACTCTTTCCGTTTTAAATTATGTAGCGGTGGTTGATCATATACGGATTTTAAGAATGAGAAAAAAATACTTTTGAAACTTGTGATCTAAAATAACTCATAAACGTTTGTCTGGCCATAAATCATCCTGTTGAAGATAAAATGAGAAGTTTAAAGTTTTTTTTATTTTTCTAAATAAAGATTATGATATTTTTCTGAAATAGATTAAAAGGAAAGTAAATCACTGGACGAAGGGAGCCCGATTAATAATTTGGAAAAAATGAAAAAGTAACATGTTATGACATGTTAAATTACACTAATACTTTAAAAACCTTTACATTGTCAATATATATAACTTAAATCCGCGAAAAAATTGGTTCTTTTTCCTAATATTTCTCTCTTACCGGGTCGTGTTTAAAGGTGGATTCAAGATTAAAGTTTATGTTACTGCATTTTCATGAATCCATAAATTATGCTCTGGATCTGTCACTGATCAGATCAGATTCAAGTTTTATACATTAATAATATAAACATATTTTTTAATTATTAGTGAAAGTTAACTAATTATATAGCATGTTATTGTTGTGATCAAATTACCATATAGGTCCTGATACTATAAAGTACTCTATCCGTCATAAGTTCGAATTTCTAGAATCAAACTTCATAATTTTGACTACGAAATCGGACATATAGAATCTTAAGTTTTCAAAAATAGAATTTACATATTTGTAAACTAAGTAAAAGGTACTATAAATCACAATAATTAATAATAAAAAATACTTAAAAGGCACATGGAAAAAGTGCAATCAAAATAAAATTTGTTTGACAACAAATTCGAACATCATTGCATAAAAATAAAAACGGAGAAAATATATAATCAGTTTGTGCATATAACTTAAATTAATTGATGTTTATAACCACCCAAAAGTGTTTTTTCAAATGGGGTTTGAACTATCTTTCTCTTTCTCTCTCTTTCACTTTCCTTTTTGCTGGTCTCAAAGCAATGGTTGCTTTTCTCTCTGAAACTACTTTGTCTGCATGTGTTTGGAACAACATGGATTCCTCTCATCTTTCCTAATTTATTTTTCTCTTCTTTCTTTAAATAAACAAAAAAATTTAAAAAGAGAAAAAGTAAAAGGAAAAAAGAACATTACCCATAATTATTTAACTTCTGTTTTATTCTGCCCCTACTCCTATCACTTCATTCTTTATCTTTCTGTTCTCTTTTGTATTTTATCAGTTTTACAACTAATCCAACCAGTTATCAATATAGTTTTATATATACCCTATTACCATTAATATAATGAGTTTAAATTATATAGGCTTAATGCATATGCAGCCCCCTAAACTTGTCCCTTTTTTTTTATTTGTGCTGTTCAACTAAGTTGTTCTATTAACTCCCCGAACTCGTCCTCCAGCGTGTCTATCAAACCTCTAAATTTGATTTTTATTAGAAGCAAAAAATAAATTGTGGTAATGAAGGTAAAGTAATATTGTAGACGTGTGGTAAAAATATTCTTTTTAGGTCATGGATATGTCGATTTATAGCGGTTACTGCTTCTTTCACTACCAACTTAATTAAGGGAGCTTACTCTTTTTTCCCCTCTCAATTCTTTGCTAATCTTAGCTAAAAAATGACATAATTAAATTAGAATATATATTAGCATGTTGCTACATTGAAGATAGAATCTTATGTAAGTCGATTGTGTTTGATAGGCAACTTTGGGGACGAGTTCAGGGGTTCAATAGGAACAACATTTAATTGAGGTACCAAAATGGAAAAAAGGGACAAGTTCAGGGGGTTGCATATGCATTAAGCCAATTATATATGTTGTCAATTTAACATGCCATCAGATCATCTTTCAGGAGTTAACCTGCGTTATTTCAATATTATAAATCACATATTTTATAGAGATTTACTTGTAAATTATATCTTTAGGATGACCTCACAGAGTAAAATTCTTTACACTGGTGCAGCGGCAAATCTAGGATGATCTACGGGTTCATGTATATTTAGTAGCTTTTGTCCAGATCCCTTATACGTATTAAAAGATTTACTAAATATCTATAAATATTTAATTGTGATATTTAATTATTATTGTATATTAATTTGAGAAAATTGTAAGAATGCATAAACTTTAAATCCTTGATCTGCCTCTACATTGACAGGTATATAGCTTAAATTCTTATATAAAAACTTTAAAATGTACTTCTATTTTAGGAAAGGGAGAGAAGGGGTTGGCTAGTAGTAGACAACAGTTTAGCAAGATATAGAATATAGTCTAATTTACTTTAATATTTTAATTAACATAAGTTTTTGTTGTTATTATTCAGGAATTAGGTTAAATTAGCTAGCTAGAAGTCAGATTGCCAAGAAAGTGCATGGCAAGTGAGGAAGGAAGTTTGCAATCATACTCTTAACCTTATTTGAAATCTTTCTTTGAATGGTCAATATCTTATGAGAATCTTTTGCTGGCTATGCCAGTTCACCAATAAAACTCTAGAGTTGACATCAATAAAACAAGCTAGTCAGGTTTATATGTGTGTGAACAGTTTTTGTCTACATTATGTTAGACCTTTGTGTATGTGTTAAAGATATTAACCTTTTCACCAAGGATTTATACATACTATATCAGTATAGTTTAACATGTGAAAGGGAAGAAGGTATCAATCCACTTCTAAAAGATTTTTGTTAAATTGCTGAAAGGGATTTTTTAGATTAGTTACCATTTTTACCAAATTATTGATTAATGTTTTTTTTTTAATTAAAGATTTACATGTAGTTAACTTATATATAAGCGAACATATTTTCGTATAAATATCTTTTATACCATCAATATATATAAAACTTGAACTCTTTTATCAGACCCTTCAATATCTATTTCCTCCTCTCCCCTCCTACAATGGCAGAGCTACGTTTGGCGAAGGAGGACAATTGGATTCTCTTTGCCGGAACATTCTACTGCATATATAGGTAAAAGAAAGTTATGTATATAAAGATATTTTTTTGTATAATATTTTTAAAATCTTCTTATTAAAATTTATGGCTTCTTGAATAGATTTTTTTTTTTTCATCCTACCAAAACTATATAGGAAAAAATAAAAGAGAGCCTTAGAATTTCATTCCAATGCTCTCATATTTGCATCATGGACTTTACTATCAAAGAAGAATTCATGATTTGAAGCTTATATTTTTTTTGCTATTCTTCGCTTGTCATCAAGTTCTCCTAATTAACTAATTTATGTTACTGAATTCGTAGCTTATTCTATGTATTTGTAAAATTTGAATTAAAACTTATACGCTGTGCTGAATCCGTACAATAAAATGTGTATATGCCCCCTGCTTTATGCCCCCTGCTTACCATGTTTTGACTGAAGTGGAGATTGGAATAAATGGTGGAAACTAGGCAATTGATAATTGATTTTGGCCATGTGTAAGCTTTGAAAAGGACATCATGATTGTGTTTTGTATGTGTATGTGAGAGAGAGACACATTACATATAGATAGGAAAGCTAGCTATAGCTAGAGTCAATGGTCAAATTAGGGCTAGCTAGGACATTATCATGCTTCATGTGCCTAAGAAATGAACCTATGAATGAAGATAAATTGCGAAAAGGAAGTAACTGTGTTCTTGTCCAAATCTTTACCTAATTTGTCTTAGGTTCCATTTGTATGTAAGTATATAGTCTGAAATTCATGATGATGTATTATTCTCATCTCTCACACACAATTCATGTTACTTTTATTTCTATGTATATTATTACATGAGTTCCAAATATCATATTCATATCTAAGTATTTAAATCTCTAAATTTAAATATTCTCTTATACAATTATTGTAGTTATATGTTGCAAAATCACTAGATTGGTCATTTTACGATGAACGTTCTTGTTGAAAGTCGAAAATAAGGGATTTTAAGTGAAGAGTTCATCGAAACAGTTGCGGAAAAAAACGTTTTCAATGAATTTTTGACAAAAAATCATTGAAAATCATGATTTTTCTTGTAGTGAACTTAGTAGAGATTTTAGATTGTTCCTTATGTCCAGGGGCGGATCCAATTTAAAGGGTGGGGTGGCATCCACCCCCGTATTAATAATTTTTTTATATCTTTATGTTGTAATTTAATAAATTAGGTTAAATATTTGATCCTCGCCACCCAGCGGATGATCCACCCTAAGGGTAATGGCCACCCCCTAAATTAATAATTTTTTTATATACTTATGTTGTAATTTGCTTAAATTAGGTTAAATATTTGATCATAACTTTTTTAAATTAGATAAAGGTGTCACTACTTTGTAGATACAGTTTGAATCTATTCAACATTTTTCGACTCTGTTTTTAACATTAACTTTTTACTTCCTTTGTACCAAGGTAATTCTCTTTTGCTTCTCCCAATTTTCTATTTATCTTTTTATTATTTATATTATCTTTCCTTTTCTATTATTTTATCTCGTTATCTCTACAGGAAACACACAATAGAAATTTCAAAATCCCTTAAATTAAGCATTTCTCTTATTCTCAAATCAAAGATATTTAAATCGAAAAACTTGGGTCTCAATGGAAAATTTGGATTGAGATCAAAATTAATTTTTTTTTTTTTAATAATTTCTTTTGTTTATTACTCCCTTAGTCCATGTTTACTTGTCTATATTTGACTTGGACACTCTTAATAAGCAACAAAAAAAATGGAGAAATGAATTGGAGTACTTAATAATAAGGATAAAATAGGTATAAAATGGTAAATTATGTCTTGGTTTTTCAAACTATATATACTTACAAGTAAAAGCGGACATATATTTTTAGTATAATGGACAAATAAAAATGGATGGAGGGAGTGTATTTAAAAATTTATGCTATTGTATAATTGTTAAATTCAATTTAAATCACTTTACTAGTTAAATTGTGATGGAAATTTCGTAAGCACTGCTTAGAAAAAACATGAAATTTATGATTTATTTTTGAAAACTTGTAGTTTATCTAATTCTACATTTATTTATGGGGTGTATTACCTATTGAAGAGTTTTTTATTATTTTTCTTATTTTGATTGGTGTAATTCCTTTATTGAAGATGTTATTTTACTTGTGCAAATTCATTTTTGAATATATATAAGAGATGCAAGTCCGTCGGTGAAAATGTTGATTTTACTTTTGTTGTTAATGGGTGTGATTCCTTGTTTAAGATGCTAATTATGTTCATTTCTTGATTTTTGAGATGTAATTTCATATTTGCAAATAAAAAAAAGCTTATTAAGTTGACCCGAATAACTAAAAAGAGATGGACCCGATCCAACTACACGTTCCTAACAAGATGTACATTAAAAAAAAAATTGTGGCACCCGCCGCCTTCAAATCCTAGATCCGCCTCTGCTTATGTCAACTATATATATATACAGCAGAATTGAAGTGTCCAAATAATGAATAGCTAAAATTTTCCAAGGATTTAAGGTCAACAAATCAACATGGAATCTAAAAATTGGAAGTCCAATTTATACTTGTGATATAGTTGTAAAATGAGTCCGTAGCATAGCGTGTGTTATAAATTAAATGTCTTATATAAAATTCTCTCCAGAGGTGCGGATTGACGTGTTCAACAAGGTGCATTGCTTTGAACTCGAATTATGTGTGCATATGAACAGAAACATTTTATACAATCGACTGCAAATATTCTGAACTCGATGACTTTAAATTCTGTGTTGGCCTCTGATCCTCAGTAACTAATGACTAGTGTGTGCAAATCAAGAGTAAAGCATAAATTAGATCAAGAAAATAAAGATTAGATTAATAAATTAAACAAACAATAAATGAGATGGAATTTATACTACCAATCAACTGATGTAATCATTGAGGATTTGAGGGTTGTGGTGGGATGAATAAGATTTTTCTATCTTTAATTAAAGGTTTCGGGTTTGAGTCTTGAGAATGGAAAAAATCCTGATAGTGAGCAGTTTCCATTAATGGGTCTTACACAATGCGAATTCAGAATATTCACAACCCTAACGGAGACACCAAACATGGAGTGGAAAACTTAAATAAAACTGATGTGATGCTAAGAATACAAAATTTCAAAATATATACCGCTTTGATGACTTTATATCCTGAAGGTTACATTTAGCATAGAATTATTATAATTAATGTATAAAGATCACATAAATTGTAGATTTTCTTGCAGAGTAAAGGGATTTTGGAGGGCCACAAGAAAATGATAAGATATCATAATGATGTAACTGGCTTTATTTTAAAAAAATAAAATCTATTTTTGAGAACATGAAAGCTACTTCTATGCCTCACATCAGCAAATTGACATAAAGATACACTTTTATAAAGTTACAATTATATCTTATGTGTAGAAAAAGATGATCAAATTTAAATTTATCTAAGACACAATGATGAAAATTATAAATTCTCATTATAGTGACGAAAAGTTCTTTTGAAATCTTTTTGACTAAGAATTTGCTTTCGGTTTCCCTATTCATAATTTTATTTTCTCTTATTCTTTTCTATTTTTAACTTATTTCATTATTCAATTGGGTGATTAATTTATTTAAAAACGCCCTGTTTCTTTTTTAAAAATCATATACGTCTGTTTGCAATAAAAGGACGAAAGAATTGTGGTGACATGGTTGTGGACGAAAGACTTGTGGTGACATGGTTGTGATTCTTTCATCCTTAACTAGAGGTATCATGCTCGAGCTCTGATATGAAAAATTCCCAATAGGCAACACTTTCCCCTTTATTGAGATTTAAATTGCGTGAATCTGAATTAGACAATACATATACCAATTACCGGTGAGACACAAAAAAAATGATATGTTATTTTAAGTATTACAAAGTTAAGTTAATATTTGAAGGCTATAATTTGTCATAGTGCAACATAGAGTAGTTTTATTAACATTTTGCCAAAATTCAGAGAATAAGAAAGTCACTATATCTCACTACTTATTATATGCTCTTTGTTCGAAGTTCATAATTTTTCATAATGCATCACTAGGCAGAGTAATTATTTCAATATTTTTAGAAACTAAAATATTCTTCAGAAAATAAGAAAGTAATATTTACAAGGAAAAAGCTGAATGACAGAAATCGAATAGAAAAGGAGTTAGGAGCTTTATTTTGAGAGGGATATTTTGAAGAAAAACAATCAAGAAATATATATATATATACAGAGTTGGATTGAGGATTTAAATTTTATGGGTTCAATCTTAAGATTTTTGGCATTGAACCCATTATATTTATAAAGTTAGGGGTTCATATCTACTATTTATTGCAATTTTAATAATTTTTTACACATAAATTTAGACCCCGCATCGAAAGTTTGGGGTTCTGAACCCCTACCTTGTAGGCTAGATACGCCTCTGTGTATATATATATATATATATATATATATATAATGGATCAAACTAAATGTGCTTATAAGCTAGAAAGTCATAATTGGAGGTGACTTCTTTGTTAGTAGAAACCCACTAATTGTCCAGTTCATTAGGGAGCGTTTTTTGAAGTGACAATACGGGTAGCCTTTTTTTTTTTTTTTTTTTTTTTATCATTTTCCAAAAAAATTGATAAACCTGTGGGTATATAAAAGATATTCTTTGTTTTCCATCACTTTTACATGTGTCAAAGAAATATTGTGACATTTCCGTTCTTACGTACTCATCACCTTTGACTTATCTAGGTGATAAGAATTAATTGTGCTTACCAAACGTTAAATAAGTCAAAAAGTAATTATAAACTAATTTGACCAGCGTATAATTATTCAAATAAACAAGCCAAAGTGAGTAATATTGTCTTGTGTCTGGTCATTTCTTTTTTTTTTTTTTTGGTGTTTTATTCACTATCGCAATATACATTTTAAGACCCGTTAGTTTGTATTAAATCTCATTTTGAAATGTAAAGTGATTCTATCAAATACGATCTTATTCTTAGGACTTAAACTTGAGATTTTTAATTAATGATGAAGAACGAGTATCACGTTACTGTAATCTTTAATGTTAATCAACTTCACCCATCTCACAATGATGATAGTCAAACATTAATTATTTATCTGTAATCTTCGACGTTAATCAACTTCACCCATCTCACAATGATGACAGTCAAACATTAATTACTTATGGAGCCCATTGTTAAATCAAGCCTTTGTTGTTCCTCTATATATAGAAGGCCGAAAGAGTAACACGCATCTATGAAAAGAACAAAACATAAAGTCAAAGTAAGTAGGTATGACAAGAAAGAGAGAAAACTATAATTCCAAAAACCTTGCATGCTCTAATAATTATTACTAGTATCACTTCAAAATTTAAAGGGACAAGCCATAACACATAGTAACATGATTCACCATAAAACATTGTAGTTAGAGTAGTAAATATTCATTTATCTTAATAAAAAATTTTAGGTTCGAATCATATATATTAAATTATCTCTGATAAAGAAGTTTTACACTTTAAATTGAGACTCTTCGGCACAAATTCGAATTATTAGTCAAGCCCCAAGAATGTATACCAAATATCGAGAAAATTCAAAACTTATATGATTAAAAAGAAAGTGAAAATGAATCTAATGATGTGATTAACATATAAAGGACATAGAGAGACACATGGGTTAACAACGTTGTTCCCACCTAAGGACAAGTATAATTTTGCCTTTGTCAATTGAAGTACTTTTGATGGTGAGTTGACACCATTATTGTTTAGTTGAATTGAGGACAATATTATCTTGAGGTTCTAGCTGCTTGAACAAACTTTACATTTGAACTTTATTTTGCATAGTGATTAGACTAGTAGAGAAATACATCTAATTTTTTATCATACAATGTATTAATCTACTATCAACAATATATCGTTACGTTATTAATTAAGTAATCAATAGGAGAAAATTTAGTTCAAACCGCTTCTCGTACGCACACATCTGGATATCTAGAATAGTGTACATAAATCAAAATATAGGTATCAAAAACAGTTGATAAACTAAGAATATGAATGTGTTTGACCACGTACACTATAATCACTTGTTAAGAAAATGAACATTATAAAGCCCAAGTAAACTTCAATTTAGCTCATTAATTAATTAGATGAAAATTATCGATCATATAATGAGACAACGGTTTATTCTCTCAACCAATATTAATTTTTCTGACAGTATAACACACGTGAAATACTAGAGTTGCGAACTAATCTCTTCCTTTTACATCCAGATAAACTGGACATCTAAAGAACATATAAGTTCTGCCAGGCATAAAAGTCATCTTGTCAAATGTCAACCCTTTTGTAAAGCCAATTTGTAATGTGTTGAAGAGTTCTTCTTTTTAGCAATAGAGGATAAGTTTAAACTATAATTGGGAAAAGAATAACTTGTGCTTAATGATGAAAATATGCAAACATGTGAAGCACACAACAAATATAACCTATAAAATGAGCCAAAACGGAAATTTTTGTAACTCTCTATCCAAAGATCCATAACTAGTTAGGGAACTTTTCTTACACAATATAATGGAACTTGTCCTCAACCAAAATTTTTGTCATTGTGACATTACAAAATGGTCAAATATTCTGTCTCAACTCAGCAGCTCACATATATTTTTTACATGTTGAGTCAAGAAAACCCCTTGAGATTTTCAGAACATTCAGATATTATTGGAGCTATATACAAAAAGTCCTATTTTTTTTTATTTTTTTTTTGCATATAAGGCCAACAGTAAAGTCAAGAACTTTTTACAGGGACAAGTTGATGAATACTACATGACATTCAACAAAGTAATAATCAAGAAAAGACATCCCTTTGAGCAAAAACATGCACCTCCAAGGAATGTTTTTTTATGAAAAATGATTTTTTTCTTTCTTTTAAACAGCTTTAGCAATATTGTTAGGGAACCACCATATGTACATTTTCCGGCAAAAAAAAAAAAAAAAAAAATCCATATGTACATTTGTAACAGCACAAAAAGTTGTTACAATTATGTTTAATAAATTGAAGAAACTCGATACAATTTGATTTTCTAAGAGTTTACTAGTATGTTTTAGAAAATTGTGATAAAATAAGTAACATGAAATCCAGTGTCTTGGAGTTATATGTTGATTACTTGAGATTACATCTTTGATTATTATGCTTTTTGAGGTTACAAAAACTTTCAAGAAAATAGATAAACTCTTTGATTATTATTATACCAACGATAATTACGCCTCAGTCCCAAACAGGCTGATGTAATATATGAATTAGTATTGCATCATTTAAGCTCAACTCGTGTCATCATCATACTAAATAAAATATAAGTGAAACAATAATGTTTGTCTTCTAACAAATCTAAAATCTATTCCTAACTTAACTAATAGATACCACCTATACCAATACAAAAAAAACAAAAAAAAAATTGATAACAGATTTCCTACTGATCTGCCGCTAGTCCGTTGATAGTTAATTAGTAAATAAAAGAATATTTTGATAATTGTTTACTAAATAAGACAGCAATAAACTTTTATTGGATATATAATATAAAGACTTTCAAATTTTTTGGACTTGTATATCTTACTAAACTTTATAATTGTATGCACCTCTATGTATTAATTTCCTTTGACTAAATTACTTAAAGAAATACCTTGAACACTGATAAAACAAGAGCATTCTGGATCCAAGACCACAAAATTAATATGGTTCTAATTAGGTTTTATTATTTTTTATGTTTTGGTCTGTGGTGGAACACATCATTATTAAAATCTTGACCGGCCATAGGCATGATCATGATCTAGAAAAGGCTGCAAAGAATACACACAGAAGAGGAAAATGGTAGAGAAGGAGAAGAAAGAGAACAGGAAAGGAATATTAAAAATAGGGAAAAAGTTCTATCGTGTAGTGTGTTGGAAGGAACAAGTGTGGGAATAATATTGTCAGAATAGATCTACAAATTGGTTTTGTAGGACTAGTGCCCCCTAAAATCCCCCCACCCCCTGCCCCTAAACCCTCTTTATTTTACTATAGAAAATAAAATAAAAATAATTTTTTAAACAAACTTTTAAATATAGGCCATATTGGTTTTATGGTCAATATGTCTTCATCCCGAAATAAGTAGATGCTGAATCACGTATTTTTGAAAGGTAACTTGAACTAGCAGGTGGAGTGTGAACCATTGTCACTTGTTAGGCCTCCAATATGATTGATTTGAAGGAGCGAAAGCTACTTGACTGTAAGGAGAAGAAACCGGCTTTATCGATAATATAAACATGTGCTAAAAAAAAGATCCTAAATCCCCCAGCCAAGCTAAGCAATTTGAATTTGTCATGGAAGTTGCTCCGCTCCACATTGACTTCAAGGAAAGAAAGGATCGATGTTGAGTTTATGGGTTCTGAATTCTAGAAAAAACAGCTTAATATTTTGAATAGATTATTTGCATATATTAAGTGAATTTGTAAATACAAATACAGAATCTGCGCTAAAGTTATTAGGTTACTGCCGAACCATAAATAGCCAAATAGGCGTTTAGCTCAGCCCCGATATCCGAGCAAGTAGAGATCCTATATCGAGTCTTTCTGTCACCCTATACCAGAAAAAAATACATACTTGACTCATTAAAAAGATTCAAGTTTGCATGTGTTATGCAAGGGTCGGCCAACATTAAAGGCGTGGGATGCTCAAGCATGTCAGGTTTTTGAATTCGAATTTTACTGTCATTCATTATCAAAAAGAAATACTCACTTGGATTCATTGAAAAGAATCAAGTTCACAAGCGTGTTATACCGGACCAACATTAAAGGCGTTAGGTGCTCAAGCATGCAAGGTTTTGAATTTGAGTCTTACCATGTTCGGTTATCACAAAATATTCTTTCACTTACCTGATAAAAGTTGCTCAATAATATTTACTTGATAAATAAATTGTATGACTGAATAAAAGATACATAATCTGAGGATCAAAACTGTGAAAAAATTGGTATATTATGGTGGTCACTGGTCAGCATTCAGCTATAGCAATCAACAAATGAGAGCTGAGTTTAATGGTGCGTGCTGGTAATATTCATGACTTCAACGTCTTCCAAATGTGCCTCGAAATACACATAAAAAAACACATTTTAATGCATAAACCTTCTGTGGTTCCCATGATGATGAGAAGTGTAAACAGTAGTCTATGCCAGGCAAGTCATGTGCCTACCAGAAACTATTTTCTCAGGGTTTTATGTGTTTGTTGTATCCATGTGTGTTTTTACGCTTTTTTGACTCGGCTAATAGCAACTTGCAACTCCTCGAAATTAGTAGACAACACTCACGCATGATTGTGAGAATTTTATTTTATTTTTCCTTATTTAAATTATATACATTAACATAAAAGACGTTATGAGTTTCACTTAATCGGTGGAGCTAGGGTACCGCAAGGTGATCATTAGAATGTTCTTGGTCGAAACGTTACACTGCATATAACGTCGAAATTATATATTATGTATATATAGTAGATGTTGAATTTCCTTTAACTTTTATATGTCTACTCCTTTATATTTTAAATAACCTTAGTGAAATTTTTTTGGCTCCGTCTTTGAGTCTAGTGATCGATAAAATGATTCGAAATCCGTCTATGTTGCCTGATGTTGTGGAAAGATAAAGGTTCCTTCATCCTTCGTTACAAATTTTCGAATTCAAGCCATTAAGTAGTGTGCATTATTGTTGACTTCTCTAGCAAATACTACTCTTTTACATTTCTTCGCATGCACCTGCAACAACATTCAAGAAATTCACATGTTCTAGTTTGATGCTTTATAAATTGCTTTGGCAGAAAAGATCCCCCAACACATAAATGATTGTTAGTTTAAGTTATGGATCATCATCTTTGATAAAATTACGTCCATTGCGAAAATACTGTTAAACAACTTTATGTAGTTTTTAACGGCTAACCCCGAAAATACTCTACTATGCTAATTCAAACTTTTTTTTTTTTTTTTTTTTGCTCTAATACCGTATGCTTCAAGAGGAAAACATGACTATTACGCTATCTATTGGATTATCATATCATACTTAACACGAAGAGATATATATTATTGTTGATAAATTTAAATTGATAATCTATTAAACTCGGTTTTTGTTCTTGCTAACATGCGTACACTGCTCCACTTTAAAAGAACAATACTTTTAAAATAAAATATTAGATTAATGTTAATTACAATGTGTGAAGAAAGTAGTACAAGAAAAAGAAGAAATCCGCCGCTAATACAAGTCAGTTTACTTTTTCTTTTGTGTCCCTAAAACTTATGCCCTGTGAAGTACAGCTCCTACTAGAACCCTAATACCCTAATTTTTCTGAACTATTAAAAAATGGACAAATAGAAACACAATGTTTAATTTTCTATTAGCTTTTCTAGTTGCACTCTTGCACGCCCGCACTTTTTGATTTAGTTCCCAATGATTTTTGGCAGCCTTTTTTTAAAGTTTCAATTAAGCCCTTTCGTATAAAAAGAAAAAAGGAAAAACTTTAAATCAAGTACCTTGAATTTCTATAGAATGATTTTCATTAGTTAGCTAGTGAACCCCATATTTGTTTCTTTTGGTGCCTTATAATTAGAGGCGATTTAAAATTTGAATTTTATAAATACAATGTTCTTATCATTGAACCTCTTATGTTTTTGAAATTATAGATTCAGAATATAATATTTATTGTAAATTTTAATTACCACCCCAAGGTTAATTTTATATCAGTCGTATATGTCTAGTTTGCTTGTTATCTTTCTTACCCCTTAACAAAACTGGAGTCTCTTAATTACCCCATTTTTCATCGGTTGAACAAGGTTAATTTTTATATCAATGGTATCTGTCTAGTTTGTTTTTATTAAGATTAAGACGTCTGAATCTGAATGCACATTTGAATGATTAAGATGTTACGAATGTTTGTTTTTCAATATCTGAATGTGCATAATGTATTTATTTAAACATAATAAATATACAATTCAAATTAAAAAGTAACTAAATAGTAGAAAATAAATACAAATTTAATTTAAAAAATATTACTATTTGATAAAATAAAAAAAATGAAACATTTATGTTCACTAGTTATGGTGGAGATGTTTTGTAGTCGTGGTGGGTGGTGAGTGGGGGTGGAGGGGTGAGTGGGTGGTGGGTGGTTGGGGTGAGGGGCGGGAGGTAGTGGGGGTGGGGTTGGTAGTGGGAGGTGGGGGTGGGTGGTGTGGGGTAGGGGTTGTTGGTGGGGAGTGGGGGTGGGGTTGATGGTGGGAGCAGTGGGGAGTGCGGGTGGGTGGTGTGGGATGGGGTTAGTGGTGGGGTGGGGGTAGTGGGGAGTGGGGGGTTGGAGCGGAGGGTGGGTGGGTGGTGGAGTGGGGTTGGGGTGGATCGGTAGGGTTGGAGTGGAGAGTGGGTGGGCGTGGGGTTGAGGTGGAAGGTTGGGGTTGGAGCTGGTGATAAAGAAATTTCATTTAAAAATATCTCTTAATGATATTAAGGCCTCATTTGTTGTAGGGATCTAGTAGCTCAGTTGGTTGACTACCTGAACTTTCACCTTGTTGGTGAGGGTTCGAATCCCCACGTTGTAATCCCTTCCCCATTTTCCCTTCCCCTACCCCCTATGTAATTAAAAAAAAAAAAAAAAGGCCTCATTTGTTTGCACTTAATGGAGGTCTGAATCTGAATGGTTCAGATCTTAAGCCATTAAGTGCATTTGTTTACATTAAGATCTAACAACTTATTTGGTCTAAATAGGTCTTAATCATTAAGATCTTGAACAAAGTTTGAATATCATTAAGAGGTATTTTGTATGGATAATTTTTTTTATCGCGCCTATCCCACCCCTTATAACAACCCCCACCACCCACCCCCTTCACCACCAATACCACCCCAACCCTACCTACCACCATAACCCACCCCTACCCACCTACCATCACCACCACTCGAACAACCCACCCACCACCACCACCCAACCCCCGCCCTACCCCCACCACCCACCTACGTTAGCCCCAATCATCACCACCCACCACCACCTTAACCCCCCACTCTAACCCAGGACCACCCAAACCACCACCACCCCCCCCCCCCCCCCACAACCCTTCACCTGCAACCCAAACCCCTAACCCTCCCACCACCACCTACCCACCCCTCACCCCCACCCACCTACCACCCCCGCACCCTACCCCACCCACCACCACACACTATCCCCACCCACTACTACTACAAAGCATCTCCACCATTACTACTAGCGAACATAAATATTTCAATTTTTTGTCAAATAATATTTTTATTTTATTAAAATTTGTATTTATTTTCTAATGTTTTGTTACTTTTTAAATTAAATTATATAATTATTATGTTTTAAAAAAATGTTATACACATTCAGATGTTGAAAAACAAACAGTCTTAATCATTTAGTGTTCAGATCTAGAGTCAACATCTTAATCATTCAGATGTGCATTCCGATTTAGACGTCTTAATCTTAATCTTAATTCAAGATCTTAATGATTAAAACCTATTCAGACTCAATAGGTGCTTAGATCTTAATGCAAACAAATATACTTAATGACTTAAGGTCTGAATCATTCAGATTCAGACTTCTAATAAGTGCAAACAAATGAGGCATACCCTTAACAATACTGGAGTCTCCGAGTAACAACTTAGGAAAGGTACAAAATTGACTCGCTTTATGCAAAAGTAACTCTCAAATTTCACTTGATTCCAAAGAGAACTATATAAAGCAAACAAGCTAAACTATGCTGAAGTGAAAACAAACTATAAACCAACAATAATTTCACATCCTTGTATTTTTAGTAAGGACATATTAACATGTTTCTATTGAACTCAATATTTTCGAAATGGACCATATATATTCGCACACGCATATGTTTGTGAATCTTGAAGACTAGTATGGGCATAGACTCATAATGTTGGACTGAAGATTAAGTTTGAATAATTCAACTCTAACAGATGGAAAGGAAATTAGATAGGCATAGCAACTTTTCTAGGCATAGACTAATAAGGATACACAAAAAGTCCATTTCATTACAAGTCTATGCGTACATGTGAGAGTTTTACAAGGTGTTTGGCTAATATACATCATAGTACAATTCAATTGGGTAAAATGCCTCTAGGGATAACAATATCCCCAATGTTGTTGTGCCATGGATCAGCCAAGTGAGTTGCCAAGTTCTCCAATGGTCCTGTTCCTGGGTATGCTGATTGTTGAACACAAAACCCAACAAATGCCAACAATGCAAGGCGACCTAACAACAGATAATCGTCCAAAAAAAGTAAAATTAATAGCATAAAAATAAGAAGGATGACCTGCTAGAATATATTAAAATTACACTGATAGTCTAAAAAGATATTTATAGAATCAGATCGCTTGTATAGTAATGAGTTTATGTTTGGTGCATTGACAACGTAAAGAACTTTTACACCGTCGGTTAAGTTGTTTTATAAAACTAGTAACTCTTTATACCAGGCCTCATTGTAACCTGGAAAATATATAGCTTTAACAAACTGCTATAACCTATAAAATTGCATTGGTAGTATGCAAATATTTACACTATATAAGTGTATATAACTTAAACTATATAGTAACGACAAGTAAATCTTTATGATAAGTACTTATCTCTGTGTCCCAATTTTGTAGTGTGTTTTCTTTTTTAGTCCATCCCCAAGAAAATGACACCATTCTATATTTTGAAGCATTTAACTTTCAAATTTGCATTTTACCCTCAATGAGATGATTGACATACACACACAAACGTCTATTATAACTTATTTTATACCAAAAGCTTCAAGTCTTTCTTTGTTTTTTTTTCAATTTCATGCCATGTGAGACAAGGTCACATAAAATGAAATGAAAAGAGTAATTGATAACCTAGTAAAGTACTATGTAATAATTAAGTAGCTATCACAAGTGAAACACTGATAGTAGTACCAATAAAATTCATATATATAAGTTAAATCCATTAAAAAAAATGTGAAATGCCTAAGAGGAGTGGGTTAATGTTCTCACCATTTTTGATTTCCTTGACTTTGAGTTCTTCAAATTTCTTAGGGTCCTTAGAGTAGCCCAATGGGTCAAAAGCTCCACCAGGGTACTTCTTCTTTTCTGGGTCCTTTTCCATACTCCTTTGGTGCTCTACAAAGGCAATGGCTAAAAATTCAATAACCAAAATAGTAGGAAGAGTGCCCCATGGAACAGGCTGGCCCAAATATGTAGCTTGTCCTCCAGGAACTGCGGCCCATTCTTGGGCCTTGACCCAATTGCCCAAGCCCAATGCCTCTGGAACTAGGATTCCTGGCTGCAAAGTTGCTCATGAATAAAAGCTATGTTAGAGAATTCAACGAATACGTATTTTTATGTTAGAGAAATTGATTAATGTAATATAAAGATCTCTTCTAAAATGTGGGCAGCCAGATGCAGTAAGCTACGCTATGCCCGAGGTTCTAAAATGTGTATATTTGTATATTTTTCTAACATTGTTTGTAAATCTCTTCTAAAATGTGATGTATGTCATAGAACAATGTACCTAGTTACATTGGTGAAACCGGGAATTTCGTTAAAAGTGTTCAAGCAGAGTAATATTTGACCGATACACGTTATATAATTTTATATATACACAGTATAATTTTCCGACAAAAGGTCTAATGTCCAAAATCTTAAAGGTAATGCAGAAAATTGCTCAAACATACTACTAAATGATGAAGTGTGTAAATATTACAGCAGAATTTCTTATTGATGTCATTTTGTTTTCCTTTTCGCATAAAGAGTTTAACTTCTATATGCATCGACAGTGGAAGAATTTTATATTGTTGTCACCAAAAACATTATTACATGGAGCTCTCCCTAAACAGGATTAATAACATATAAAATAGGGCGAAGTACCTGATACAACATGCTAAAATAAACAAATAATGTAAGGTTTTTTTAACATTATCGGTTTATATAAGTTATATCCTATCATAAAATAGCATCAGGAGGCATTAGAGAATAAGAAGCTTACAACAGCAAGCATAGCCCATCTGCAATGAATAAGTTCAGATTCTTTGTATCTCTCCAAATTTGAAGGTACTTCTCCTAAACCAAGTGGATCAAATCCAAAGTCTCTGCATTTATATATTTAGAAATTAGAACTTGCATAAAAAATCATAGTACAGATTGTAGTACAAATTATTTTTAGTTAAAGATATTTAACAAAGCCAAGGCGAATTCAGGATTTACAGCAATTTCAGGTTAATATACAATAATAACTGAGTTCACGGTCAAATATTTATAGATATTCAATAATTTCTTAATATATACATAAGGTCTGAACAAACGTTACTAAATCGTGTGAACCCGTAAATTGTGCTCTAAATCCTCCACTACAAATAGTCATTGAAAATTGTTCAACTCTCAAATATAAGTATCCTTCTTTCTGATACGTTTCAAAATGCCGACGTCTAAAGTTTAATGCCTATCAAACTTACTTTTCAACCAAAAATTTAATATTTTTCTCCTAATAATACATATATCAAATTAAAGCCTTAGACATCATATTCATATCATATCAAATATCGTCACATAAAATGAAACGAAAGAAGTACTGTACTATTTTAGGTGATGAAAATTACCCGGGGGCTGAGCCGTCGAGGTAGGAGGGACGGGGTTGGCCGGGCATCCACTCGGCCGACATGGTGAGACGTGACGTGGCATTGGTAGCTCCGGTGGACACGGGCACCGCCACGGCGAATTTAGACTTGGAAGAAGAGAGGACAGAGGGGCAAACTGCTGCTATTCCACAGCTCATCAATGTATTAGAAGCCATCTCTTCTTCCTTTTATAAATTAAAAAATGTTCAAAAAAATTTGAGATGAGTAGAGATTAGAAAATGGATATGAGAATGAAAAAGATGGTGTAAATTGTGGTGAGTATAAGGAAGAAGTTAGGGATATAGGCAAATCTGAATGTAGATAATTATTGGCTAGGGAGAATTGTTTCTGTTTTATGATTGGGCCACGTGGAAGATGAAGTGGATATTTTGAAGGATATGTGGTGGTGCTTTTGTGGCTGAGGTTGTCCTAGTTGGAGAAAAATATCACACGTGGGGTTCCACGATGAGTTAGACTATTGCCAACGTGGAAAATCTGGCATATTTTTCTATAGTGAGATGAAGAGAACCATCTTCAGTAATATAGTGTTCGCGTCAACTTGCGCACGCCTCAACTATTTTATTAGATGTAGTTGTAGTTTTTCACCAACAAGTGTACGGAATAATTCTTTCCAACCAAGACATAGACAGATAAGAAAAATCACCTTTTTTATCGATGAAGCGATTTGTATTCTAATCTCTTATGATTTTCAACCACTCTATTGGTTGTTATGCTACACCTTGAATTGCTTAAAGGGTACTTAGTTTTTGTCAACTAGGTAAAAAGGAAAAAACAGGCTATTGATTGGATAGTATTTTGCATGCAATTTCACTTGTGAGAATTGACACTTCCATACAGTGGCAGTTTTTCGCTATTAAGAATATGCTGAAGATCATGACTTGCTGTTGAGTTGCCACATCAGTGTGGGGATGAAAATTAACCTTTTAATATGGTTTTGGGCTGTCTTCGCCTCATGAACTAATTTTTGAGGTTGAGTTAGACTCAATATTTATTTTCTTATCATAGTATTAGCGTCAGACCCATTCCAATTCTTGATTTACTCGATATTGAACCTCATATTAATTATATTTTCACCGCTCCTGTTCCAGTCCTGAGTGTGCGAGGGGCTTTTGAGTTCCCACATTAATGTGGGAGATCGATTTGCAAGTGTTCCCATTAATTTTCGTTCTGACAAAAAAGTTTCATATACCCCCAACAATGAACTTTGTTTTTTTCTTTCTTTTGAAGTTTATATGCTATTATTAGATCCATGTAGTTCATTGGTGTTGGTGAATATACCACAAATTATTACAGTTGAAAATATAAATAAAATGAAGAAAAATAAATAAATATTCTTCAAGCAGAAGCGCGGATATCTCGCTCTCTTTAAGGAGATTTAAGCCCACTGCGGCATAATCTTCACCGTCTGCCGCAAGATAACTCTAACTTATCCCCCAAGATAACCCCGTCAATGTCGTATGACTCAAATAACTCCGGACTAGTTAAAGAGTCCAAAGCTCCACCATAAGAACACCTTCCTTCAACCCAAAATTACTCTCTTTTGTAGTGACTAAAAGTTGGAGAGTTAGAATATTTTTCTTTCTCTCAACTATCTCTTTCTCAACACACCAACCACAAAATATAAACACAACATAATATTTCTCATCCACTCTCATCTACTTTTTTTTTTTTCACTCCAACACAAGAAGGAAAACATCCTTTATGTAGGTGCAAGATTTCTTCCACAAGTAAATGTCAAGAAAGTGGATGAGTTATTTGAGGTTTAATGGGGTAATTAGTAGGAGATAATGCTTTTGGGGTTACAAGAAAATTATGGCCACATTCAACCATATTCAATGTAAGAAATGAAACCACTTTTAGCCATTTATATGGCCACTAACGTGTATAACAAATGCGGCACATTGTGGTTCTTAAACATGAGCCACCTTAATATAATTTTATAATATTACAATGCTCAAAATGACCAACAATCCCCCAAGCATTTTAATGTTATAATAAGAGAGTTATCACCAACTTAGTTGAAGGGAGACTATTATGCATGATGAAGGTATGCTCTGCATTGAACCTCCACTTAGTAAAACAGTAATCCGTACTCCAGAGTCAGTAGTGTGTTCCACATTGAACTATGACTGCTTAAGGGAAATAAAGTACCACTGCTTACACATAATAATCAAGGTGTTGACATAAGCTTTAATAGCTGGCACATTACGGCCTTGTGCTATCCCGATTTCATGAGTGCTTCTGAGAATGATCCCAATTCTCATAGGAAGCGGCCTACTTCTACACTCACATAGGTGAAATCTGTCAAGGGTGCTTCTGTAACTTAACACCCCGCTCATACGAGCTACAGCATTTCATTAAGAGTTTATAAACTCAACCTCTAGAAACTGTTATAGAATAAGGCACTCACACCATAGGGAGGGAATAAATAAAATAGTGCATTTTTTCACAAGAAGTCATCATATAATTCATTTTTTCCCATTGAACCTCGTTATAGGATCTCTAGTCTCCAGGTTGGATTTCCTCATATACGACTCATGAATTTATGGGCTTCGATCCCATCCCCCTCGATGTGCTTTAGACCCGCTTGTAAAGGGCTTTGTCTACAAATCTGCAAGATTATCACAAATTTACACGATCAAGAATATTTATGATATACCAATTTTCACAAATGATCTCGCAGTATTATATGTTCTCCTCATGGGTATGAATTTACCGTTGTGATAACGGTATTGAACTCTATCAATAATATTTGTGCTATAACAATAAATCAAAGTTAGAGGATTGATTTCTCAAAGCCTCCATGGTAGAGTTAGTAATAATATTTTTTCAACAAATAGCACCAAGTATTCTTATCTGCATAAAATAAATCTTCGAGTACGACAGGATATTTTTTCTTATAAAACAAGCCACAAATTTTCTTACCAAGTATATATACCAGGTTTGCTTGTACCTGCTAAGTACTTTTACTATACACACAATATCAGGCCAAGTGCAGACAGTCACATATCTCATATTTAGGCTAGCATATTCCTTAGTTTTTTGATTTATCACAAATTTTAACTTTGAATTGGAAATTAATAAACACATAATCAAAAGGAATCAACACGTGTACAATCCACAAAATTGTACTTCACAATTTCCTCAACACAATGTGACTGGTTACGAAAAGTTTTATCACATATTTTTTTATATTTTTCATTCCAAGAATGAAATTGCCTCACTCAAATTTCTCACTTCAAAATGGCTGCTACCATATTTTTTGTTTAATTTAACAACACTAATGTTAGAGCCAAAGATCAACAAATGATCAAATATTGAGGCAAAATAACATGTGAATTTTTGAAGATTAGTACATGCACTTGCCACTCTTTTTAAGACATTCTCAAAGATGCAGAAATCACTTTTCATGATAGATATTTTTCTCACTTCTTTAGCTCCCACTATTTTGAGAATTTAAATAACAATTTATGCTCTTGAAAAGTAGTATCACTTTATTCATAAAAATATAAGGTAAAATGTTTTTTTACCTTTCCTCCGCTTGAGTTGAACAAGTAGAAAAAAAAAATACTTTACCCTTCCACCTCTTAAAGAGATCTAGCGACGCCGAAGCGGAATGATGTTAATATCTCCTATCTTGATATCCGCGATTTTTCAAACTGTAACAAAGTTAAATCTCCTTAAAATTGTTGGTGAATATACCACAAATTATTACAATAAAACATAAATAAAATGAAGAAAATAAGTAAATATTCTTCAGGCTGAGGCGCGGATATCTCGCTCTCTTTAAGGATATTTAAGCCCAGTGCGGCATAATCTTCACCGGTCCAAAGAGTATAACTCTGACTTGTCCCCTCCAGGATACAACAGCCTGTCACTGTCATATGACTCAAACAACTCCGGACTAGTTGAAGAGTCCAAAGCTCCACCATAAGAACACCTTCCTTCAACACAAAATTACTCGCTTTTGTAGTGACTAAGTTGGAGAGTTGGAATATTTTTCTTTCTCTCAACTATCTCTTTATCAACACACCAACCTCAAAATATAAACACAATATAATATTTCTCATCAACTCCTCATCTACTTTTTTTTTTTTTTCACTCCAACACAAGAAGGAAAACATCCTTTATGTAGGTGTAAGATTTCTTCCACAAGTAAATGTCAAGAAAGTGGATGAGTTATTTGAGGTTTAATGGGGTAATTAGTAAGAGATAATGCTTTTGGGGTTACGAGAAAATTATGGCCACATTCAACCATATTCAATGTAAGAAATGAAATCACTTCTAGCTATTTATATGGCCACTAACGTGTATAACAAATGCAGCACACTGTGGTTCTTAAACATGAGCCACCCTAATATAATTTTATAATATTAAAATGCTCAAAATGACCAACAATTGGTTTTTTGTCTAAAGTGTTAAATCCATGTTAATTTGCAGTGCAACTGAGGTGAGGTTTTGTTCAGTCAAAATAGACATCTAGACAGAAGATTTCTTGCAGGTTAACCTAATATATTTAAAACTCATGGCAATACAATGTTTACTTATAGACACTTCAAAGGCTCGAATTTCAATCATATGAACTTATCCACATAGTACAATTTACCAACTACCTCTTACATCTGCTGATAATGTAAATAATCACCACATAAGATAAATGTCGGGTAGCACGTCGATCAGTTTGATAAGATCCATTCACTTAGCAACTTCTTAGGATGGAATAGCTTTAAAAGTAAATGGTGTTGAGGGTGAAACTAGGAAAGATTTGCGGTGATATCTAGGCACTCAGAAACGAGGAAGGGCGTAATAATTGACGAGTTAAAAATAAGCATCATCCTGAAATTACCAAGTAGGACAACCTTTGGAACTACTGTTAAATTTATGACGTTAGATTAACAAGGTTATCCCAATTATAATTCCGAGATTATAATCTCACCTTCTAAATGAGATAAACAAAATCTTAAGATTCTATTATAAATTTTCTATTATAAATTTTACCTTGGTTTTAGCTAATACCTACCGTTAAACACTAGTCAAATTTAGTCCCAAATTCTATACTGGATAACCCCCAAACCCCTGTAATCAAACGACCCCTTCAGCCTTCGTGAAACAGAGTTACTTGATACTCATCCTAGTGAATGATAAAAATTACAGATAAAATAATCGAGGTACATACAAACTGACCCTGACACTACCACATTAAAAGAAAGAACTTATTCGTTTTAGCACATAAAATAGGTTCACATAAGTTTCTCATTTTGTCAAGTAAAAGTGTTTGAAGTTTATGTCAAGAAAATAAAAAAGAATTTTAAGTATTAGGTGCAAAACAATGATATAATCTCAATCTTAAAGGGCCATAATCGTGCATTACTCATAAATGCCAAGGTCAAATTGATATATTCTCAATCTTATCGGGCTAAATTCCATTTAACGCCTTTACTTTGCCACTCAAAAAACCTGACATTCCCATCCACTTAGCAGTATCTTAAGATGGCATAGCCTTGAAAGTGAATAACGAGGTTCAGACAAAGAAGATTTATGGGGATACCCAGGCAGGCAAGGAAAGGCATATTAATCGACAAGTACTTCGGAAAAATAAGCATTCGAAAATTCTTGAATTGAACAACCTTTCGGCTTGATATTGGATCCACGTCGTTTGGTTAAAAACAAAGGCTATCCCAATATGATCCGGGGATTATAATCCCACTTCTATATAACATAGATAATCTCCAGATTCTGATATAAATTCTTTCTTGATTTTAGCTAAACCCCACATTCAAAATACTATAACAAATTTAGTCCCAAAATTTATACTGGTATGACCCCCTAATCCCTGAAACCAAACGGTCCCTTAACTCTTTGTGAGACAAAGTTACTCGATACTTGTGATGGTAAGAGATAACATATACCTGATGAAATAATCGAGGTACGTGTAAACTGATCCTAACACCACCGACATTTAAAAAGTTTTTTTTTTCCTAGGGACAAAAGTTTTTCATTTTGTCAAGTGAAAGTGCTTGAAATTTATGTTAAAGAAAAATAAAAAGAATTTAGTACAAGGTGCAAAACAATAGGGACAAAGTTTAGCATAAAAATTTAAATACTGCAAGTTTCATTTAGTCATAAATATGAGGGGCAAATCGATATATTCTCAATCTTAAAGGGCTAAATTCCTATTTAAGTGCTTAACTTTGCCACTTAAAAACCCGACAATAGCTTCATCAAGAACACAACTGGCAAAGATCATCATTTTTTTGACTACAACAAGAATAATAATCACCGACAATAAACACCATGGTTTGTTCTTTAATTTCACTTTTAATTGTTTCAATTTTTTGTCATCCCCATTTTGCATTCTTGATTTTTTTCTTATATATTATGATCTCTTTGTGTGTGTGTGTGTGTGTGTGTTTCAGTATAGATATATGCCATGATTTTATCTCCATTTTGGTGCTTTATATATCTAGTTCCCCATTTAATTGTTTCAGTTTTTTGTCAATGCCCATTTTTTATTCTTGAATTTTCTTATCAATTTTGATCTCTCTCTGTGTGTGTATTTTTTTTTCAGTAAAGGTATATGCCATAATTTTATCTCCATTTTTCTGTTCATATATCTAGCTGATTTGGGTCTACTTATTTTCTTTGTATAATTCCTGGAAATGGTCACATGGGTTTTTTTTTTTTTTTTGGGAGGGGGAGGACTTAGGGCGTGTTTGGCCATGAAGTTTGTGAAATTTGAAGAAAGTAGTTTTTGTTTTTAAAGTGAAAAATTGTATTTGGAAATTGGAGTTGTGTTTGGCTGTGAATACAAATTGGTGTTGTTTTTTTTATTTTTGTGAGTGATTTGGAGTGAAAAGAAAACAACTTTTTGGTGTTTTCAAATTCTGAAATTCAACTTGAATTCCGGAATTTTATGGCCGAACATGATTTCCAGAATTTAACTCCGGAAAAAAGTGAAAATTTAATGGCCAAACGGCTGCTTAATTTTCTCCCATGAAATGTTTGTCTAATTGTGTCAATGGATTAGTTTGATCTAAAACTTGAGATAATGGTTGTAAACCGAAAAAGGATTCATTTTTAGTTGTTAATGGAGTTGAGGTTACCGAATTCTGAGGAGTTGGTATCAATTTTATCTCCATTTGCTGTTCATATATCTAGTTGGTTTAGGTCTACTTCCTTTGCTCACCTGGGGTTTGGGGGGAATTAATATTCTCCAATTTACTATTTGCGACAATTGATTAGTTCGATGTCACAAAAAAAAAATATATATATATATATATATATAGTTCGATTCAAGAAATGAGATAATGGGTGTAAACCGAGAAAAGGATTCATAAGTAGTTGTTAATGGAGTTGAGGTTATCAAATTCGAAGGAGCCAGTATCAATTTTATCTCCATTTTGCTGCTCATGTATCTAGTTGATTTGGGTCTACTTCTTTTCACTGTATAATTCTGTCTGGGGAGCCTTGGGTAATTGGTAAAGTTGCTGCCATGTGACCAGGAGATCACGGGTTCGAGCCGTGGAAACAGCCTCTTGCAAAAATGCAGGGTAAGCCTGCGTACAATAGACCCTTGTGGTCCGGCCTTTCCCCGGACCTCGCGCATAGCGGGTGCTTAGTGCACCGGGCTGCCCTTTTTAATTCTGCCTGGGGTTTGGTGTGGGGAAAACTGAAATTTCTCCGTGAACTACATGGATCTATATGATAGCATATAAACCTAAAAACTAATGGAAACACTACTGGGTATTATAATATATTTATGTGTATTTGAACTTCAATAGCATAGGTAAGTATTGAGAAAATTATTTATATTTTGTCAACCGATTTGTTCTTTAATTTCTTTTTGTGTATGCAGGCAATGTATATCCGTGTGAAGCGTAATAAGACCACCTACTTCATTCAATGTGACCCAACCGAGGCAATTCTACAAATAAAGGAGAAATTATTTAACCTCATTGATCAACCTGTTAATGATCAGCGATTAATCCTGATGCCAGCTGGAGACGTGTTGGAAGACTCAAAGTCCCTAGCTGATCAGAAAGTAAACTGTCCATCTTTATCATCATTATTTTTCAAAATATCGTATGAGAAATTGGTACAACTAGAAAATTATCCTGTCGTCTAGTATTTTGGGTAATCAGCAGATTCTACTCCTATTGCCAATGACCCGTCCAACTTTCCCTTTTGGGTTGTTCCAACACTGGTGTCGACATTCTTTAAAAGGAATTTTTTCTTTTAGCTTTGAACACTCTTTTTAATATCATATTAACAACAAACGTAATATGGAAGCTCTTTTAAGGAATCAACCTGTTGATGTGAATGACTATGTACATTTGAGGATTTTTAGTTTCTTTTCGGTGCACCCAATGAAGTTCTAGTGTGTATAAAAGATTGGGTTTTCTTTCTTTTCTGGATGATGGTAGTGTCTTGGTCAGCTTGCATATCTCTCGACTTCGGTATTGGGTAACTCTACCTACCAAGGCTTAGGCAGATGGGACGAAATCACTAGTGCTTTTTTGCCTCTGCTGGAAAAGATTGTTTTTTTTGGTACTTTTTTCAAAAGGTTGGGTGTTGTTCATAGAGAATTATATTATGTTGTAGATTCTCTAACTTTTAGTATAGTGCTTATGTATGGTAGTTTTTTCCCCACTATTCTAAAATTATTACCTTATAAAAAGAAGGGAGCTCTTTTAACTTTTAAGTCATATGAGTATACACTAATAACAAGAAAGAAGTCCATGAGGTTCTTGAAATATTTTTCTCAAGCAAATAATCCCATACTTCTTTATTTAATCTAAGTTTATGGCTTGATTTTTTGTTTAATGTTTTTGAACACTTTTCAGGTTGAAAATGACGCTGTGGTGGCGCTGACTCTGAGAAAAGGTTCTCTTCACTTCTGCATTTGTCTTTTCCCAGTTTTAGTGGAAATTTCTATATTTGATTAGCTGATAATTTTGTTTCTTTTTTTGTTCTTGACTGCCTTTCATCCCTTCAGGCCCCAAAGTATTTTTATGTTACTACCAAGTATCACCACTTGGCAAGAAATGCTCAAGATGAATGCACCTTTTCTTTCGTACAAGTAATCATTGGTTGTCTTTGTCTTCTAGTCATTGACCCATTTCTTATTTAGATTAGAAAAACCGTACTCAAGAATCACCTTAGAGAAATCTAGGGAAATTAGCCACAAAAGCTGATAGGTATAGATTTGGGAAGATATACCGTAAGAATGTGTGGAAATACATGACAATCATGAAGAAAGCAAATGAGTACTTAGGTGTAATATCAAGAAATGATGATAATAAAGCAATTGCACTACCGAGAGAAAATTACACGTAAAGCTAAAAACATCAGTTAATGGTTGAGCTCCACTTAGCTCGTATTTTGGATATCACTGTTGACATATTCTTAGTTTGATGCACAAACAGAAATATCAACTTCTGACTAGAGCTTGAAACAATTAAATTGAAGACATAGGAGAGTAATACGTGGGATGCAACTGCAATTTCACAAGGAAAGGAAAAGTTGTGAAATATTTTAACTCAACAAACACGAGTGGAGATTGACTGGAGACAACTGTGTGTAACCAGAGTGAAGATGGAAATACTGAGGAAGGGGAATCCCTGAATCAACATTATTGAGAAAATGGTTATAAACTGAATAAAAGAACAAGAGCATAGCTCATTTGGAGTGAGCTGGAAAAAAAGCGTGACAAGCGGGTAGGTTTACCCTTGTTACTTCGTAATGGCTGAGTGGAATAGTACACTTTACCGTGCTTTCTCATCTTACATAAGCTCCGGAGTTGCGATGAATATGTTTGTAGCATCAGTTCAAGGAGTTTAATCTTCCTTTTAGACTTCAAGGAGTTTATATGTTGAGTAAGAAACGAGTCTTTAGGTAGGCAGAAAGTCTATTGAAGAGCTTCCTTTCACATTAAGTTGATATGTTATGGCTATTGGCTCATTAATTTAAAGTGAATTCTTTGTTCATCATTATCCAAATTGAAAAAAAGGAATTTTCAACGTAGTAAAAAGAAAATAAGACCTGTGTAAGTGGAAGTGAGGGAATACTAGCTTTTTATATTTCATCACATGCTTTACTTGGATCTTGAGGTCTAAGTGAGGAAAATAGTGAGTGGAGCAAAAAATCAGAATAGCTGCATATCTTTTTCGTATTGATGGGAAATGATAGCGCATGCGCTTATTTCATTTGGATTAACTGGAATTTTTGGTGATTTATTTTTACTATAATTGATCCAGGAATGTGGTTAGACTAAAAATACATCACTAGGAAAATTGGCTTATTATTGATACAATGACTACGTAGCAGAGACACTGAGAATTATTGTGTTGTGTCTTTCAAGACGAAGGCATCTGATGCATAATATTGGTTTCCTTCACTAAAGGGCTCCTCTTTCTTGTCCTTTGCCGCCTCTTTAACAAGAAGTCCAACTTCTTGTTTGTTCTGTTTGTTCACTTTTTCTTGTTGTGTGTCACTTGGTGTAAAGAAGAAGAAAAAAAGATGTTGTCCCACTTAATCACTCCTACAACATTCCTGTTCATCCATATTTCAGAATAGCTGCATTATGCATTTTGATGAAGTATTCATTGGCTAGAGAAGTATCAACCTCTATAGGTTACATTTGGACTTGATCTTATCTTGGAACTGGAACTGTCACGGCCCAAGCCCATGACATGTATTGTCCATTTTGACCCAACAGGTCTCTCGGATTTGTCCCTTAGGCTACGCCATCATCGAGCCCAAGAACGTGTGTACCATGTGAACTTGTGTGATGCTTCATAACGCTCTTCGCTTTCCTCCTCCCATTTCGACCTTGGATTCGCTTAAGGTATCATGTGCACCTTTTTTTAGAAACTTGTCAGCCTAGAAGCCTGCAAGTCCTTCTCTATGACCGCCCTTGTCAGCCTGCCCTCCATCATGAGCGTCACATGCGCCATTTGAATTTCTATCTAGATCCAATCTTGGACTGGAATCGTTTGAACTTTTATCTAGTCAAATACTTGAATGCTATTGCAATTTAGTGGGATGCAGGTACTCATGCAGTCTTGCATGTCCAAAATTACAAGACATTTTAAAAGGAAAACGTTGGTTGCTATGGTGATTTTGAGTTGAAAATCGTTTAGCTTTTTGGTTGTGATCTTCATGTTCTCCTACAGCTTCTTAACTTTTGAAATTTGCATTGGATTTTATACTACTATGTTCTAACTTATGGCTTTATGATATGCATTTTGATTGATCTTTGCTCGTTATAACCGTGCATATTTCCTGCTTTTAGATGACAATGAATTCGAGGATGTAAATATCGTGAAACCAAATGACTTTTACCAGCCCCGCGATTCAGAAGGTGGTGCAAATTGGTGATACACATTCTGGGAACATCAAATCCTCAAGAAAGATCTGTATACTTGTACACTTTGGATCAAGGCAATTGATTTCCCTGCATTTGGTTTGGTCAAAATACTGAGATAGGGTCGAGTTCATGCATGATAGTTTGTGATATAGTCGTGATTAGCACGATAGACACTGTTCAAGAGAACCTTTTTTTTTTTTTTTTTTCACAATGACGAGCTAAGATAGAGATCGATAAATTTCTGCATCAAGAATTTCTTTTTTCCTTTTTAGTGGGATTAAAGTTTTTATGGATGTATGAAAATTGCTGGCCAAGTGTGTGATTTGTCTTGTACCTTTATCTTCTTGGTTGCATGACCCCCCAAGGCTGTTCAAAATTGAACTGTACCGATAGCCCGAAGGTCCTGAACCAAAAAAATGTTATGGTTTCGGTTATCAGATTAACGGTTCGGGAACTGTTTGGAATTATATGACTAATGGGCTATCGGTCCGGGTATAGGTTTGCCCAACTGTACAATGATTTTTTTTGGCTTTAGAACATAGTGCTTAAATTAAAACTTCTTATGTGTCTCGACGCCCTTAGACCCCGATAAATGGACAAATTCCTTTTCTTAGAATGTAAATTTACATTGGCACCATGGTCTGTACTCTTTTAAGAATTTTGACCATGAAACATATTAGTTACTTATACAATAACAAATTGTGCCGCTATTTATTTTACGCAGATCTTAATGTTTGGCTAAAAATCCCTAGGATAATTGAATTCATAAATTATGGTCAACAAACAATACGGGCCGCCAGATACATCGGCCAAGGTTTCATGATTACCCTGTCTAGATAAAATTATTTGACTTCCATTGAGTTTATGAGTTAGTACGTTAATTAGCAGATCTAAATGTGTCCAGATATTGCCTTAAGTTCATATTAACAGTTATTAATTCTGCATTAACCATTGTTTTTCCATTCGGAAATCCTTAACTTAAGACGTTCTAACACCAAGAAATGTGGTGCTACCAATGTGATCTCTTCATCCTTAACCTAATTTTTCGGGTTTAAGCCTCGGCAATAAAAGAACTTCTATTAGGGAGTCCTTCCCCGTAATAAAAAGAATCAGTTCGAGAAGGTTCAATTGGTCGAGCCTGTTCTCCATTTTCATGTTGATGCATTGTTAACTTTGTATGCCATTCCATTGTAAATAGATAATCTTTGGATTGATTAAGCCAATTTTTCGAAAGTAGGCGGGTAAAGAGGGGTACTTCAGTTCAGGACCTCGTAATAACAAAGAATGAATGTGTTAACTATTAGCAAGAGTAGAAACTGCAGCAAGCTTTGACGCAAGAAATGATCTCTCTAGTGCATAAATGGTTGTGAGTCACATATTTGGATTAGTCGAACCAGCGGATATTGAATATTGAAGTGATTTAGTTTGATGCCCAATCACTGAATATTGAAGTGATTTAGTTTGATGCCCAATCATGAGAGACTAGAGTTCAAATCACAACATTGACGGAGTGATTTTTTGGGAAGAATTACCTCGTATTCATGTTGGTGAAAGATAGCACTAATCAAATAAAATAGTCGAGGTATGCATAAGTTAACCGAACTCCACCATTATTATTAGATATTCAATATATTATGGGATAACTACATGGCATAACTAACTCTACCACATATTTATATTTAGTAGCTATAGTTTAAAATAATTACATCTCATAGCTAATTATAATATGTTAAATACAACTTATAGCTACATATATATACAAAGTAGAATATCCCATACCACATTATTCACTTCCAAACTAACCATTCTCATCTCTCTTTCTCCCCTCTCCCCTCCTCCCCACCCCGCTACCCACTGCTCCGGCGAGGAGCTTCCGGCGCCCTCTTCTCCGGCGAGAAACGGACAAGCAACTTTCTTAGAAGCTGAGAAATTGTTTGAGGAGATGAAGAAAAAGGGAGTAAAGCCTGATACTCATAGTCATAACGCGATGATTACAGCTTATGCGAAGGATGCAAGAAATGTATTGATTTGAGACGAAATGTCTATACTTATACAATGCAGCAGGTGTTTTTTGTTTCACCAACCGTTCTCCGTTGTTGATGCGGTGGCTTTTGAGTTTTGACGGTCAGATCCGATTAGATCTTGGCCAGATCTGACCGGATCTGCTCAGTTCTGGTCAGATTTTGCTTTGTGTGAATCTGGCCGGCGGTGACTTTTCCGGTCAGATTTCGTGCCGAATCTGGAAAATCGTATTTTTTTTTGGTGTATTCATTAAATTTTTAGCATACAATTCAGTGTATTCATTAATTTTTTGGCGTACAATTCAGTATTTTGTGTATTTTATTTTCTTGTATTCTGTTTTTGAGTATATTCGTTAATTTTATTTCTTGTATATAAATGAATACATTAATTTTTGAAGTGTATACAAATGAACAGAGTGAATTTTATTTCTTTGTATTCAATTTTTTGAGTGTATGTGTTAACTTTTTTAGTGTAAAATTCTGTGTTTTTGGGAAAATTCAACTCAGTTGTGCAAGCTGAATATAATTTTTTTGTATTTATGTTGTTTGAATACCACTGATTTTCAAATACAATAAAGTGAATACAATGTAAAATTAGCTATAAATGAATACAACTGAGTAGAATACAATTGACGTGAATACAACTGAGTTGAATACATATGACTAATTTTTGAAAAAAATTTATTCGCTGCATTCATGAATACAGCTAAGCTGTTTTATGAATACAGCGAGTCATTTTTTGAATACAGCAGAAAAACAGTAGCTATGCCATGTAAATATTGAAACTGTAGCTATGGCAAAATTTAAACCCCCAAAGTATAGTCATTTATGTAAAATTCCCATATATTATTATCTACCAATTTAGATATCCACGTAGGCAACAATCTAACCCATTGTGGGACCCTACGTATGATATTTTCTCCAACTAAGACAACCTCAGCCACAAAAGCACCATCACATATCCTCCGATATATCCACTTCATGTTCCACCTGGCCCAATCACAAAACAGAAACCATTCTCTTTAGCCAATAACAATCTACATTCAGATTTGCCTATATCTCAAACTCCTTCCTTATACCCTCCACAATTATACCATCATTTTCCATTCTCATATCCGTTTTCTATTTTCTCTACTCATTCATCTCCAAAATCTTTTGAACATCTTTAAGTTAAAAAAAAAAAAAAAAAAAAGGAAGAAGAGATGGCTTCTAATACATTGATGAGCTGTGGAATAGCAGCAGTTTGCCCCTCTGTCCTCTCTTCTTCCAAGTCTAAATTTGCCGTGGCGGTGCCCGTGTCCACCGGAGCTACCAATGCCATGTCACGGCTCACCATGTCGGCCGAGTGGATGCCCGGCCAACCCCGTCCCTCCTACCTCGACGGCTCAGCCCCCGGGTAATTCATCACTAAAATAGTACAATACTTCTTTCGTTTCATTTTATGTGACGATATTTGACTGACACAAGGTTTAAAACCTGCTTTGACTTATATATTATTAGAAGTAAAATATTACTCTCTCTGGATCAAAAAAAGTGTTCACGTAGCCATTTGCACACCCCTTTATAAAGTACTATAATATGTATTTCTTTATGCATGTTCTAATTTCTAAATATATAAATGCAGAGACTTTGGATTTGATCCACTTGGTCTAGGAGAAGTACCTTCAAATTTGGAGAGATACAAAGAGTCTGAACTTATTCACTGCAGATGGGCTATGCTTGCTGTTGTAAGCTTCTTATTCTCTAATACTCCTTTTTTAGCTGCTAATATAGGAAATGATTCAACTTATACAGACTGAAAGTATAAAATATTATGTTATTAGTGTATATTAACTTCTTGTTGCTAGTAACTTTCCATATTTTACGAGTTCCTAATTCCATTTTATGGAGAATTCCCGGTAATTATGCTTTTGGTGACCTTCGATGCATATAGAAGTTAAACTCTTTTTACAAGGAAAACAAGATGAAACCAATAAAAATCAAGCTGTAATATCTACACAGTTCATGTAGTACTACTATTTTTGAACAATTTTCTGCATTACCTTTAAGATTGTGGACATTTAAAAGCTAACTAGGCAGTCGCGAAGAACACTTCTCGTCGGAAAGTTATACTGTGTATATTGAATATTATATATTGCGTATATCGGTCAAAACTGACCTTTTTATACAATTACGTTAAATCTTGAACTCCTTTAGCGGTATTCCTGGTTTCACCACTGTAAGTCTGTAAACAAGTACATTATTCTAAGACATACATCACATGTTAGAAGAGATATACAAACAATGTTAGAAAAATATACACATTTTAGAAGAGATCTTTACATTACATTAATCAATTTCTCTAACATAAAATTATATATTGGTTTGAATTCTCTAACATAGCTTTTATTCATGAACAAATTTGCAGCCAGGAATCCTAGTTCCAGAGGCATTGGGCTTGGGCAATTGGGTCAAGGCCCAAGAATGGGCCGCAGTTCCTGGAGGACAAGCTACATATTTGGGCCAGCCTGTTCCATGGGGCACACTTCCTACTATTTTGGTTATTGAATTTTTAGCCATAGCCTTTGTAGAACACCAAAGGAGTATGGAAAAGGACCCAGAGAAGAAGAAGTACCCTGGCGGAGCTTTTGACCCATTGGGCTACTCTAAGGACCCTAAGAAATTTGAAGAACTCAAAGTCAAGGAAATCAAAAATGGTTAGAACATCAACTCACTCCTCTTATGCATTTCACATTTCTCTTTTTATGGATTTAACTTATATACACTGTCAAGTGCCAACGTATTGATTTCTTACTTTAGTGTAGTTACCCATTTTAATAAGTTAGTAGCGATTTACAATGTTACCAAAACTTTACTTATACGGTCAAACCTCTTTTTACCTGTTCTAGCAAGCAACCTTCCTTATTCTCCGTGTATTTAATCTCACTTTAATGGATAATTATTTGTTGTTAGGTCGCCTTGCGTTGTTGGCATTTGTGGGATTTTGTGTTCAACAATCAGCATACCCAGGAACAGGACCATTGGAGAACTTGGCAACTCACTTGGCTGATCCATGGCACAACAACATTGGGGACATTGTTATCCCTAGAGGCGTTTTACCTAATTGAAATGTACTATCATATATATTAGCCAAACACCTTGTAAAACTCTCCCATGTACTAATAGATTTCTAATGAAATGGACTCTTTGTGTATTCTTAGTCTAGTAGTTGTTGTTTGGTAAAGGGGTTCCAAAAAGTGCTATAGGTCAGAAATCATAGGTGTGAAGCTCTAGTAGTTCTTTGAGTCTCCTTGTATGAAATCCTGGCTCTGCCACTGAGAGGAACATCAAGTTATTTAAAATACTAGGAGATTTTTTCATATTCAAACCAAAACCATAAGAATAAAATCATTTTCATTTATTTTGGCATAGGAAACACACTCAAATGTCATCGTTACTTCATAATTATACTGTCACCAAACAAGAATAATGCTCATCCTCAACACTTTTCTCTCAGTTGCTGAACATTGCCTAATGGACTATCACAAGTCTATATTGCTCGGACTCTCCAAAAACAATGTCGCACGCGCATCGGATTCGCCAAAAATGCACTACTTTTGGAGGATCTGACACGCACCTGACGACATATTTAAAGAGTCCGAGCAACATAGCTACAAATGCAAAGAATATATGCAGGCATCCTGCACAAAGTTAATCAATACAACATCAAAAATGTTAAAGCATCAGCTAACTACACTAGCTGGTGAAAGGAAACCGACATGCAGAGGAACCTTGTTCGAAGCAACAATCTCACTGCAGTGTCCACCTCTAAGTGCTCCATCAACGACTTGATGATCGTGTCCGGGGATAAAGTTTTTCATAAGAACCAAATCCCTAGCTGCAACTGCTTTGAGCCGATATCGTTCTGCCCTAGAGCCTATCACTTGTCCAAGAATAGACGCTGCAATGGTAAAAGCCATAGCCGATTTAGGCATCAACACGGACTTCCTCAGAATGGCTATGAACGGCACAGCAGCGTGTACAGCTGCAAACCATGATGGCGAAAACTTTTCAGTGTGTTCTCTCCATATGCCTAAAGGGATATTTGCTGCCATGCCCAAGACACCGATGACTAATACTTTTGCAGGCAGAGGTTGTGGTCGCAAGTTTTTTGCAAAGGTGGTCCGTGATAGAGCTGCTCGGGCAGCAATTATAGCAGGGGGACACTTGATTTTCATACCAGGAGGAGGCTTAAAGGCCTTCGCTACAAGAGGAAGGACAGTACTCACAGCACGGTATGACTTCGCTATAGGACAATTTCCATTTTGCAACCACTCATTGCTTTGTGCTTCGTGTTCTGAATCTCCTCCCTGATAGATCCAAAAATATAAATGATAAGAACAGATACTACACTTGATCTTAGCCAAAAGGCCGACTAAGGTATGCAAAATGCTGGTTAGCAAGCACAATCAGATTGAATTTTGGTTATTCTGCCCAAAATTAAAAGCTTCTTAAGTCACCAACAATCATATTTCAAGAGTTATAATGAAATTCAGCAATTTTGACGTACTGCTAATCTTAGAAATTTACGCTAGATCAAGAAGTCAAATAAAGTGTTTCATTGGAACATGGACATTTGACAAAGTCATAATTCAAGAGTTATAACCTAATTCAGTCTATTTTGACATATTGAGAAATCTGGGAGATGCAAAATAAAAAGGGAAATTAATGGTCTTGAACCTGTCTTTTGGATGATTCAGAGTTCTTCTTTTGATTCTTCCACTTCTCAGAGAATGAATCAAAACCAAACGGCCCTCCAAATCCAAAAGCTGAGAGACTTATGGTAGCAGCCTTTGCCGCCAAAGGGTTGAACTGGCGAGGTGCATGTTCAGAATCTTGTTTCTCATTCGTAAGGAACAGTCTCCCAGAAAGCGGGACAGCACCGTTCTGCCCATGGAAAAGCCTGAATGCCATGTCAAAGTTAGGACCATCCTCGAAGATAGGACCTTTTCCTGCACGTACCTGATTCAGGTGCAAGGAAATAATGAGAAAGACTTCAATTTTAGTGTGACCAGGATATGGTCACGGAACCAACTATTGGTGGTAGACTTATAGCCTGTTTGGCCAAACTTCCAAACTCTGCTTATTTTTAAAAGTGCTTTTTGTCAGAAGTGATTTTTGAAAAAATACTTTTGGAAAATAGCAATTTGTGTTTAGCTAATCAATTTGAAAAACATTTTTGCCAATATTAGAGCAACAATTTGTACTTGACCAATGTTTTCATCAAAAATTTGTACTTGACCAATGTTCTAAAAGTACTTCTGGGGAAAAACTATTTTTTCAGCTTCTGAAAAACAGCTTCTACTACTACTAAAAAGCAATTATGTTTTTCCAAAAAACTTGGCCAAACACCTCAACAAAATAAGCACTTTTGGCTTCCTAGAAGCTTTAGGTAAACAGGCTATAAATGAGAGGCCTTAACAATATCGTTTCATCAATAAGTAAATTACTTTACAAAGATTCAAAGAAATATTTCTTCTGCAAATTAATGAAAAATTAACAACTTACAGGAATGGGGACACCACTGGAGCTTGAGAAAGAGAAATTTGTCGGCTCATTGATATTCGTCAAAAATGGGCACCTAGTAATGTCTTGCTGGAAACCTGAAGAGTCATTGCTTGTATTCCTAGAGAAAAACTCCATTTTATTGGAAGAAAGATGACCTACACAAAAATCAAAAGAAATTGTGAGCAACAGAAGCTTCAAGAAACAATTACCAAAGCAAGAATTGAGGACAAATAATCACAAACCATGCTCTTTCGATAACATCAAGCATTAAGGAAGTCCAGAAAAGAATCCATAAAAGATACAGGACACAACTAAAACCATATACAAAACATAATCTAATATCCAAATTATAGAAGAGCACAGTTTAGGGATTTTTCTACAGCCAAACTGGTAACAAAAAGTACAAGCTGAACTGGAAAGAAGGATGGTTAGGACATCTTGTAAGACAAACTCAGAAGATAAATATAGCGAGGGTTAATCACCCAAACGAAATAGCTAATAAGTAACTAGCACAAAAAGAGAAAAGCAAGCGATTTGCGGATTGAAATATAACACTCCATAGACAATTCATACATCAGTGGAGATCAAAGTTCAGCTCAAACACAAAAACCATTTGCAATATAACAAAATAACAACTACAATATCAAACCAAACTAGTTGGAGATAGCTATACGAATCCTCTATATCCATTTGGACCCGTTTAATTCCATTATCAAAGATTTATCTTTTAAGCAAAACCCTTTAATAAAAAACAAAAAGAACAAAAACCCAATTGTCAAATTCGATCAACAACTTAAAAAAAAAAAAAAAAAAAAAAAAAAAAAAAACTTAAACAACCCAAACAATTCAAATGTTGATACATATTGAAATAAACAACAGTGAATTAGAAAAGCAAACATACCTCTAAGACAAAAATTATCAAAATAACACCTACAAAATCAATTCCAAACTAGTTGGAGTTAGCTACATAAATCCTCTATATCCATTTTGCTCAACTATCATATCAAAGATTTATTTTTTAAGCAAAACCCATCAATTAAAAAATAAAAAAATCAATACCTAGGTGTCAAATTCAACCAACAACTTAAATTTTAAAAAAAAAAAAAAAAATTGTAATCACCCAAGCAATTCTATATCAGTCTTTTTTTTTTCCAACATCAAAGATTAATCTTTTAAGCAAAACCCATTAATAAAAAAACAATAAGAACAAATACCCACTTGTCAAATTAACCAACAAATTAAATCAAACAAAAACAACTGAAACTACCCAAACAATTCAAATGTTGATACATTTGGACCCCTTCTTTTCTTTTCTTTTTTTCCAACATCAAAGATTTATCTTTTCAGCAAAACCCATTAATAAAAAACAAAAAGAGCAAATACCCACTTGTCAAAATCTATCAACAACTCAAATCAAACAAAAAAAAAAATTGAAACAACCAAACTATTCAAATGTTGATACTATATTGAAATAACAGCAGTAAATTCTGAAAAAAGAACATACCTTAAGAGAAAAATAGTATTATGAAAACTAAGAGGAAGAAATTTTGTTAATAAAGAGAGAAATGAGATGAAGAAAAGAATCAAATGAAGACGGAGTAGTTTATGCGTAGGTGAAGAGAGAAAGAACAAAAAACGACGGCGTGTTGACTACACACGCCAAAAAAGAATATGTCTCTACGCGGGCTTTTTTTGACTTGGAGAATATAACTAACTCCCCTTGCTCCTACTTTTGTTGAAAATGAGTCCAAATAATACTCCCTCTCTCAGAAATATTTATCTTTTTTTTTAAATCTGCCCAAAAGATTGCTTTCATTTCTATATTTAAAAATAATTTAACTTTATGAGATGATTTTTTCAAAATACGTAAATTGCTTTAATGACCACACGTTTCAAAATCTTCTTTATTTCTTAAACTTTGTGCCTATTAAAAAAGACAATCTTTTTGGAAAAAATAGTATATAAGGAGAGGTGAGTAGACAAGACTTAACACATCTGCAGGTGCTTTGTTTCAAATATGAGGGTTCACAATTGCTTACTCCTACTTTTGTTGAAAATGGGGTCCAAATAATAATAATAATATTGGAGGTAGAGGTGATTAGACAGAACTTAACCAGTATTGGGATTTTAAGGTATAAATAGGAAATGAGAAAAGGTACATTTTGAAGTGCACTCAAAAAACACTTTTTGTATTGCACCTCTCCATCTCACCCTTTCATTGTCTATAAATTCAAAGCTTTACCTCAGATTTTAAACACCAAAAAAAAAAAAAAATCTAAATTCTTTTCCTTTGAAATTGTTCTCTGCATTAGTTTTCAAAACAAAATTATAGTACAGTCAGTGTGATTTGTTTCCGAATTTGCGTTCAACGAAGTTGATAGGGTTTGAGGTACTGCTACGCCATCAATAGATATCTGTTTTATCTTGGGAGGAAGTAATCCATAACCTTTTTTTTGAGGATTAAATTCCTTATGGGCACACAAGGAAGTTCAGCAGGACTTGGATATTTTCAGTTTTACGCATTTTACGTTTTTCAAATTAAATCATGTTTTTGGTTTACTAGTTTTGAACACAAATTTACTAATAAACACATCCACAGGTTACTGGGAATATGACCCCAAATAATAATTTAGGGTAGAAGATTAGTAGATAGTCGAGCATGGAAACCCATTCGTACTTGAGTTCCTTTAGGTGAGAACTTGTCTTGCTTTGTTTCAGAACATGAGAGTCCACAATTTCTTTCCTCATCCTGTGAGTTTTTACTTATCGGTATTATTGTCAGCACTCTCCTTTTATCTTGTTCGTTGATTTTACTATCACCTGTTATTTTTTTTGTTTTGATTATTGTACTAGTTGTTGTTGCTACTGTTCCTTTTTATTTTTAATTATTATTTTGTATATGGTTTCATTACTACTGTATTTCTTTTTCGTACTGATTTTGATATGCTTTACTTGAGCTGAAGGTTTATCGGAAATAACTTCTCTACCTTCACAAGATAGGGGTAAGATTGTGTATCCACAACCCTCCCCATACACCATTCGTGAGATTACACTAGATATCTTCTTCTTCTTCTTCTTCTTCTTCTTCTTGTAGTAGTAGTAGTAATAATAATAATTAAAAAAAACTTATAATAGTAGGAATACGAAACAAGCGGATCAAAAGAAATGTAGGATTCGTTTTGCATATTTGAAATTCATGTGACAAGTATCAATCATGTTAGGTACGAACTTTAACAGTCCTTGAAGCGATCAAGATTGTTCAACAATTGAGTTACAAGCATATTATTATGGAATTGAATTCTGAATTTTGGTCAACGTAGTTAGGGAATAATACAGCCAAACCTCAAAGAACCAAAAGTGACATTTGATCGATAATGGAGTAACATTTAAATCCATGTAGTAATGTACTCTTATCCATCTTTTTTTATAAAGAAGAAAGTAGAACACCTGTTATTTTACATGAATTATGCGTTGTTTCGTGGTCATTTTCTTACATGCCACACTGACAAGTCAAAAGGGGAATTAGTCGCAAGTGGCCAACTCTGTAACTCATTAGTCATATATTCAATGAAAAAATCATGTTTATTGACAATTGTGAGGGAGTTGACCATTAACTTTATTTCTTTTTTCTTATTATTTTCTTTGTTCAAATGAAAATATGAGTTATAGATACTTAGCCCAAAGAAGACTTTTCTGTCATGAAAAAGAAAGACTTTCTAGAGCATACTAGTTACATGAGGCCTGTGCTAAGCCCGGACCCAAACTCAACAGATAAAAATACTAATATTTTATTTAAAAAGTATTCGTTATTATTAAAGTTTTCTAGTCACCTAGTTAGATAATTTTTAAACAAAAAATTATTTATAGGGAAGAAAGTCTGGCAGAAAAATTATTAAATACCAAAGGGGCACAATCGACTCAACATTCAGTAAAATAACATGATTTAAATTATGTAAAATAATTACAGCTATTTCCGAAACAAAAATATAGCATTTTTATCAATATTTTCTGTATTTACATATACAATTAGAATTTTTTTAATATTTATTAAGTTTAAATTTCACTTATAATATTTCATGTGGCAAGAGTTTATGCTAGTTAAATGTGGCCATTTAAACTTAGTTTTAGACTAAACTAAGGAGAAAAAAAAAACTAAATTCATTAAATGAATCTCAAGAATCAATTTAGTTCTTCATATATATATATTTTATACTTAAAAATATTAATTCTAAGTTAAAATTGCAATTTATAATACTTTTCGCATAGATATTCAATGCTCCCTCTGTTTCAATTTGTTTTGTCTTATTTTCCTTTTTTGTCCGTTTAAAAAAGAATGTCTCATTCCTTTTTTGGAAACTCTTTAGTTCAAACTTTCCACGTGGCATGTTTAAAACCACAAATTAAAGGATATTTTTGGTACATTCCACATATCTTTAGTTTAAGACCACGTGAATTATGCAGGTATTAATTATTGCATAAGTAATACCACGCTTGGTAGTTGGTTAAGAGGTAGTTATTCATGTATAAATTTAATACAGTGTTTAATTTGCAATATAGAAATTCATATAACTAATACATGTATAAGTTATAAGAGAACTTATATATTACTTTATACAAGATATGTAGGTTGAATAACTAATACATGAATAACTAAACCCCGCATAAAATAATACATAAATTCCCTCATAATAATAAAAAAGTTATAAAACCTTCTTGATTATATAAAAAATATTTACTCGAATTAAATATAAAAACCAAAAAAAAAATATAATATAAACTGGAGAAAATAAAGGACAAGAAAAGATTTCAATAAAAAATTACTACAATGCTAACATACATTAATTATAAAGGTCTGTAAAGAAAGAACATAAGAAAAAAATATTGGATGCAAAAAATGAGTAGGCAAAGGAAAAGACAACATCCTCCACGTATAGCTTTATCAAAGGATCAAAAATTTTATGAGGACGACAAAACTTTTGCATCCTCGCTTATATATATTTGTAATACAATCCCCTGCTAGGTCTTTAACACACAATATTCTTTGAAGAAAAGGAAGGAGAAGGATGTAGCATTGAGCTTCCAAAAAATGTCCACTTTTCCTTCATGTTTTGAAGATTTGTCTGCAATATGATAATATACCTGTTTGGATGGTGGTTTCCCGTGGTTCATTAATGGATGGTTTTCTATAAAATCATGTTTGTTTTCATTGTTCTTAAAATTATGTAGTATGGTGTTGTAAACCCGTGGTTCATCCCATAGTTATATAACCATGAAAAGTGCCAATTTTTGTAACCACGGATTTGGTGGTTTTTTCGTGGTTACGTATTTCATTTCTCCATTATACCCCACCCTCCACCATCCACCCGACCCCCACCCTACCACTCACCCCCACCCCACCCCAACTACCCCACTCCTCTGCTACCCATCCCCACCACCCCAACCACCACCCACTACTCCTCACCACCGCCCAACCCTACCCCACAACAACTCACCCCCACCCTCATCCCACAACCACCCACCCCTCTACTACCCCTCACTGCCACCCAACCCCACCTCCATAACCACTTACCCCCACCCTAGAGGCGGAGCTACGATTCGAAGCGTGTGGGTTTGGGGTTCTAATTCTTTAAAGTTACTGGGTTCTTAATTAATTATTTGCACATATTTGACAAAAAATTTAATACAAATATATGGTTTGGACAAAAGCTGCTGGGTTCAGCCGAACCCACACCCAAAGGGCTGGCTCCGCCCCTGCCCCACCCTCATCCCACAACCACCCACCCCTTCACCACCCCCCACCCAATACCTATTTATTTTTTAAAGTTCCTATTTTATTCTTTACCTGAGTTTTATTAAACTAATTTTTAATTAAGAGTTAAGGGTATTTTAATAAACTTACAAGTTATTATACAATACCATACAGTCAAACCAAACAATACAACTATTATTAAACCACAACAAACGATACAGTCTATCCAAACATAGTGTTTTTTTTTTTTTTTTTGAAAACATAATGTTCATTAATACAGTACAATACAATACAACACCATACTATACCATACTATACTGTACATTAATGAACCACGAGAAACAACCATCCAAACAGAGATGAATGCTATCTTTTCACTTTTAGTGAAATATCTTGGGTGAGGAGCTTTAAAAAATGAACAAATTACTGGCACAGGACGTTTTGTCTTAAATGAATCATAAGATCCTATAAGTGTTTACATCAGTAAAATTTGAAATGAACTTTTAACGTGCTCGAAAAGCATGTTAATAATTTAGGGCTTGTAAATACTAGTATACCATCCTCATATTCACAAATATGTGCCTGTCTATAAATTTGAATACAAAAATTATTTATTTTTGAAACATGAATTAAAATAGTAAATCTTTTTGCCACTTATCATTGTGGAGGAGACACTATTCGGGGGAGCTGAAATAGCTAAAACGTACTCATTAGAGACTTAATTAACAATATTGTTAAAGCTCACTCGGCTGCACGAATCTGAATTAGTTTGATTAGTTAATTTTAAGAGATAATGGTCAAAAACACACCTTAAAGAGTATTTTTTTGCGAGTTTTCTACCTGAACTATTAGGTGTTTGCTTTTCCTACATAAACTATCATCAAAATCAAAACACACTCGACTAGTATCTGATGGTGCGTGGTGTACATTCTTTATTTATTTTTTACTTATTTAAGAAATGATGTCAAATGGCACTCCACGCGGGTAATTAAAGGAATTGATTGGAATTAAACAAAAAATTAAGAGATAATGGTCAAAAACACATTCGAAGATACTAGTTGAAGTGTGTTTTAATACGTAGGTGGTGATAGTTCATATAGGAAAAACAAAAACTTGATAGTTCAGGTAGGATACTCATAAGTAAGTGATACTTAAGATGTGCTTTTGACGATTATCTCTAGTTTTAACTTTTAAATATGGCCAAACCCATCGGCGGCCCCTTGTGGTCGTCAAGATCTTCCACTTAGACACTTCAGCTAAGCTTTGTTCCATTTAGACACACGGGGAAGGATTTGACTGTGCCATTTAAACACTTTTCGCTGAATCAGCCAAATATGTAATGTGTGTGTAACACACTCGCGGGATAATACTCAAAATACCCCCCAACGTTTGACCAAAATTCCAACTACACACCTAACCTTTGCGGGGGTCCTATTACCCCCCTGGACAAATTTTTTCGTAGCAAAATGGCCCTTTTTTGCCGATGTGGCAGAGCGTGAATACACCGCCCAAAGGGCGCGTGACGACCTTTAAAAATCCGCATCCGACCCGTTTTGACGCCAACTAAGTCGCCACATATGATGCCAAGTAGATAAAATTTGAACTCCCTCCATTTTTAGGCTACTTCATCTTCATCTTCACCCTATTTAATATCCATCCCCATTTTTTGTTGTCAAAATAATATCCATTATAAACGAAAATCTCAATTGAAGAAAATCCACATATGATTCCGAACAACTTGTTAAAGAACAACTTTCCACCATAAACGAAAATCAAGAAAAAAAATGAAAAAATCAAGAAAGAAAAAGGAAAAATCCGGAAAAAAATAAGAATGAAAAATCTAATCTTGTTAAAGAAAATCGATTGGAAGTTGCTTGTTTGGAGTTGCTACTTGTTGCTTGGTTGGAGTTGTTTAAGCACTAATTCTTTGAGTTGATTTGGGGAGAAAATTAAACTCCATTGCTAAGAATTTGAGAAAGCTATGAAGAACACCAAATGGGTTTCTCTAAATTCTTGATTGTTTAATCAAATTAATGGATGAACTTTGTTCTATTTGGTGTTAGGAAGCTTCCTTTCACATTTGGGTTTGTTTGGATTAGATTTGAGCAAGTTGGTGTGATTTTTTTTTCACCTCCTAATGAAGATGATGATGATGATGATGATAATGTTGATGAAGATGAAGGAGAATTGGGTATGGGTTTTCAGATCCTTAATAAAAATGGAGTATGGAAAATTGAGAGATTTTTTTTTTTTTGAAGAAGAAGAGTAGATGGATGGAGGAAGGAGGGAAATTAATAAAAAATGGGGCAAAATTAAACACGTGGCACGTGGGCCAGGCGCGTGTGGACAACCGCCATTTAATATTTGGGGGTTGGCGTAGACGGGACGCCACATCAAGAAAAAAGGCATTTTGATACAAAAATTTGTTCGGGGGGTAATAGACCCCCGCAACGTTAGGTGTGTAGTTGGGATTTTGGTCAAACGTTGGGGGGTATTTTGAGTATTATCTCACACACTCGCCGATGACATGAGAAAATGACAAATTAAATTATGACATGTGTCATTTGATCTCATAATAATATAAAAAATAAATTTTGAGTAAACCTAATATTTCAAAAAAGATTTAAAAAAAAAAACTATTTTCTAAACCCTACACATTATTAACACACAAAAAAAAAACACATTTACTAACAAAAGAATTTTTTTGAAATCATGTTGTTGGAGTTCTTCACCATTTTCATGTATGCTCTTGTTCCAACCACAATTTTAATCCAAAATTTTAAGAAAAACCCCTCCAAAATTGTATAACTTCTGCTAAAGATTCCCCACGAAGCCCCGAAGATAACCCCAATATTAATGTTTCAAAATTTTCATCAAATAAAGTAATCCATTTTAAACCTTCAAGCTTTCTAAAGAACCCTTTAAATGTGTTTTGATGAGTTCCTTTGATTTTTTTTCTTTTCTTTTTACTAGGAGAGAAAGTAAGAACTTGAGTTGAATTAAAAATGTAACTGATTTTTTTTCCCGGTAGTGATAGCGGCGGCGGTAATATTGACGATGGTAGGAAGATGGTAGAAAAAAGAAAAAAAATATGATTTTTGACCTTTTCACTCGCATGTTTGGTGTGAAATTCACACAACTTGTCAAGTCAGCGAAAAGTGTTTAAATGACACAGTAAGGGTCCACCTCAGGTGTCTAGATGAAACAAAGTTTAATTGAGGTATTTAAGTAAAAAATCTTGACGACCAGAAGGGGTCGCCGATGAATTTGGCCTTTAAATATCAAAGGAGTAAACCAAAAAAGAAAAAGAAAAAAAAAGGGGCATTCCGAGAATTGAACTCGGGACCTCTCGCACCCTAAGCGAGAATCATACCACTAGACCAAATGCCCAATACATTTTCGGTTTCACAAAGCCTTTTTTCTAACTCTCACAATCAGTTCCTATCTAACCAATAAACCCAAAACCCTTCATGTAAAACGAGATCTCAGTTGTGGGGTTTGCATCTCAAAGTTTACAATGGCAAGAAGAGCCCTTTTTCACTTGGTTCGATCCCAAGCTAATCATCTAAAATCCACCAATTTTCATACAGGTTTGTGTATAAATTTAATTCTTGTACTAGCTTTCTTTCCAGTTTCATTTCTTTATATTTGCCTCTCTTATTTCAATTGTTTTTCTGTGTATCTATATGAATATTTGGTTACTTGTAAAGAAAATGAAAGCAAGCAACACCCTTTTGTTAATCTTGTAGAAAAAATGTGTAGATAACAACAACAATAATATAGCCAGTGTAATCCTACAAAATGGGGTCTGGGGAGGGTAGAGTCTTGACTCAGAATAAAGCAATAACAAAGAATGTCAAATAAGAAAAAGGGACAATAACTACAACAAAACAGTATGCTAAGTGAAGAACAAGAGACAGTAAATAATAACAGACATCGAAGGACAAGAAAATGTGTAGATAATTGTATGCTGTTTTTTTTCTCTTTCTCTCTCTGAGGATTTGACCCTATGGGTGTGTTTGGTATGAAGGAAAATGTTTTCTTGAAAAACAAGTAGGTTTCTTACTTATTTTCTAGTGTGTGGTAAATAAGCAAAAAAATATTATCCCATAAACATTTATATGCAATCTAGTAAAACACTGTCACTTGGAGGAAAATGAAAGCAAGTAACACCCTTCTGTTAATCTTGAAGAAAAAATGTGTATAGATAATTGTATGCTATTTCTTTTTTCTTTTTTTTTTTTCTCTCAGGGGATTTGACCCTATGGGTGTGTTTGGTATGAAGGAAAATGTTTTCTTGAAAAGCAAGTGGGTTTCTTACCTATTTTCTAGTGTTTGGTAAATAATACAACAACAACAACAACATAACCAGTGTATTCCCACAAGTGGTGCCTGGGGAGGGTAGAATGTACGCAACCGCCTACCTTGTGCAGATAGAGAGACTGTTTTCGAAAGATCCTCGGCTCAAGTAAACGTGTTTTGGTAAATAAGCAGAAAAATATTATTCCATAAACATTTATATGCAATGTAGCAGAACACTGTGAGGGTGGGAGTGGGGTTCCGGGGGTGGCGGGTGGGTGGGATGGTCAAGAGGTGGGGGTTTGGGCCGTTGGGTGGCCGGGGAGAAAACAATGAACTTGGAATGTCACTAATGGAACTTGTTTTCCCTCCTTCCATTAGGGAAGCCATTTTTCTCATTTCTAAGGAATTTGTTTTCCTAGAAGTAATATTTTTCAAAACATATTGACCAACCAAACATGGGGAAATTGGATCCATACCAAACACACCCTATGTGTCAAATGGAAACAAGGGGCACAATAAGTAGAGGCAGAGCTAAGATTTTGAGTGTATGAGCTATTTTTTTTTTGTTTTGGTAAAGTAATCAAATGTCATTAGTAAAGCATCAAGAAGATGCAAGGTTACAGGTGAGCAAAAGAAGCTGCTTCCATCAAAACGGGAAGCAAACTTAGACAAAAAACCTGTAAAACAGCCAAAAGGAATCCTGCCTATTGTACTAAGCTAAGCTAAAGACAGGGAACTAACAAAATCCAAAAAAGTATCCACACTGTTTACAGGGGTAAGAAAATGCCAACTAAATAAGCACTCCAAACATCTAGCCTTGAGAGTACTAATAGGAGTTGAGATTCCATCAAAGCATTTGCTATTTCTCTCCTTCCAGAGAACACCAAAAAATAACTGTAGGGATCATTCTCCAGATTCTTTTGATGGTTTTTCAACTCTCCACAGTGACCAGCTTGCATAGGCATCTTTCATGGATAAGGGCATTACCCAGTGAAGCCCAGTTAAGGAGTAGAACAAATGCCAAAGGTCAGCTGCTGCAGGACAGTGTAAAAATAGATGGTTTACTGTTTCATTGTCCTGCCCACACATGATACATCGTATGAGCTATAGATTATAGAAAAGGCAGCTTATTGGGTTCTTGAATAAATTATTTATACATATTAGGTGAATCTTTTAACACAAATACAGTATATGTATTCTGGGCCGAAGCTATTGGGTTATGCCAAACTTGTGAGAGGAACCGTAGCTCCGTCCCCGACTTTAACCATTGTATTCAACTCGAATTATATATGTGCCTATATTAGTTAAGAAGTTTCAAAAATGTATTTTTATATTAAGTCCCAACTCATTGTGACCAAGGATTAATGGATATGGTGGTACTCTGAACCCATGGATTGGCCTCTGAATCGGAATATCACAATGAGGTCTGTAGAGTTCCAGCTTTGATCACCTTATTTTGATTGATGTTCATATGGGAGAAACGGATTGCTTAATTTAGCAGGCAGGAATTATGCATGTTTACATTAGCATAGTCAGAGGCGGATTCAGGATTTGAACTTTATTGTTGTGAGTTCAATTATTTGTACTTATTTAGGTTAATTCTTAAACACATATACAGGGTCCGAACAAAATCTACTGAATCAGATGAACCCATAACTTACCTTCTTTATCTTCCCCCGAGTATAGATGAAATCATTAAGATTTATAGCTCTATTGTTTTGGAGGAGAGAATATAACAACTTTTTATTACTGTATCTACTGAATGAAGCTACCATTACTGTATCTTTTCATGTCGTTCCAATAAACATGGTTTGATGACATCAATTTCTGCATCCGCCTCTGAATACAGATGAACTTATTGGGGTTTATAGCTTAAGGTTTTTGAAGAAAGAATGTCACAACTTTTTATTACTGTATCGACCGAGCAAGGCTACAAGCTACTCCTTTATCTTTTTGGACCATCCCATTAAAAATGGTTTGATGACTCCAGTTTCTGCTTTAATAATAAATGATAAAAGCATTTTACTTCCGTATTTTTAGGATTTGGGAATTGGGACGGATCATTAGTATTACGTGATGTTATTCGTATTTGACCCTAAGTTTCTCAAGAGACATATTTGCAGAAAGGAAAGTGTAATGCTTTGAGGTGAAACTTGAAATAGCTTTAAATGGAATTTCTGGTTTATTGAAGTTTATCATTGTAGATTTTCAGTCCTTCCTAAGCAAAATTTTCTGCTTTCAGGTTGTCAAATGCTGGACTTTACTCTTTTCTTTCTGGCCTTTCTCCACTTCTTTCATCACACTCCTTCATGAAATTCTTTTTTCAGCTTCTCTGTTTATGTTAGAATTCAAATTTTGACCAAGTTCTGTCAAATTTTCAGATCAAATAGTTAACTGTCTATTTTCGTAAACCTTAGCTGCCGCGTTCCATCCATTTCTGCCTAATTCTTATTAAGTTTTTGGTTTATTTGTTTTTATAATTTTTTAGTTCTTAATAAAACTATTTTTTTCCAACATATCAAATAAAAAAATTCTTTTTGAAAATATTTTGACCAGATTTCTCATGGGTCAATTTGGGCTACATATCAGCCCACGTTGACTTGGGCGGGTTGGGCTGGTCGTGTTTTCATGGGCTAATTTTGCCACCCCTACCCGTTATCTTTTCAGGTGGTCATCTGGCTAGTTATGGAACTCGGCCGCTTATTGGTGGTACCAAAACTGACACTAGTCGTGTGTCTCAGCTAGCTGCTATCCATAAAAGGTGGCTATCACAGTCCGCAACAGCACAAGATGACAACAAGATCAGCATAGGGCCACGTAAAGGAGGAGAAGCAGGAAATGACGAAAAGGATGGCGGAGTTGTCTACTATGGTCCTATCTCAAGCACTATAAAGAAAGTGAAGCTTCTGTCCCTTTCAACCTGTTGCCTTTCTGTATCTTTAGGCCCTGTCATAACCTTCATGACGTCTACTGATTCCAATGTGATACTAAAGGGAGCAGTTGCATCTACCATTATATTCTTAAGTGCTTCTACTACCGGTGCGCTTCACTGGTTCGTGAGTCCTTATATTCACAAACTGAGATGGAAGCCAGGTTCAGATTCTTTCGAAGTGGAGATGATGTCTTGGCTGGCAACTTTTATTCCAAAGACGATTAAGTTTGCAGATATCAAGCCAGCCGAGACCAATAGACCTTTTGTAACATTCAAGGCTAATGGAAACTTCTATTTTGTTGATGCCGAGCATTGTCACAACAAGGCGCTATTGGCAAAACTTACCCCACAGAAACCAACTCATGAGTCGGCTTTCAAGAACTTGTGATGACAACTTCTTTTCTGGAATAATTTGAGGTTTTAAGGTATTGTATTGCGTTGCTCACTAGAAGTTTCAATACTCGGAGTCTTGGATATATAAGCCTCAGTTGTTGTCATTTTTTAAATTATTATAACAATGGTGTCCAGGCCAACTTGCGCACGTCGGCTAGCGTTGGTGATTGTCATCCCTTTTTGTAATGGTAGTAATATCTAGACCAGCTTGACTCGGAGAACCCTACTACAATGTCATTTTTTTTTTAATTTTTGCAAGGGTGTTGTCCAAACTAGCTCGTGTGCGCCTCCACTAGCCTTAGCGGCTATCATATTTTTTAATGCATTGTGGTTTTCTTTCATAGAGCTTGTCCTAGTGTCAAGAAGTGGAAAGAGATGAAGAATGTAGACCAGGATAGTTGATTACTCAGATCCATTTGTTTCAAAACTTAGTATCAAATAATCCAATCATGGATGCTCAAGAGATTTGTAGTGTTGGTAGATAATTTATGCAAACTCTATTATCCAGTTGTGGGTGGCTGGTTTTTTCATGCACTAAATGCAAAATTGCTCTTAGTGGATAAGAAACTTTTAAATTGCATCTTAGCCAAACATGCTGAGACATGTACTATTTGTTTGGTCGGAGGACACTCCTACAATATTTTAAGGTGGTGAACCCGACAATTAAGGGTGTGGTGTAACGGTCAACACGATCTTGAAACGATAAAATTAGGAGACAACATGGAAACGGTCACTATACGGGGATAAGACATGACCGTGCTTATGAAAAAAGTACTAAGGGGGTGAAAACTTTGGGGATAAGGGTTCACATTTAGGAGCAAAAATGCCAGGCTGCTTTCTTCCATCTACCTAACCTTTAGCGGTAGAGTAGATTGATATATGCATTGGTCGGGGTAGTAAATGTGCAGTGGAATAGCCAAGGTGCTCATAAGCTGGTCTTCCCATATGTCTAAGCCTTGATGACAAAGTAACCTCATTGCATTGATGGGAGATAGTAGTTATATAGTGGAATAATTAATTGTGCTGGTGAAAGATCGTAGATAGTCAGTGGAATTAATGGGCACAAAAAGCTAATTCGAACCACCATCCTAAAAAATGGAGGTGTTTAGAAAGTTTGATGTTTACCAAGTTTGAGGTATATTATATACTCGTTATTTTGCTGGTCGTTTGAGAAAAAGTCATATGGTATTGGGAGGAATAAACACTTTTGAGTTGCTTAGATTGGGAAAGGGCAAAAAAAAAAGTAATTGAGAATTGTGTTGGCTCTTCGATAATTTTCTTTATTTAGATAAAGTTAGATACTTTTGGAAAACCAAGTAGTAAATATTGAAAAAAAATTGATAGAACATATGGTATTGGGAGGAATAAACACTTTTGAGTTGCTTTGATTGGGAAAGGGCCAAAAAAAAATTAATTGAGAATTGTGTTGGCTCTTCGATAATTTTCTTTATTTAGATAAAGTTAGGTACTTTTAGAAAACCAAGTGCTAAATATTGAAAAAAAATTGATACAACTATCTATTAATCCTATTCAAAAGTAGGTGAAATAATATGCTGCCCTCATGTAGATATTGACCACTGAACAAATTACATTTTAAACTCAAAGTCAACTTAGACCATTTGAATTGATATACACATCATATGTTTGTTTTCGATACTACACGTGTGAGACATGTGGCCAACTTTTGGACCCTCAACACCCACCCCAATTAAGACTAAGCGTAGAATTTAACTTTTTTACAAGTTAATATAAAAATGACACTAAAAGAATGAATGATGCCAATCAACTCGACAAATATACAATCAACCAATATATTGAATTTGAAAAAAAGTCAGAAGAAATGATTCGAGCCTCTTATTTTGATTTCTCGAACCAAGAGACTCATGAAAGACATTCAAATATATGAAAAAAAAGATAATATCAAGTTTGTATTTTTCAAATCGATTCACACACAATCCTCTTTTCTTCGATTGAAGAGTCGAAATCAATGGCAAGTACAAGTTGATAACTAAAAAAGAAAAGAAAAAGTAACTTGCAATATTCAGTTAAACTAAAACATTAGATACACTAACAGAATCTCTCCTCTCTCTCTAGAAAAGCTTAAATGTGTATATATGCATTTGTTATTTAGTAGTTGCATCTATCGTTATATTCTTCAGTGCTTCTACTACCGGTGCGCTTCACTGGTTCGTGAGTCCTTATATTCACAAACTCAGATGGAAGCCAGGTTCAGATTCTTTCTAAGTCGAGATGATGTGTGATAAACACATTTGAGGACGAGTTTAGGGATTCAATAGGAACAACACTTAGTTGAGGTGTCAAAATGGAAAAAAAAAAAAAAAAAGTTTAGGAGACCGCATATGCATTAAGCCTATTTGAGGTATATTATATACTTGTTATTTTGATGTTTACCAAGTTTGAGGTATATTATATACTCGTTATTTTGCTGGTCGTTTGAGGAAAAGTCAAATGGTATTGGGAGGAAAAAACACTTTTGAGTTGCTTGGATTGGGAAAGGGCCAAAAAAGGAAAAAAAAAAAAAAGTAATTGAGAATTGTGTTGGCTCTTCTACAATTTTCTTTATTTAGATAAAGTTAGGTACTTTTAGAAAACCAAGTGCTAAATATTGATTTTTTTTTTTTAGGCTTAATGCATATGCAGCCCCCTCAATTTGTCCCTTTTTTTATTTTGGCACCTCAACTAACTGTTGTTCCTATTTAACCCCTGAACTCATCCTTAAGTGTGTCTATCAAACCCTCTAAATATGATTTTTATTAGAAGCAAAAAATAAATTGTGGTAATGAAGGTAAATTAATATTTTAGATGTGTGGTAAGCTATTCTTTAGGTCATGGATGTGTGGGTTTTTTTTCGGTTCTACTTTTTTCGACATGAAATTAATTAAGAACTTTTCTCTTTTTTTTCCTCTCAATTCTTCGCTAATCTTAGCTAAAAAATGACATAATTAAATTAGAATATATATTAGCATGTTGCTACATTGAAGATATAATACTATGTAAGTCGGATTGTGTTTGATAGTACACACTTGGGGACGAGTTCGGGGAGTTGATAGGAATAAGACATTAGTTGAGGTCTTGAAATGGAAAAAAAGGACAAGTTCACTGCATATGCATTAACCTTTTTTTTTTAGTTTTTTTTTATATATATATATATATATATATATAGAACTATCTACTAATACCATTCAAAGGTAAGTGAATATGCTGCCCTCATGTGGATATTGACCACTAATCAAATTACCTTTTAAACTCAAAGTCGACTTAGACCATTTGAATTGATATACACATCATATGTTTGTTTTTGATACTACACATGTGAAACATGTGGTCAACTTTTGGCCCCTCAAACACCCACCCCAATTAAGACGAAACGTAGAATTTAATTATTATACTAGATATAGATAATATAAAAATGTTACACTAGCATATTATTTGAAATTAACTACATGTAATTGCCTATAATAAGCATGAATTGATTTAAAAAAATTCCCAAAGATATTAATTATGTAAAAAAAAAAAATACTTCTTTTGACGTTTACTGAATTTGATAGTTGTTATAACCTACATTATAAGTTTATAACCGATAAATTACATTGATAATATTGCTAGCATATATCTATTAAATTTATGAAACAGAAAAAAATGTGAAGAATATATATATATATATATATATATATATATATATATATATATATATATATATATATATATATAAAAGAGAAGAAAAAACATAAGTTGGTTGCATTCAAAGTAGGGCAGTCCCATTTCAACCTTTTCTGCAGTTCATTTATTATAAGGTGTTAAGCTAACAAATTAAGCACGACATGTGAGTTATTTATTATACTACCATTCCCCTAAGTAGGAAAAAACAAAAGTAATCCTTTTTATACCATCATATATTTGTTCAGGTTCAACCGTTAAAGTATTGTCCACGTTGATTAACTTTTCGAGCCTTATGGTTTTGTCCCATCCGGAGAATTATGAACTTATATTTATATGTCCTGACTTTCCCTCTAATTACTATATGAAATTTGTCAAAGACAAGTTTCGCAATGAACCTCCTTTAGAATACCGCAAATGATCCATAGACAGTTAATCTTGAATTATCTTAAATCAATAATTCATAACTTTCGAGTTAATCGTTAGATGAAGGTCCTTTTTCGCCAGCATTTATACGAAAAAGGAGTGTTATACATACAATAATTGAAAAAAGTCTTTTATCTTATTTTAGGTGGATTAGTGTTTATTTGTTCGGATGGAGACGAAATGAAAACTTAGTAACAGTATAGAGTACTTTAGTGACAAATCTATGTCAAGATCTATGTTGTGTGGGCTCATGGAATGAATGCAAACAAAAAGTACTATGCTAAAAAGGCTTCATTTTAATTCTCTCTCGAAGAAAAAAGGTTCAGAATCTCTCCTCTCTCTCTAGAAAATCATTAGATACACTAACAGTTAGTAATATATAAATAAATATTGTTAATCGTGAGTTGATGGGTCACTCGGACGGGCGGATTAAAAGAGTTTAAATATGTGAGTAGAATTAATAGAAAATAAAGCCACTGTATGAGCCACATAGGAAAATTAAGATAAGATATGAAGATTTAATAGAGTAGGAATAAATAGATATATATTATATTTCTTAGATTACAAGAGCAAATATGGTTGGAAAGTTAGATGACGAAGAGAAATATTATTTAAAAAGTAGGGTAAACGGTCAAAAATATCCCTCGAGTTTCATTTATTAGTTAAGTTTGTCCCACGTTATACTATCTGACTATTTATACCCCCGCCGACCATTATAAAAGTTAACAAAATTACCCTTCAATCTATTGAATTCCCAAATTGACCTAAAATACCCGATTTCAATAGAAATTACTCGATTCCCCCTTTTAATATAAGCTTATTTGTGAGAATATAAGAACAAATCTGACTTTTTTTTCCATTTATCTTAGGTGAGGAAACTAATTTTCTTTGCAAAAATAAATAGAGATATATGACTTCATATGATCCTTTATATACATGAGCGACTCTAAAATAGCAGAGATTTTACGTGACTTGTTGTGTGGACGCATGCAGAGAATTAATACTCGAATGCGAACAAAAAGCACTTCATTTAAATTTATCTCTCTTGAAATGAAAAATCCTTCTTCTCTCTCTATCTAGAAGTGAAAACTGTGATATTTAACTTTCTCTCTCTAAGAAAAAAAAAATCATTACATACACTAACACTGTATATATATATATTACAAAACCCTAGCAAATTCTCCGTTAACTCCGTCGACGATCGGACTCCATGTCGATAACGGCGAGAGTAAACGGAGCTCCGATGAACTAACCGGCGCGTGTAATTTACTCTTTTGAAATTCGAAGTTTCTTCTAGAAGTTTCTTGAAATGTATAAAAACCAGTTACAAGAGTTAGCACAAAGGAGTTGTTTCAATTTGCCTTCATATACTTGTATAAGAGAAGGTCCGGATCACGCGCCTAGGTTTAAAGCTACGGTTAATTTCAATGGTGAAGTATTTGAGAGTCCAAATTACTGTTCTACCCTTCGACAAGCTGAGCATTCTGCTGCTGAGGTGGCGTTAAATTCGCTTGCGAATCGCGGTCCTTCTAATTCGCTTGCTGCTAGAATTTTGGTAATTTTTAACGATTTTTTTTGCGAGTTTTAGGGTTTTATGAATCAATTTTATTAGTTTTGTATATATATGCATTTGTGATTATTCGCTTGCTGCTAGAATTTCGGTAATTTTTTGGATTTTTCGCCAGTTTTAGGGTTTTTTTGAGTCATTTTTATTAGCTTTGTTGATTATGCTTTGCCTTTTAAGTGTATGATATATATATGCATTTGTGATTATTCGCTTGCTGCTAGAATTTTGGTAATTTTTTGGATTTTTCGCCAGTTTTTAGGGTTTTTTTGAGTAATTTTTATTAGTTTTGTTGATCATGCTTTGCCGTTTACGTGTATATATGCATTGTGATTATTCGCTCGCTGCTAGAATTTTGGTAATTTTTTGGATTTTTCGCGAGTTTTTAGGGTGTTTTTGTTGATTATGCTCTGCCTTTTAAGTGTATGATATATATGCATTTGTGATTATTCGCTTGCTGATAGAATTTTGGTAATTTTTAACGATTTTTCGCGGGTTTTAGGGTTTTTTTGAGTCGTTTTTATTAGCTTTGTTGATTATGCTTTGCCTTTTAAGTATATATATGCATTTGTGATTATTCGCTTGCTGCTAGAATTCTGGTGTTTTTGATGATTTTTTGCGAGTTTTAGGGTTTTGTGAGTCATTTTTATTGGCCTTTTTTTTTTTTTTTTTTTTTTTTTTTTAAATTACTCTTTTGCTTTTGAGATTGCTGTTTCGATGTTATGGCGCGTGTATTTTACTCTTTGAAATTCAAAGTTTCTTCTAGAACCTTCTAGTAATGTATAAAAACCAGTTACAAGAGTTAGCACAAAGAAGTTGTTTCAACTTGCCTTCATATACTTGTATAAGAGAAGGTCCAGATCACACGCCTAGGTTTAAAGCTACGGTTAATTTCAATGGTGAAGTATTTGAGAATCCAAATTGCTGTTCTACCCTTCGTCAAGCTGAGCATTCTGCTGCTGAGGTGGTGTTAAACGCGCTTGCGAATCGCAGTCCTTCTAACTCCCTTGCTGCTAGAATTTTGGTAATTTTTGATGATTTTTTGCGAGTTTTAGGGTTTTATGAGTCATTTCTATTAGCTTTCTTAAATGTATGTATGTATTTGTGCTTATTTGGCTTAAGTGTGTATATATACATATATATGTGAGTTTGCGTTAAATGCGCTTGCGAATCGCTGTCCTTCTAACCCTCTTGCTGCCAGAATTCTGGTAATTTTTTAGGATTTTTCGCGAGTTTTAGGGTTTTATGAATTATATTTAAGTTGTTAATTATTGTGACTTATTGTACTTTTTATGTTAAAAAAATGTATATATGCAATCGTGATTATATGCATTTAGCTTAAATGTATATATATGCATTTGTGATTATTAGTGAGTTGTTAGGGTTTTATGAGTCATTTCGATTAGCTTTGTTAATTATGCTTTGCCTTTTATGATTGCCTTTTCTGTGTTACGGCATTTAGCTTAAATGTGTATTTAGTAGTTGTGTTGACTGCACCCGCTAACTGGGGTCCTTCTAACTCGTTAGCTGCTAGAATTTTGGTAATTTTTTCCGATTTTAGCAAATTTTAGGGTTTTCCCCCTCATTTCTATCTGTCACATTTTATGGGATAGTTTTCACTTTTCGAGATTCAAAAAAATAAAATAAAAATCGAAGTGCTTTTTTTGGAACCTTCTAGAAATGTATAAAAACCAGTTACAAGAGTTAGCGCAAAGGGGTTGTTTCAATTTGTCTTCGTATACGTGTATAAGAGAAGGTCTGGATCACGCGCCTAGGTTTAAAGCTTCGGTTAATTTTAACGGCTAAGTATTTGAGAGTCCAAATTACTGTTCTACCGTTCGTCAAGCTGAGCATTCTGCTGCTGAGGTTGCGTTAAATGCGCTTGCGGATCACAGTCCTTCTAACTCTCTTGTTGCTGGAATTATTGTAATTTTTGATGATTTTTCGTGAGTTTCAGGGTTTTATCAGTCATTTCTATCAGCTTTGTTAATTGTGCTTTTTATTAGTTTTATATATGCATTTGTGATTATATGCATTTAGCTTATTATATGCTAGAGTTCTGGTATTTTTTCCGATTTTAGCGAGTTGTTAGGGTTTTATGAGTGATTTCTATTAGCTTTGTTAAAGTTTCTTTCCTTTTGAAATTATGTTTCTATGTTATGGCATTTAGCTTAAATGTAGATATGCATTAGTGTGTGTTAGTTACGGAAATGAATATTGCTAATTGTGGTCCTTCCAACTTGCTTGCTGCTATAGTTCTGGTAATTTTTTCCGATTTTTCCCGAGTTTTAGGGTTTTATTAGTCATTTCTATTAGCTTTGTTAGTTATGCTTTCCGTTTGAGATTGCCTTTTTTTTCTTTTTCCTCCTGATGAATATCTCTTTTATGTTCTATGTTATGGCATTTAGCTTAAATGTATATATATGCATTTGTGATTATTGGTTGCGTTGAATGCACTTGCGAATTGCGGTCCATCCTACTTGCTTGCTGCTAGAATTCTTGTAATTTTTTTTTCGATTTTTGCGAGTTTTAGGGTTTTATGTGTCATCATTTCTATTACTCACTCTGTCTCAATTTATGTGATACAGTTTGAATTTCGAGAGTCAAACAAGAAAATCTTTGATCGCGATTTATTCATATGCCCTTTAAATATTTTAAATTGTTAATTATTGTGACTTATAGTACTTTCTATGTAGTTTCTAAATATGTAAATTATTTTTCAAAAAACTTAAAGATTGTATGTTGAAATTCACAGTCAAAATAAAGAAGTTTGACTCTCGAAATTCAAACTGTATCACATAAATTGGGACGGAGGGAGGCTTTCTTAATTAAGCTTTCCTTTTGCGATTGCCTTTTTCAAGTGAATATCTTTTATGTTCTATGCTATGGCATTTAGCTTAAATGTATAAATGCATTTGTGATTATTGGTCCTTCCAACTCGTTTGCTGCTAGAATTCAGTTATTTTTTCCGATTTTAGTGAGTTGTTAGGGTTTAATGAGTCATTTCTGTTAGCTGTTTTAATTATGCTTTGCCTTTTGAGATTGCGTTCTCTATATTACGGCATTTAGCTTAAATGTATATAAGTATTTGTGTTAATTTAGCCATGTGCTTAAACTAGCTGGACATTTTCATTATAGAAAAAGAACTAAATATTGCTAATCGTGGTCATTCCAACTCGCTTGCTGCTAGAATTCTGGTACTTCTCGATCTTAGTGAATGTTTAGGGTCTTTTTTCCATCATTTTTATTAGCTTTCCTAATTACGCTCTTTTGAGATTGCCCTTTTTTTTTTTAAATGAATATCTTTTTTATGTTCCTGGTACTTTTTCGATCTTAGTGAATGTTTAGGGTCTTTTTTCCATCATTTCTATTAGCTTTCCTAATTACGCTCTTTTGAGATTGCCTTTTTTTTTTTTAAATGAATATCTTTTTTATGTTCTATGTTAAGGTATTTAGCTTAAACGTATATATACATTTGTGATTATTGGTTTTCTACACTCTTGGTGCAAAGTTACTTGGCTAGGTAGCAGGTACCCGGTGGATTATGTCATGTGCTTATAAACTAGCCCGGACTTCTCCATTATAGAAAAATAAATAAATATTTGCTAATCGTGGTCTTTCCAACTCGCTTGCAGCTAGAACTCTGATATTATTTTCCCGATTTTAGCAATTTAGGGTTTCATAATTACACTTTTCCATTTGAAATTGGCTGTTTGTATATGAATATCTTTTTATCTTCTATGTTATGACATTTAGCTTAAATGTATTTGCATTTGTGATTTTTGTAAGTGTCAGTGACGATTGGTTTTCTACACTCATGGTGTGCAAAGTTACCCGGGGCTAGGTAGCAGGACCCGGTGGATTATTTGTGCGCATAAACTGGCCCAGACACGTCTGTTATAGATAAATAATAAATATTAGTCATCTATACTAAGACTATCAAAGAAGTGTAGTTGTGTGAAGTCGCGATTATTATTAGGATACTTTAGTTTATTTCCAATTTTTCCTTATACAGATGTTTCCATTTTCTTGTTTTTCCTAGTTTGATTTATAGGAATTTTCCGTCTATGTGAGCTTTGCAAAACATATTTGGTCCCACATGTTACCTTCTCTAAAAAAACAAAAAAAAAAAAAAAACATATTTGGTCCCAAATTGCTGCAGTAGTTTGATAGCTATTGTATAGTAGTTCAAGTATGATGAATTTCTCGAACTTGTGATAGTTCAGGAGCAAGAGCTCCCTGTTATGTGGCTGTTAGTTGCAAAAAGAATAACTAGCGGTTCAGATAGTACCAGCTAAGGTAGGTGTTAGCTGAAAACAATAACTAATAATTTTAGGTATGCTTTTATGGAAGTTACAAATCTATGGAATGGTGATTTTCTTGTGATGTCCTTTAGTAAGTGTAGAATGCAACTGTTGTGGCATTCCTGGAGTCCTCTTCTGACTGGTTTCCCTTGCTTTTCAGGCATTAAAAACCTTAGGTTTTCGTACTGTACAAAGGGAATAAACTGAAACACCACTATTAGGTGGGCAACATAGAAGCCATGTACCCAAAATTCTTAGACTGAGCATTACATTACATTCATTAAGACTGTTCAAAACCCTTACGCCAGCCAAGCTACCATAGTGGTCTGAAGGTGATGCTTCTGTTTGTTAGGGTTCTAATTTTAGATGGTCAGGTCTGAAGTCCAGAACTTCTAGAGGACATTGCCAATTTCTGATGGTTCTCTAGGTAATTAGACTCAATATGTAAAGTTGCATCATCATTTCTGTATCTAAGTAAACTTAAAATTAAAATAAATCTAAATTTCTCCGACCAATATTATAGAAATTATTCCAGTAAAAAATGATAGCACTGGTGCAAGTGAGCCCAATGTTGTCACCATAAATTGTGAGCTGCGTGGATTTTATGCGGTACCTGATTGTTTTAATAAATTAATATATGGTGCTTGGACTTAGTTGTGAAAGAATAAGGCTTTGTGGTTGCTTCTGATTGGAATTTTGGTTTCTAATTTCTGTATGACCATGATTTTGTAGGATGAGACGGGGGTATATAAGAATCTTTTACAGGAAGTTTCTCAAAGAGTAGGAGCATCATTGCCAGCATATACAACATTTAGATCTGGTCTAGGACACCTTCCTGTCTTTACCTGCACAGTAGAATTGGCAGGCGTCACATTTACTGGTGAACCAGCGAAGAATAAGAAGCAAGCTGAAAAGAATGCAGCTATGGCAGCTTGGTCGTCTCTGAAATTATGTAAGTGATTCCGATGTTTATGAACCAATTGATATTTACTGCATCAGTTGTTTGGGAACCTTGTTTCTTTATGAAGAAGTTGTCTTAAAGCTGCACTGTGTCTATGCGTGCATGTGCTAGTGGGGCTTGTGGAGTTTCTATTAAAAGTTCCTGTGGTTCATAATACTGTATTTTGAGTCATGATGCATAATAGCTGTTGAAGATTGCTATTGATTTGAACAACAGTTTGCACAGATGGTAAATGACCAATGACTGGTAGAATGATACATCAAATGCTGCTTGGATATTTCACTTCAAAATTGTCAAAGTACATATGTGCCTCTGCCTCCGCACCCCTTTACCTTCCCCCCCCCCCCCCCCCCCTATCTTTTTGCATTGTTGTAAGTCAGGGCCTCATTTGGTGGACTAGCTCCTTGTGGGTGGTATTATTATTTTTTTTTGTTGGTGTGTGTGGAGGGGGGGGGGGGTAGTTGACATGTGTGGTTCACAAATATGCCTCTTGGTTTGGTTGGGCGACAAACACAGATGCATTCGCCTTTTTATTTTGTCAATGATGCTGGATGTGTTGGTGTTATCTTGTTTGTTCAATTTTAAAGAGTTGATGGAGAACCATTGAGTTTGATTTTCTCCTCTAGTTTTGTTGTGCGTCAGCAAAACTTGGTTGGAATTTTTTTTTCCGCGAAAACCTCCCGTTTTTCGGATCAATTTTCAAGTTTGTTTATTTATTTTTCTCACTGTACTCTCTGTAAAGAAATGGATCTTGGGACTAACTCAATCCCAAAAGCTATCTATAGAGGTGAGGATTGCCTGAGCCATGTAAAGAGACCATCCATTTCTTTTATGCTCGATGTGGGACTCTTCACAGTCCCGTTCTATTGATATTTGGTTGTCAAAAAACATGGGTGTCTTGCAAGTTGTTCCATCAAATTAGAGGTCAATGGCTTTAATCCTTGTTGGTTGGCGTATGGTGGTAGCTACAATGGGAGATTAGTGTAATATATCATTTCGAACAAACATAAGGGGGGGTGATACGTCGCCCGGAAAGTTAAGGTGTGTAAATGACTTTTCCAGACAAGTTTAGGGGCTAACCTATGTGTAAATGACTTTTCCAGACAAGTTTAGGGGCCAACCTATGTATTTTTCCCATGTTATAACTCCTAATTCTTTTGTAGCAAATCTTTTTGATAGTTCGACTGTTATACCCAGTCTAACTTAAACACTCGACTTTACAACTATTGTGATTGCGAGAGAAAAGAGGGAGGTGCCTTACCATTTGGCGGTTGAAAGCAAAAGTGCTTTCAGGTACATGGCTGTTAGCCTCGTCCATGACCGTCAAATTTGAAAAAAGTCTGCCAAGCATGTGTCACTTTCTTACGTTAGGTAAAATGGAGACCAAATAAGTATGCGTCTGATACGCGAAGAATCAAATCATAGAGATAGCGGATCTTAAGATGCGGAAAAAAAAAAACCTCAGCGACTCGAAGATTGCGGAGTCCGCGCCCGTGCTGAAAGTGAAGAAGTTTTTCTCTCCTTTCAATCGAGCATGCCCACCTTTAGGACTTCCCTTCCTGAAGTGGAAGTAGGAAAAAGAAAAGCACACTCGATTAATTACCATGTTGTATTATTAGACAAAAAGCCATCCGCAGGAGCTTAAAACTAATATCTTGCTGAAAGGCCTTTACTCTACGCCAAGTCTTTTTGACAAGGCACCAACTTTCTTTTTTGATACGTGAGTAGCATTTCCTTCTGCCAAGAAATAGGCTGAAGATCGCCATTCACGTACTATTCGTCTCCACTGAAAAGAGCGTCTAGAATCTCGGGAGCTTAAACATAAATGCAAAAGTGACGTACCATAAGGCTCCTCTCTCCCTCTTTTTTAGCCAAAACCATTTTCACTGAAGGAGATAACATGTTTCAAAAAAAGAAGGCAAGGAGATAACAAAGATAGGCGAATGACTTGACTATGTATAGGTCGGGTATTTTCGTGAGCAATAGGCAACATACATCCTCTTATGAAACTGGTGGCCGTGTGTGAAATCTTTCAAGTCAAAGGGAGGCCTGATTAGAGATTATTGTTTACTCTAATCCAATCCAGGTGGTTTCGTATACCAGCACATAGGTGTTCTAATTTCCTATGACTGAGTCTTTTTGGCTTATGTGACATTGTCTTCTAATGTATTGAAGAGGGCGTCTCTAATTGGTGAAAAGTGGTTGGGTGTCAAATAACGACCAATCCTGGCCTGTCAGTAGTTGGGCACTAGATCCCTTCTGACCTGGAGAATGTGTAACAATTGGTCGAGGTTTGCTGAACCAATTGGTTGCTTCTCTAGTTGAAGTATCGGGCCCTTTTTTGTTGCCCAAGTTTCACTTCGGAATACCCCATAAGGGAATTTTTTCTACTTTCCCGAATCTTCACTTTAAGCCACACCGACTTTCTTTTCGTCATAAGGCGTGGAATTAGACTAAGGGGTATCTCCATAGGAACTAGTCCCTTATATTTCACATATAGGAGATCGAGACACAACTCCAGGCCTCTGTGGAAAAGACGTAGATCAATCGCCCTAGATAGACAACTACATTGAGGGTCTCTACTAGTCTATATTTTCTTTGATTTCTTCCACCCGTAAGAGAAATTATCAACCTAGGAGGAGTGCAAGTTTCAAATCTAAGTAAAACCGATTCAACAGTTTATGATATAGATAGATAAATAGATAAATGCACCTAAAATCAAATATTCGAGCCAACTTTTGTAGAAAATTCAGACTTTTTGATTTTCCAACTAGGTTCTATTGATCATTTCCCCTTCTCAACAGTTATACCTTGTCTTAGTGCGTCTTTGGCTTTACGATAGAAAGCTCGCTGAGAAAGCCATATTTCTTAGGTAAGCTTTATTTGGCTCGGAGCATTAATTTTCCATAATGAATATGCTAGTGCTATTTGTCAGTTACCTTGCTGTGCTTGAAAAGGTCCCTCAGTTCCCGGCAGCACCTCGAGGTGCAGCTAGTTGTCTTACATGAGACGAGGGCTATTCCCCACTCCGTTGCATGTCACCTTTCGCTCATCCATTCCAACCCGCATTTCTGCCTCTTGGTTCAGTCTGGCGACACACACATATGTATTTGCCTTTTTGTTTTGTCAATAATGCTGTATGTATTGGTGTTATCACAGCTAGCTAGCTAAACTCAAGTACTATAAATTTGTAATGGTTGAGCTCGATTTCAGGTAAATGTTAAATAGCGTTAATTTTTAATCAGTACAAGCAAATAAACCAGTTCGATTTATCAAGCTCAATGATATATTATTTCTAGAAAACTAGTATTTAAAAACTAAGTAGTTGCTTAGTATATTTTTACACAAATTCTTGCAAGGATCATCATTGATTACAAAAGGTACAATAGTTGAGAAAATATTTATGCTTCAATATATTCATATGTGCGTGTATGTGAGAGAATACAAGCTCAAAGCTCTGCTCTATTATAAAAAAAAAAGGGGCTTGCTAGAGCTTACTTGACGAGCGAGTCAATTACTACTCTCAAGGGTGAGTGATACTATATTGCAGCCTGAAATTCTTATTGAACAATGAAAAAGATTAAACCAGATATGGCAATTTCTCTTCTTTCAGAGCTTAGTGACTCTCGCGTCTGGCCAACTCATTTGAAAATGATAAGCTTGGAGGTGCAGTGATTTCCAACTTTCTTATGACGAACTTGATGGAGAAGTATTTAAGTGCTAGAATTTGATGTTTGCCTGAATGTTTACAAATGTTTATATCATCAGTGCTGCATGGTTTATCAAATTTTAGGAGAACTTCCAGTGCTGCAATCTAATTGCTTGATTATTTGTGCTTGCAAATTAATATTTTTAGTTTCTAAATTTCAATTAGACTGATATACACCTACCGATCAAAAAGAATTCAGTATATTGATATTCTCTTCTTATACCAGTGATAAGCTTTAATTTGTATCTTACAATCAACAATAATTAGGTGCACTAATCTGCATGACTTATTTTTTTTTTTTTGGGTGCGTCAGTGGCACAGCAGTCTGAAAGTTCAAGACCAGACCGAGTAAGAAATGATGAGCAAGAGCATGTAACTGTTGCACGTGCACTACAAAAGTACATTATGAAGGCAAGGTTGGCTAGAGCATCATTCCCAATTAAATTTCCAACACCTAATCCAAGACCATCAAGTGTACAGCAGCTTCCATCTACTACATCAAAACTTCTTCCCCTAATATGTCCAAGAACGGTTCCTCGTAGTAGACCGGTCAGTCCGTTATGTCTAAAACCTTCTTCTCAAAGTAGATCCATTGATACTACTGGAAGCGACGCACCATTGAGTCCAAGGACTGCTCAAACAATAAATAATATTATAAATGACAGCTTCTCTATGGATAGTCACAGGTTTAGACCGGAGAAGTTCCCTGCTGCTGGTGCAGCACCATATATTCCTGTCGGGCATTTTGGCTCGCACCATCGGATGGCTCCTCCGGTGACCATACGGAATTCAATTCCTGTTTTTTCTGCGCCGCCACCACCTCAATCATCTCAGTCTGCAAGGATGATAAGGCCTCCAGGTATGAGAGTGGCTCCACCTGTCTGTATAAGGCAGGCAGTGCCGGTTTATGCTGCACCCCCTGTTCGGGCTGCGGAGCTCCCCACATTAGATACAGCACTTCAAGTAAAGGAGCCTACCTTTTCTAAAGCTCCACCTGTTCAAGTCGAAGAACCACTAGCTTCAAAGGCACCTGAAATTCAGGTACATGAAATACCAACTTGTAAAGCAGTATCAGGCAAGGCAGAATTGCCACATGACCATTCTGAAGAGCAACCATTTGCTCAAGTTCAACCGACTAAGAGAGAGGAGCCTATTGACTTGGAAGTTTCAAGGAGCACGACAAGGCCAGTGGAAGCGACCGAGATTGCAACTGAGGAGAAGCTACATGAGTCTCAGGAAATTGAGAAGTTGAAACAACTGAAGATTTGATGTGATGTGATGTCGGGTATGGCATGTTTTGAACTGCCGAACTCTTCAATAGGGGCTTTTGTTCTGGCTTTCTGGGATTTAATTTGTAGTTTATGTAGTCTTAAATATATAAGTTCCTTTCACATTTTTCATTTGGAATAGTTTTATTGAGATAGCTGTAGCTGCCTTTTACCGCTGTTCTCCGATTTCCATTGCAGGTTCATTACCATTTACCAGCAATCCTAGAGAAATTACTTGCAGGTAGTTGGGTACTGAGTTATAATACCAGTCAATGTAGTTAGTAGCTATAGACGAGTTTTGCCTCGTGTTTATGTGCTTCTTGTTTCATTGCAATCCGTCGCAGACAGAGAGTTAAAAACCACATTGTGTTGTCTCCAATGGATTCCAACTGAGGAAATGAAGTGGACAAAGAAAACCACATTAGATTCTAATGAAGCATTATGTACATAAACACAAGGCAAAACTCTAAGCTATTCCTTCTGTTCCTCTTTTTGACAATCGTGGAATATAATACAAGTGTGCTTGCCATGAGGCAAAACTCATTCCTTTCCTTCTGTTTGACGATTTTCGGTTATGACACCTGATTTTACTTTGTTAAGAGTGTACTTAATAGGAAAAATTTATATTGCTTCTACGACGGAGTCCAACGACCCAAGAAGCACCTAGACATGAGGTAAAAACTAAGCCATGACATGAGGTAAAAACTAAGCCATTTCTCCCTCTCTCTTTGACGATTGTGGGTTGTAACGTATGCAATGTTTTTGTTTAACTAACATAGAGTTCGGATTCCAGCAAAGCAACTAAGCTTAAATTATTACATGTACTCTGGACACAAGCAAAACTCTAAGCTATTCCTTTTTCCCCTCTTATTGATGATTGTGACTATAACAATAGTTAAAAGAGGGGAAAAAGGATAACTTAGAGTTTTGCCTCGAGTAAAGAATCATGTGTTATAGCTTACCATCGTGTATAGAATCATGTGTTATAGACCACCATCGTGTAAACAACAAGCTTATATATGCAAGGCAAAATCCTAATCTATTTTCCCTTCTCTTTGACAATCGTTTAATATAGCACATGCATTTTTTACAAGAGGCAAAAGCTAAGCTATTCCTTTGTTTCCCCTTTGTGGCATTCGTGGACTATAGCACATGCATTTTTTACACGAGGCAAAACTCTAAGCTATTTTTTCCCCCTCTTTGACGACTATGGGCTATAACATATAGATTTTTAACACGAGGTAAAACTTATTTTTTTTTTTCTTCTTTTTGACAATCGTGGGCTAAAACACATGCATTTTCTCGACGAGGTAAAGCTCTAAGTTATTTCCTTTTCTCCTCTCTTTGACAATCATGGGTAGCACAAGATTTTTTACTCTATCAAGAGAGTACCTAATAAAGTAAAAATTTCACATTGCATTTGAAACGGATTCCAAAAATAAAATAAAATAATCAATGTTATAAATACAAGGTAAAACTCGAAGCTATTTTACCCTCTTTTTGACATCCGTGGGCTATATAGCACATGCATTTTTGACGAGGATAAAACCCTAAGCTATTCCTCTTTTTGTCTTTTAACGATTGTAGGCTATATCACATGATTTTTTACTTTATTTGGAGAGTTCTTAATGAAGAGAAAAAACCAAAAATATGTCCGCAAGGATTCCAGGAAAACAACAAGCACATAAACACGTGGCAAACCTATAAGCTGTTTCTTTTTTTATTTCTCTCTGTGGCATTCGTGGTTTATAGCACATGCGTTTTTGACACGAGGCAAAACTCTAAGCTAATTCTTTTTTCCCTCGTCGTGGCATTCATGGGCTATAACACATGTGTTTTATTTTTTTCCTCTTTTTGACGACTATGGGTTATAACAGATGAATTTTTGACATGAAGTAAAATTTTAAGTTACTTCTTTTCTTCCTTTTTTTGATAATTGTGGGCTATATTACTGTTGATTTTCAAAAAGAGGCAAAACTGATGGTACTCCTTTCTTCCCCCCTTTTCACGATTGCGGGCTATATCATGTGATTTTTTACTTTATCAATAATAAAGTAAAAAATCACATTGCATCTGCAACGAATTCCAACAAAACAAGCTTATAAATATGAGGCAAAACTCTTAAGCTATTTTCACCACTTTTTGACAATCGTGGACTATATAGCACATGCATTTGCGAAAAGAGGCAAAACTATACTATTCCTTTGCATCCGTGGTCTCTAGCACTTGCTTTTTTGAGACGAGGCAAAACTCTAGCAATTTATTTTTTTCGTCTTTTTGCGACTATGGACTATAACACTTAGATTTTTGACACGAGGTAAAACTCTTAAGTTATTTTTTTTTTCCTCTTTTGGACAATCGTAGGCTATAGCACCTGCGTTTTTGACAAAAGGCAAAACTCATGCTACTCCATTTCCCCCCTCTTTTCATGATTGTGGGGTATATCATGATTTTTTATATCATGATTTTTTACTTTACTTAGAGAGTACCTAATAAAGTAAAAGACTAACATTGTGTCTGCAACAGATTCAACTAAACAAGAAGCTTATAAATCCAAAGTAAAACTATAAGTAATTGTTTTCCTCTTTTTTACAATTGTGGGCTATAGCACACACATTTTTTGGAAAAGAGGCAAAACTCTAAACTATTCATCTTTCCCTTCTTTTTTTATGATTGTGAGTTATAACACATGATCTTCGTCACATTGCGTCTGCAGCAGATTCCAACGAGGCAACAAGCATATAAACACGAGGAAAAACTCAAAGCTATTTCATTTTGTCCCACTTTTTGGCAATTGTGGGCTATAACACAGATATTTTGACACGAGACAAAACTCTATGTTATTTCTTTTTTTCTCTTTTTGACAATCGTGGGATAGAGCAAATGCGTTTTTGACAAGAGGCAAAACTTGAGCTATTCCTTTTTGTTCCTCCTTTGACTATTGCGGGCTATGACACATAAATATTTGCTTTATTAAGAGAGTATAATAAAATAAAGAATCACATTGCGTCAATGGATTTCGACAAAACAACAAGCTTAAACAATGAGGCAAAACACAAAGCTATTTTTCCCCATATTTTTTCAATCGTGAGCTATAGCACATGCGTTTTTTAGAAGAAGAAAACTCTAAGCTATCCCTTTGTACCCTCTTTTTGACGATTGTGGGTTATAACACACGAGTTTTTATTTTATTAAGAGAGTACTTTATGAAGAAAAAAACCAAAACGTGTCACAAGGATTCCAGGAAAGCAACAAGCACATAAACACAAGGCAAAACTTTAAGCTATTTATTATTTCCTCTTTTTGACGACTATGGGCTATGACACATGAACTTTTGACATGAGGTAAAAATCTAAGTTATTTCTTTTCTTCTATCTTTTTGACAATCGTGTGCTATAGCACATGTGTTTTGAAAGGCAAAACATGATTTTTCATCAAAGAGAGTACCTAGTATAGTAAAAAATCACATTGCGTCTACAATGGATTCAACAAAACAAGAAGCTTATAAATACGAGGAGAAACTCTAAGCTATGCTACCCTCTTTTTGACAATCATGGGCTATAGCACATGCGTTTTTATACGAGGCAAAACTCTAAGCTATTTATTTTTTCCCTCTTTTTGACGACAATGGACACATGGATTTTTGACATGAGGTAAAAGTCAAGTAATTTCTTTTTTTCCTCTTTTTGATAATCGTGGGCTACAGCACATGTGTTTTTTTACAAAGAGGCAAAACTTACGCTACTCCTTTTTCCCCCCTCTTTTCACGATTGTGGGCTATATCACATGATTTTTTACTTTATCAAGAGAGTACCTAATAAAGTAAAAAATTACAATGCGTCCGCAACGGATTCAAACAACAAGCTTATACACAAAGGCGAAATTCTAAGCTATTTTTTTTTTCTCTTTTTGACAATCGTGGGCTATAGCACATGCATTTTTTACAAGAGACAAAATTCTAAGCTATTCCTTGTTTCCCTCTTTGTGCCACTCGTGGGCTATAGCAGATGTATTTTTGACACGAGACAAAACTCTAAGCCATCTATTTTTTCTTCTTTTTGACAACTATGGGCTATAACAAATGGATTTTTGACACAAGGTAAATCTCAAGCTATTTCTTTTCCTCCTCATTTTGACAATCGTGGGCTATAGCACATGTGTTTAAGAGAAAGGGGCAAAACTTATGCTACTCTTTTTTTTCTCCTCTTTTCGCGATTGTGGGCTATATCACATGATTTTTTACTCTATCATGAGAGTCCTATATAGGAATAAATCACACTGTGTCTGCAATGGATTCCAACAAATAACAAGCTTATAAATACAAGGCAAAACTCGAAGTCATTTTCCTCTCTTTTTGACAATCGTAGGCTAACACCCACCGAAAACTCAAAAAATCATGTAGTTGTGTTTCATGACCCTAAAACCTAAAAAAAAATTGAAGTTAGTCATTGCAAAATAATTAGTGTCGATCATCGGACCGTTCTTGATGGACCCGCCAACTTTAAGGCCAATCGGAATCCAGCGTCCGAATTCATAAAAAACTGTGTGCAAAACACCCCCCGAAAACTATAAAAATCATGAAGACGTGTTTCATGACCCTAAAACCTCAAAAAAATGAAGTTAGCCAATGCAAAACAGTTAGCACCGATCATCGGGCTATTAGTGATGGACCCGCCAACTTTCAAGCCAATCAGAGTCTCGCGTCCAAATTTAAAAAAAAACTGTGTGCTAACGCCACCGAAAACTCCAAATGTCATGAAGTCGTGTTTCCTGATCGTAAAAGAGGCAAAACTCTAAGCTTTTCTTTTGTTCTCCCTTTGTGGCATTCACGGGCTATATCACATATGTTTTTGACATGAAGCAAAAGTCTAAGCTATTTTTTTTTTTATCCTTTTGACGACTATGGGCGCCGAAAACTCCAAATATCATGAAGTCGTGTTTCATGACCCTAAAACCTCAAAAAATTGAAGTTATTCATTGCTAAACAATTAGCATGAATCACCAGGCCATTAGTGATAGATCCGCCAATTTTCAAGCCAATCGGAGTCCGGCATCCGATTCTAAAAAACTGTGTGCTAACACCCACCGAACACTCCAAAAATCACGAAGTTGTGTTTCATGACCCTAAAACCTCAAAAAAAATGAAGTTAGTCAATGCAAAACAATAAGCATCGATCACCGGCTGTTTGTGATGGACTTGCCAACTTTCAAGCCAATCAGAGTCCGGCTTTCGAATTTCAAAAAAGTTGTGAGCTATCACCCACCGAAAACTCCAAATGTCATGTTTCATGATCCTAAAAGAGGCAAAACTCTAAGCTTTTCTTTTGTTCCCCCTTTGTGGCATTCACGGGCTATAGCACATACGTTTTTGACATGAGACAAAACTCTAAGCTATATTTTTTTCCATCCTTTTGACGACTATGGCCACCGAAAACTCCAAATATCATGAAGTCGTCTATCATGACTCTAAAACCTCAAAAAATTGAAGTTATTCATTGCAAAACAATTATTATAGATCACCAGGCCCTTAGTGATAGACCCGCCAATTTTCAGGCCAATCGGAGTCCGGAGTCCGATTCTAAAAAACTGTGTGCTAACACCCACCGAACACTCCAAAAATCACGAAGTTGTGTTTCATGGCCCTAAAACCTCAAAAAAAATGAAGTTAGTCAATGCAAAACAATAAGCATCGATCACCGGGTGTTTGTGATGGACCTGCCACCTTTCAAGCCAATCAGAGTTCGGCTTTCGAATTTCAAAAAAGCTGTGTGCTATCACCCACCGAAAACTCCAAATGTCATGAAGTCATGTTTCATGATCCTAAAAGAGGCAAAACTCTAAGCTTTTCTTTTGTTCCCCCCTTTGTTAGGGGTGCTTATCGGGCGGTTCGGTTGGATAATTGTGCTTAACGGTTCGACTTATCGAATATCGATTTTTAAATATCTCAATCCGCTAACCAACCAATAAGATATCGGTTGGTTCGGTGTTGATTTAGCGGTTAACGGTCGGTTATCGGTCGGTTTATCGGCTAATCAATAAAGTATATGAGATTTTTTTTTTCCTTCTATTGCTCGGACTATTGCATCAATACAAAATTATCAAAACACAAAAGGCTCAATATTGATAATGTATAGGTAGCAAACTCACATTTGACCCTATTTGCTTCACATCGCAAGATTTAAATGGATGTATTACTCATGGTGGGTATTCTTGGGACACATGATTTTAAATTATTGGAAATACGAATTAAATTTTCACTAAAGTACCGTTATTAAATAAACTGTGCAGATTAAGTATGAGATTTTCATACTAAAGTGTGTCAATGTCCATAAGAAAATTTATTTCTTTCAAACAACCACTAGTAATTCTATCTCGTTCTCATCTTCGCCATAGAAAAGGGAAGAAATATCCAAAGAAAGTAAAAATGTTTTGAATGATTCTAGTTGGTTACATGAGATAATAAGAAACAAACACCAGGCAGAAGTAATAAGGAAAATGAGAAACTGCTACCATGTTGCGGGAAGAAAAATGAGTTTTAGGCTCAAAGATTAGTATTTCTAATCTTTAGTACTTTATATACATAGGGATATATTTATAATTTGATTATTCTTAATGGGTTAACGGCTAACCGATAAGGAAAATGAGGAAACCGTCCCCCTCACCGTTAAGCCATTAACTATAAAATTCCAAACCATTCCCCATCCGTTAATCCAATTACCCGATACCAATAAACCAATAAACCTATTTTGCGGTTGGGTTATCGGTTGCGGTTCGGTTTTGAACAGTCGTACCCTTTGTGGCATTCACGGGCTATAGCACATACGTTTTTGACATGAGGCAAAAGTCTAAGCTATTTTTTTTTCCCATCCTTTTGACGACTATGGGCACTGAAAACTCCAAATATCATGAAGTTGTCTATCATGACTCTAAAACCTCAAAAAATTGAAGTTATTCATTGCAAAACAATTATTAGTTATTCATTGCAAAACAATTAGTATGGATCAGCAGGCCGTTAGTGATGGACTCACCAATTTTCAGGCCAATCGGAGTCCGATTCCCAAAAACTGGGAGCTAACACCCACCGAAAACTCCAAAAATCACGAAGTTGTGTTTCATGACCCTAAAACCTCAAAAAAATGAAGTTAGTCAATGCAAAACAATTAGCATCGATCACTGGGCTGTTTGTGATGGACTCGCTAACTTTCAAGCTAATCAGAGTCCGGCGTCCAAATTTCAAAAAAGTTGTGTACTAACACCCACAGAAAACTCCAAATGTAACGAAGTTGTGTTTCGTGATCCTAAAAGAGGCAAAACTCTAAGCTTTTCTTTTGTTCCCCCTTTGTGGCATTGAAGAGCTACAACACATACGATTTTAACATGAGGCAAATCTCTAAGCTATTTATCTTTTTATCCTTTTGACGACTATGGGCACCGAAAACTCCAAATATCATGAAGTCATGTTTCATGACCCTAAAACCTCAAAAAATTGAAGTTATTCATTGCAAAGAATTAGTATGGATCACCAGGCCGTTAGTGATGGACCCGCCAATTTTCAGGACAATCGGAGTCCGTAGTCTGATTCCAAAAACCTGTGTGCTAACACCCACCGAAAACTCCAAAAATCACGAAGTTGTTTTTCATGACCCTAAAACCTCAAAAAAATGAAGTTAGTCAATGCAAAACAATTAGCATCGATCACCGGGCTGTTTGTGAGGGACCCGCCAACTTTCAAGCCAATCAGAGTCCGGCGTCCGAATTTCAAAAAAAATTGTGTGCTAACACCCACCGAAAACTCCAAATGTCATGAAGTCATGTTTCCTGATCGTAAAAGAGGCAAAACTCTAAGCTTTTCTTTTGTTCTCCCTTTGTGGCATTCACGGGCTATAGCGCATACGTTTTTGACATGAGGCAAAAGTCTAAGCTATTTTTTTTTTTTATCCTTTTGACGACTATGGGCGCCGAAAACTCCAAATATCATGAAGTCGTGTTTCATGACCCTAAAACCTCAAAAATTGAAGTTATTCATTGCAAAACAATTAGCATGAATCACCAGGCCGTTAGTGATGAACCCGCCAATTTTCAGGCCAATCGGAGGCCGGAGTCTGATTCCAAAAAACTCTGAGCTATTTATTTTTTTTTTCTTCTTTTTAACGACTATGAGCTACAACACATGGATTTTGGACATGATGTCAAACTCTAAGTTGTTTTCTCTCTCTTTTTGACCATCCTGGGCTATAACACATACTTTTTTGACAAAGAGGCAAAACTTACGTTGTTCCTTTTTTCCCCTCTTTACACGATTGTGGGCCATGCCACATGATCTTTTACTCTATCAAGTATCAAGAGAGTACCTAATAAAGTAAAAATCAGACTGCCTCTGCAGCGGATTCCAACAAAATAACAAGCTTATAAATACGACAAAAAACTCTAAAATCTATTTTCCCATTTTTTGACAATCGCGGGCACACATGGATTTTTAACGAGAGGCAAAATTCTAAGCTATTCCTTTTTCCCTTTTTGTGGCATCCTTGGTGTATAGAACATGCGTTTTTTATACAATGCAAAACTCTTCAAGCAATTGTTTCCCCCTCTTTTTGACTATGAGACACATGAATTTTTGACACGAGGTAAAAATCTAAGTTATTTCTTTTCCCCATTTTTTGACGATGGTGGGCTACTACACGTGATTTATTATTTTATTAAGAAACTGCCTAATAAAGTAAGAAGTCACATTGTGTCTGCAATAGAGAGCTATCACATATGTATGCTTCACACGAGGCAAAAGTCTAAGCTACTCCTTTTTTCTCGTTTTGACGAGTGTGCTTATACCACACGAATGTTGTTTTTACTTCATTAAGAGAGTACTTAATAAAGTGAAAAAACAACATTGCATCTGCAACGGATTCCAACGAAGCAACAACCCTCATAGACAAAACTCTAAGCTAATCTCTTCTTTCCCTCCTTTTGAGGATATTGTGGGCTATAACGCATTCAAGCACAATATCACTAAGTGGATCGTGGCTTCAAATAATTGAACTGCCCTCCAGGCTTCATCCTTTGAACACTTGCAATGTAAGGGGAAATTATTAAACAGTATTTAGCATAGAAGACATTGATCAGTAAGATTTTCATTTTAGCTATCTTTAGAAATATTTCAATTTCATGACTACAGAGTTCATGTAATAATTGTATATAGAAAGTGGTACTAACCTTGTATATGCCACACAAGGCAGCAACCAGATTCACCACCTCCGAGCTTTGGATCCAATTAACAAACTTGTTTGACAAGCCTTCCTACAATTCAAAGAAAACTCTTCCAAGATATTTGCTGAAAGATCAAATAATATACGAAATTTGCCAAATCCAAAATTACATAACTTCAGTTTAAGGGCTCCATGCAAGAACCTTCATTGCTCAAGAAGAAACAAAAAAATATGATACTGATAAGCTACATAGAGATAGTGTCCAAAATAAAAGGAGTGTTTCTGCATTAACTAAAGAACATGGTCACTATTCAATACAAGGTTCCTGTACATACATACTATACATACATCCCAAACCTGAACAGAACAGCCACAAAACTATGAACTTGTCTAAGCAGGATTAACACGAAGAGTCCTAGATTTTGTAAATGACTGATGTAGTGATGACTGGAGCTAGACAAAATATGTGCACACAAAACTTGACAATTAACCATGACTACACTCTACACTTCAAGAAGAGAAACCAGCTTCCATTGCACGATATATTGAAGCAGTGTCAAACCGGAAGTTTCTGAAGCTTTTACCAGGACCTGTGTCTGGGGGACGTGCATCAACTGCAGGTTTGTTCAATTGAATCTCAGGTACAACTGAGCTGCTTCCGGTAGAGCTATTCTTTGCATTCCACACACTTAATCCTACATAAAAGAACTAAACCTTATAAGCTAGCTAATTTAATAAAATGTTCAAGCATCCTATAATCACAAGATGTTAAATGAAAATTATTAACGTTAAAACTTCCACGGACAATTGTAATGCAGCCCCTCCATAGCAGGCTCCTCCTTTTAATAAAATGCTGATTGAGCTTTTCTTTCTATAGCTAATACAAGGTATTGAGGTGACTATCACGATTGCCAACTTTTTTCTTCAGGGCAAAGTTGGAAGGAGAATATTCAACATTATATCAATCTCATTTGATTTGGTTAGAGGGTAGCAAAAGAGCTTAGAAGTGTCATTGAAGCAGAACTGGTGCACCTTCCCTGTACTTATTACATCTCAGGGGTCCCCATGAAGTCATCTTCAATAAAATATACCTTGATCTCACAAGACGCCTCACACGAAAAAAGAGGGGAGAGGAGATTCTCCTCGACCATCAACACTGAATCATATAAACTAGTCCTACCTCGGATATCCTTTACCAATAAATAAAATGGCAGAGGAGCTTTTGGGGGGCTTTGTGGAGAGGAAAATTGGATCAGTTATGCAAATCGGTTTGTGATTGTTAGGACCAAACAACCAAAAGGAGAAATGAGTATTCCCCCCTTACCCCTCTTTTCTTTGAGGGTGGAAGTGGAGGGATGCAGAGATTCAGATAGATGCACTTAACCAACGAGAAGGGCCAAGGGACTGAAAGGCGGGAGACCCACCTTACCCTTAATATGGACCAAATTATTTTTTAATGTTTGAAATGCTTACTTAGAGCATCATCTTAATAACCTTACTGTCTCATAGTTTGATGCAAAGAGTAAAGTTTCCACTTTATCTTGATGTTAGATATACAAGTAATCTGCAGTAAAATAAGATTACTCAACTCAAGTGGGAGAAAAATAAATTGGCAGGCATTCTAGTCCAACCCACTTGGTTTTCACGAAGTAAATTGGAACTTCATTAAGCTAGTTTCTGGAGGACACGTAATCCAGTTCAAACAACAGTCAAGACAGAAATAAACGTGCAAGATACGGTGTTAGCTAGTAGAGAAGAGAGGATTTGCAGAAATGAAGAAAGAGAGACCACACCTCTTGAAGGTCTATCCAATCTAGGTGCTACAGGAGGCTGATGTGCTGAAATCCATGATCGCAAAGATCTTTGCGAAGTATTAAGAATCATTAGCAAAGAAACAAAGGACATCCTCCAGGTTTACAAAATAAGCATTTCACTCACGTTAAAAATGGAGAAACCATGTAGAGCTTGAGGCCGGTCATCCCACGAGATATGACATCGTTACTTGCTGGTGAAAGTTCATCCAGTCTTTGCCATGCAATTTCCTAAATTCAAAGGGCAAACCTCCAAATTTTAGCACTCACAAAAGAAGCAGTCACAGTCGTACACTCATAATTGAAAATGAACTTTACATATGTAGCACTAAGTAGGCATTTGACCATAGATTCCAAATACTTTTCACTTTATTTGAAATTTATGGAGTTGCAGTTGAAAACAGAGTTGGTGTTTGGTTATACTTTTTGCAAAGAATATTTGGAAAAATGTTCATGGTTGAATGAACTTAAATACAACTTCAAAAGTGAAAAGTGAGTTGGAAAATAGGTTATAAGTTGTTTTCCAAATTTGAAATACGTCAAGTTGGATTTGAAATTTTCATGACCAAACAAAGATTTTCAAATAAAGTGAATTTATTCCGGAAAAAGGTGATTAGTTTTTATGGCCCAACGGGTCCTAAGTGAATCTCACATACCAGCTCCACATAATATGTGAAGTAAGAACACATAGACATGTTTGCATGCAAGGATGCACTCTTTTTTTGTAGAGAATGATCATCAATGTTAACAAATGGGAGAGCAAGAAAGTATGGTCATGTTACAATAATTTACTTTCAAAAAGATTCTAAAGGCCTCAACCAAACAAAATGGTCATTATAGATAGCATCTAAAGTATCAACTTCATGCTCAATCCATGAGAGCAAAGTCAGCATATCTTTTGAAATCGATAGCAACTCAATTAAACTCCTCCCTCCCCCCTGCCAAAACAAAATAAAGTTTTAACACTGCATGTCCAAACAAATAATGGCTTAAGAAACATCCAGCTAAAATGTATCAGCACAACACACCATACATAATATAATCTTATTCACGGCTCATCACTAAACCATTTTACATGACATATGATACTGATAAATATGAAGTTCAATGGCAAGTAAAATTTCATAGAAATCTCCTGCTCTACCCAGTCATACAAAGTAAGGTAATAAGCTCAGAAATCATCTATTAACATGGGCTTTTAAAAACAAAACTGTTATACATAATCTTAAAGTCAACAAAGGCAAGCAAATGACTACTGCCATTGTTAAAGACGGGTGTACTAATAGACCATCCAGTAATTCAAATTTAGCAAGATTTTCTTTTAGCGGGGACAGCATACCTCCGTCTGTTAAAAACAGTAAGCAAGGGAATTTTAGCTTTCACACAAGAAAAGGATTTTGATGGATGACTTTGACTTTCACGGGAGTGTTTTGAAATATTAATCGCCTTTCAAAGTTTTTCACTTTGAGCCTGTTTGGATGGGCTTAAAAAAAGCAGATTATAAGCTGAAAACAGCTTATAAGCCAAAAAAAGAAAAAAAAAAAAGTTGGGGTAGCCCAACTTATTTTTTTGGCTTATAAGCTGTTTTCAGCTTATAAGCTGCTTTAGATAAGCTAAGCCAAACGGGCCCAATTATTTTTTTGGGCTTATTTTAAGCACAAAATGGCTCATAAGCTGGCCAGCCAAACACTCAAAAAAGCTGAAAACAGCTTATAAGCTGCTTTCAGCAACTTATAAGCCAATCCAAACGGGCTCTTTGACAAAGTATTTTCACTTACACTAATTTCTTTTTTGGTTTGTGGGGCAAATGATGTATCCTCTTTCACTCCAGCTATAATGTAAAGCCGCACTCTTTGCTGTCCAAAAGTCATTTCAAGGAATTGATCTTTCTGAAGAAGTTTCGAGACATCAAATCCTGTTTCTTCCAATACCTGCATCCATTACAGAGCATAATTTAGAAAGTTGAGCCAAATTGAGCATTGCAGAAAGATAAACCATGCATGGTAACTTAAGTTAGGTGTCCAAAAAAAGGGCGAGGGAACCCAGAAAGAAAGAAGGAATAAGCTGCTGGGGCAAGCTCCTCAGAGGATAATCTTGTCAACTACGTATAAACCCACCAAGATTTCACAACAGTCAAAGTCTTCCATTGAAAGCAGTCAGATCCAGTACCAACTTATTAAATCAGAGAAGAGTAAGAACCTAAACTCAACTATTTCATTTTTCTTTTCAGTTTTAGTTGCATAATAATTAATAACTTAATTATTTTTGCCTAATATGTATTGCTATTGAGGTTTTGGTTATTCAGAAATGCAAATTTAATATTTTAACTATTTTTGTATTAACTGGTGCGTCACTTCAAAAAGGGGACCAATTCGTTTCTCGCTTCTCGTCTTAGTGAAGCGGGCCCTCGTCGCTTTTCTAGACACTGATAAGGAGTACTTAGTAAAGTAAAAAACAACGTTACCTTTGCAATTCCAACGAAGCATCAAGCACATAACGCAAGGCAAAACTCTAAGCTATTTTTTCCTAAGCTATTTTTTCCTCTCTTTTCCACAATTATGGGCTAAAACACATACTTGCCCTGACATGAGACAACTCTAAGCTATTCCTTTTTTGACAATTATCAGCTATAACACATGCAATGTGGTTTTTTGCTTACTAAGAGAGTACTTAATAAAGTAAAAACCATATTGTGTCTGCAACAGATTCCAACAAAGCAACAAGCACATAGACATGAGGTAAAACTCTAAGCTATTCATTTTTTTCCCTCCTTTTGACATTGTGGGCTATAACACATGGATTTTTACTTTATTAAAAGAGTACTTCATAAAATTAAAAAGTCACATTATGTCTGCAACGGATTCCAATGAAGCATCAAGCACATAAATATGAGGCAAAACTCCTGCTATACATTTTACCACCTTTTCTACAATGGTGGGCTATAACACGCGTGCTTTGACACGAGGCAAAACTCTAAACCATTCCCGTATCCCTATTTTTGACAATTGTGGGCTATTAACACATACAATGTGGTCCGCCCCTTCATCGGACCCCGCGTGCACCGGGCTGCCTTCAACACATACAATGTGGTTTTTTAATTTATTAAGAGAGTACTTAATAAAGCAAAATTCACACAGTGTCTGCAACGGATTCCAGTGAAGAAACAAACGCATAGAGACGAGGTAAAACTCTTAAGTTATTACTTTCGTTATCTCATATTGGCAATTGGGGCTATAACACATGTTATGTGGTTTGCTTTATTAAGAAAGTAATTAATAAAGTAAAAATTAGCATCTACATTCGACGAAGCAACAAGCTCATAGAAACGAGGTAAAACTCTAAGCTATTCTTTTTTCGCTCGTTTTGACAATTGTGGGCTATAGCATATGATTTTTTACTCTATTAAGATAGTACTTAATAAAGTCTTTTAAAAAAATAAAAAAATAAAATAAAAAAAAAACTAAACTGGATAGTACTTAATTGATTAAAAAATAACATTGCGTCTGCAGTGGATTCCAACAAAGCAATTAGCATATGACATGAGGTCAAACTCTAAGCTATTATTTTTCTCTCTTTTTGACGACTGTGAGCTATAACACATGATTTTTACTTTATTAAAAGAGTACCTAATAAAGTAAAAATCCACATTGCGCATGCAATTGCAACGAAGCATCAATCATATAATAGGGGCTATAATACATGCGTGCTTTGACACGAGACCAACTCTAGGCTATTCTTTTTTCCCCTCTTTTTTGACAATTATGGACTATAACACATGCAATGTGGCTTTTGCTTGTTAAGAGAGTACTTAATGAAGTAAAAAAACCTAATTGGGTCTACAATGGGTCCAAAAAAGCAACCACCACATAGACAGGAGGTAAAACTCTAAACTCTAGGCTACTCCTATTTTTCCTCTTTTTGACTATTATGGGCTATAACACATTGTTTTTTTTTTTTTTTTTTTTTTTTTACTTTACTAAAAGAGTACTTAATAAAGTAATAACACACATTGCGTCTGCAACAGATTCCAACAAATCATCAAGCACATAAATATGAGGCAAAATGCTAAGGTATTCCGTTTTTTCCCTCTTTTGACAATTATGGGCTCTAACACATGCGTCCTTGAGACAAGGCAAAACTCTAAGCTATTCCTTTTTCCCAATATTTGATGATTGTGAGCATAACAAGTGCAATGTTAATTTTTACATCATTAATAGAATGCTTCATAAAGTAAAAAATCACATTCCATCTGCAACGAATCTCAACGAAGTAACAAGCACACGGTCAGAGGTAAAATTTCAAGTTATTTTTATTTTTCCTCTTTTTTGACAATCGTTGTAGACACATGGCTTCTTTGTCTATTACGAGAGTACTTAACAAAGTAGAAAACCACACTCTGTCTGCGACGAAGCATCAAACACAAACACGAGGCAAAAGTTAAGTTATTTCTTTTTCCTTCTTTTCAACAATTATGGGTTATAACACACGTGAGCTTGACACGAGGCAAAACTCTAAGCTCTTCTTTGTTTCCCTATTTTTGATGATTGTAGGATATAATACATGCAATGTCATTTTTTTACATTATTAATAGAATACTTAATAATGTAGAAAACCAGATTACGTCTGCAACAGATTCCAATGAAGAAGCAAGCACATAGACATGAGGCAAAAATTTAAACTATTCCTCTTTTCCCTCTTTTTGACTATTGTGGGCTATAACACATGATTTTTTACTTTATTAAGAGAGTAGTTAATAAAGTAAAAAATCTCATCGCATCAGCAATGGTTTCCAACGAAGCATCAAGCAGATAAACACAAAGAAAAATCCTAAGCTATTCCTCTGTTTCCTCTTTTTGACAATTGTGTGCTAACACACATGCTTACTTGACAAAACTCTATGCTATTCCTTTTTTCCCTCTCTTTGACAATTGTGTGCTATAACATATGCAATGTTGTTTTTTAATTTATTAAAGGAGCACTTAATAAAGTAAAAAAAACACATTGCATCAGCAGGATTTCAACATAACAACAAGCGCAGACACGAGGTAAAATTTTAAGCTATACCCTTTTTCCCTCTTTTTGACGACTGTGGGTTATAACACATGGTTTTTTATTTTATTAAGAGAGAACTTAATAAAGTAAAAAACCACATTGTTAAGCTATTTATTTTTGACAATTATGGGCTATAACACATGCGTGCTTAACCCGAGGCAAAACTCTAAGCTATTCCTTGTTTCCCTATTTGTGACGATTGTGGGCTGTAGCATATACAATGTTAGTTTTAAATTATTAATAGAGAAATTAATACTGTAAAAAATCACAATGCGTATACAACAAATTCCATTGAAGCAACAAGCACATAAAAACGAGGTAAAACTTTCAGCTATTCTTTTTCCCCTCTTTTTGACGATGGCAGGCTATAACACATGATTTTTTACTTTATTAAGAGAGTACCTACTAAAGTTAAAAATCACACTACGTCTGCAAAGCATTCCAACGAAGCATCAAAGCACAATTTGACAACTTGAAGAGTCCCACATTGGCCATATAATGGATGGGTAGTCTCTTTAATATGGCTTTGGGCAATACTCAACTCTTGAGCTAGCTTTTGGGGTTGAATTAGGCTCAAGATACATAACAGTGGGCTATAACACATGTGTGCTTTATACGAGGCAAAACTATAAACTATTCCATTGTTCCCTCCTTTTGACGAGTGTGAGTTATAACACATGCAATGTGGCTTTAATTTTATTAAGAGCACTAAATAAAGTATAAAACCACAATGCATCTGCAACAGATTCTAACCAAGCAGCAAGCTCATAGACACGATAAAAAACCTATGTTGTTCCTTTTCCCTCTTTTGACAATTAAGGGCTATAACACATCAGTTTTTGTAATAACCCATATATATTTTATTTTTTAGGCTTAGTTGGTAATTTAAATAAAAGAAGGAAATCAAAAGAAAAAAAAAATAGAAAAGAAGTAATTTAGTGGGCCAAGCCCAAAAAGGAAAAGGAAAAAAAAAACAAATATAAAGGATTCAGCATAAGACGTGAAAGAGGAAAAAGAAACTGAAGTGAAAAAAAAAAAACCAGAAAACAGAGAAGGGGAAAAACCAGTAAAAGAAAGAAAAGAGAGGGAGAAAAAGAGAAGAAAAGAGAGGAGAAAAATAAGAACTTTCACTCCAAATCATCAAGGTAATTACTCTAGTCTTTTATTTAAGTTTATTACATAATTAGGGGTGAATTTTTAAGATGAAAACATGGGGATATTTTGAGGAATTGAGAAGGTTTAGCTCTAGGGTTCTTCAACCAAAATCATTGATTTGAAAGGGCAAATAGCGTCGGATTTTAGACTTCTATATATAGTTGGAATCCTCTCGTTAAGGCCTTTCCGAAAACATAAGTCTTGTCGGGTTTTGAACACATTGACCAGAGGGCGTTTTCGTCCTTTAAAATTTGACTTTAACCGTTTAAGCCTCTAAAAATATAGAAGTGGTTTACCCTAAGGGTTTTGACCATTCTAAATCCATTTTTGTGTAGTTTGAGGGGTACTGGTCGGAGACTCGAGAACGCAGTTTTGATTTATTGGGAAGTGTGCTTGAATTGTGAATTTGAGGTAAGTGAGACTTTAAGCTTTGGGTACTTGCTTTTCAAAACCCGTTTTAAAAATATGTTTTCCTACTGTCCATGTGTTGGGGCGGCGTGTGCTTATGCGAGAATCGGTGGTCATTAAGGCCAACCGCATATACTTTATTTTCAAATAATCCAAAACTCTCTTTATAAATTGTTTTGTGATGTGATATAGCTGTGAGCCATGATGATTGGGCATTGTGTATGCTTCCTTAGCATTGTGTATGCTTCTTGATTATATCGGGCATTGTGTATGCTTCCCTTAGCATTGTGTATGCTTGATGATATTGGGGCATTGTGTATGTTCTCGACATATTTGGCACATTGTGTATGTTGCCGTGGATTCATAGTGTTGACTAATTCTTTAACGCCACTTATGACGGTTCGTAGTGTAAATTGTGTTGAGATATATAATATATTTGATAAACGATCGTTTGGACCTTGGTTGCTATTATATAATGATATATTCATGTGTAATATTTTTGTGCTTGTTGTGTGTTTGTATTTTCTAACAACATTCCCGGGGGGTATTTGAAGTGAGCGGGTCGAGGGATCTTCTTGAGTTATATTTATATATAACTAAACTCTCGTCCTAACGTGTCCTACGGACACTATACGACGAAACGAGGTGTAATTGAAGACTTAAATGAAGGATTACATTCTTGCGAGGCGAGCCAGCTGCATTGTTAGTGAAGCGAGCCATTTAGAGCTTTATCTAGTTTATTCTAGTTATTTCTTTTATTTTGGGTTTACATGCCGAAACACTCGAACTAAATGTAACTGCATTAGATGCTCGTGAATGTAGCGTGGGATGTGGGCTAGAGATTCTTTTTATCTTAGCGTTGGTTGGTTTTCATAAATCGATTATGGATTTGGTTGGCGACTATTTCGCATTTTATCATTAATAACGTTGTTGGACCTGCACTTATTTTCTTTTAGTCCTTTGTAAATGATTAAGAGTATGATATATGGTTCGTCTGGCGGGTGGTGTTTGCTGGGTGCCAATCACGTCTAGGGGGTATTTTGGGACGTGACAGTTTTTTACTTTTATTAAGATAGTAATTAATAAAGTAAAAAACCATATTATCAGAACGAAGCAACAAGTATATAAACACGAAACAAAACTCTAAATAATTCCTTCATCCCTCTTTTTTGACAATTGTGGGCTATAACACATACAATGTGGTCTTTTACTGTATTGGGAGAGTACTTAATAGAAAAAATACACTGCGTTTGCAATGGCTTAGACGGCTGAAATTGACCATTAGAAAACAAAAAATTGGCCAGTAAAAAGAATTCTCCTTTAAAGTTTATTTTAATGAGCATAAACCCAGGCAAATTAATTATTGCATTAATGAGAATTCTCCCTCGTTAGTCACAACCTTTGCTTTGATACCACGTTGTCACACTTTTAGTCTTAAACTAAGCGCACGTGCAACACTTGACAAGTTGCTCATGATCTTGCTATGCCAAGTCAGCCTGAAATCTAAATTACTACACTCAAGATTACTAAGGGAATGCTAGATAAGAAAGACGAGGAATTTGCTAAAGGAAGCTTTTATATTAGAGAGAACTTGATTGATGCATTTACAAATGAACCTCCCATTTATACTAGTCATCTAGGGCCTAGTGGGTAAATAATAATTGTAGAAATCCTTAATATTTCCAAGATAAGAACTTCCTCTAGAAACTCTCTACAAGGCTAGAAAGTTACAAGGACTTTTCTAGTAAATCCATAGATTTCTAAGTCTTTCAAG
>NC_081349.1:31250094-31426118 GCF_029784015.1 Lycium ferocissimum | reverse complement strand
TTCGATTTTTTAACAATTGTGACTTATAACACGTGTGCTCGAGGCAAAACTCCAAACTATTCTATCGTTCCCTCTTTTTGACGTTTGTGAGCTATAACACATGCAATGTGGTTTTTTACCTTCTTACTTAATAAAGTAAAGAACCATCTTGCATCTACACGAGATTCTAACAAAGCAACAAGCATATGATACGAGGTAACACTTTAAGCTATTCCCTTTCCCCTACTCTGAAAACCATAATGTTTAGCTGGGCCTATAGAAGACGAAGGAGAAGACGAAAGGCATGGGATGTGGCTTCTCTAAAACGTATGTAGACCTTGTGAAGAGAGAGAGAGAAATAGGAGAACTTTTGAGGGAGTAGAGAAAGATTTTAAACACTTTGAGGAATAGCCTCTATCCCTTATTTCTTTTTGGTGCACCCATGAGGTTTCTACATGTATAGAAGATTTGACGTCTTTTGTAAAAAACCATGTATTTTTGTAAAGTTTTCTGTTTTTAGCATACTCCTTGTCTACAGGCACGTCTCTCCCTCTTTTAATGAACATTATTATTCTATCAAGGAAAAAAGCAATTTATCCAAATAAACATGGCTCCCGCCAAAAAAATTGATAACCGTGGTGTCCAGGCCAAACTTGTGCGCACCTCGACTAATTCCACGGGATACTTGCTACCTCCCACCAACAACAGATATCAGGTAGCTCTGTTCACCAAGGTTGGGACTTAGGACGGACGAGAAGAATCACTTAGTATTTTTTTTTTTTAAAAGGTAAGAAGAATCACTTAGTGTTTTTGTCTCAGCAGGGATTTGAACCTGAGACCTCATGATTCTCAACCCACTTCATTGACCACTAGGCCACACCCTGGAACCATTTTAAACTTCTACAAGCATTTTCATCATATCTTTAATGTCAATTGGAGCACTATATAAGTAAAGAGAAATGCATACTTCTCTAACTGCACAACTGTGGTCCTCTTCATCCTTGTTCTTTTTCCCACGTGGAAAACTCCAACTTGAACCCTTCCATCCTTTTACTAGCAAGCACTGCATTTGGCATAAATAATCAATGAGATCTAATGTCTTTAAGAAAGAGGCATAAAGGACTACAAGGACACGCATCTATTTAATTTCATAGATAGCACTACATATATGCTTAAATTGAGGATAATCAACAACAACAATATACCCACTACATATATGCTTAACTTAAGGATAATCAACAACAACATACCCAGCAGATTCCCACTATGTGGGAAATTGAGGATAATCATAAGAATAAATAGAAAAAAAGAAAACGAGATAGAAATGACGGTAGATGAATGAACATAGGTCCTCAAAAAGTTGATAGCACGACATATATGCTCAAAGTGAGGATAATCATAAGAATAAATAGAAAAAGGAGAGAAAAATGAATCTAATAAAATGAACGTAGGTCCTCAAAAAGTCAAGGCAACAATGTTTTGAGTTCCAGTAACATATTATTCATTGGGTCATACATGAATATAGGTCCTAAAAGGTAACAAGCTCAATAAAGCACATAATGTAGAAAGCTTTTTGATCACCTAAAAGAATCTGATAAAGATACTTTTTTTTTTAAATGGTAACAGTAATATGATAAAGATACGAGTTATCCCCTTAAGGACAAGGAACTTGAATATGCTGCTTTTGATGCAAACGAAACTTACCCGTTCAAAAGTTTCATCAAGGATTATGGCCCCAGTTACAGGAACTCGAACCTTGTAAGAGGTGAAGTCCTTGAATATGTCGTCTATGTGAGGAACATATGGTTTTAAAACATCACAACTGTTGAACACTGTGAATGGATTAAGGAAAGCCGGAATGCTCATATGCTCATCCACAGATACACAAGCCAACGTAGAAGTAAGCATAGCAACTTATGAAAGTCAGAAACAGTGACCCTATATTATATGTCCACCTTAAAATTTCAGTATAAATTCCTTCTCAAAATTTTATATTTCCAGTCTATATGAACATTTTGCAGGTTCAAGGAGGTCTCAAAGCAAAGTTAAACAAGAACAAATACAAATATAACACTCAGCCCCAACTAAGAGAAACATCTAAACCCTTGGCCCAAAAACGAACATGTAGAAAATAAGAAAGAAGTACATATAATGATGAGACTATAACTATGGAAAACAAAGCAGTATCAAAGATCCCCCAACCCCACCTTTTTTTTTTAATTTTTGGATCACTAATATCAAAGACATACTTTATGATCTAATGTGTCAAAAGCAAGTCCAAATGGCAAATTTACATGCATGCAAAAGACAAGGGGAGAGGGCATTCAAGTTCGAAGGAGTAAAACATGAAAATCTCAATGAAAGAGGTAAGTTGCTGCAAGATCGATATAGTACTCTCTGCATTTAAATAATTATAGACCTAGGTTTTATCATCAAAGGATACTTAAGGAAGTAAATTCCTTCAGAGTGAAAGACTTCAATGACGGATTATTTTCTACAGTATTGTCTTCATAAAACCAATGTGCGTACTCCACAAGAAACAAAATCCTCTCAAATGATTGCTGATCTTCTTTTGGCACATTCAATACAAACCGACTGCGTCAAAGAAATAGAACACATTAATCAAAGAAGGACATACCAAATGCATAACCTCACAATTTTCTACCATTAACCAAAGAAAGTCAACAATATCACAAGCTACTACAAACAACTTCAAGAAATTGAAGATGAAATAGAAAACGCTATATGCCAGGACAGACCTCAAATTTGCTTAAGACTTACGGTGTTTATAATATTGACAAATGGAATTCACTAATGAGTAACATAAACTATTTCGTCAGAATACAAGAACTATGTCTATAACTCACAGCATTATCCTATCTAAATCAACTGAATTAGTAGCGATGCAACTGCAGAAGAAAGAGTTTAAAGACAGTAATTTTTAAGACGGCACAAAATACTCAAGTAGAATAGAATATCTATTCATTCCTTTATTCAACCTCATCCATCATTAACCCACACCATTTGTGTGAATCCTCTATGTCAATTACGCGCGATTCAGGTCCATTTCATTCTTTATCGAATCAACCATAGTTAAACGATCTTTCACGGTGTCATTAAACTAGCGCAGCCGTCCTCTTTTATCCAATTTTATGACCACTATTCTTTGGGAAACTCTCCTAGTCAAAGTTTAACACTAATTAAAATCTCAATTTCAAACTTATAAGCGCTACAAGTACGTTATTTCACAGTCAAACCCAAAAACATAGTTTGAATCACTACTTAACAAGAAAATCAGCTTGAATCACTGAAAATTACAACAGAAAAAGGCTAAATATTGAACTTATGAGCGCTACAAGTACACTATCTCACAGCCAAATCCAAAACAATAGCTTGAATCATACTTAAAAGAAATAGCTTCAATCACTGAAAATTACAACAGAAAATCGCTAAATTTCAAACTTATGAGCGCTACAAGTACACTATTTCCCAGGCAAATCCAAAAAATAAATCACTACTAGTTAATAAAATTAGTCTAAATCACTTACAACATACACCTGGAAAAAGCGAAAATGAAGTACCCAAAATCACATAAAGAGCATAACGCAAAATTTTGGAACTTATGACTACAACACAAGTACACAAAAATAGCTTGAATCACTACTAATCATGAAAAAATAGTCTAAATCACTAGAAACTACAACAGGAAAACGCTAAATTTTGAACTTATGAGTGCTGCAGGTACACCATTTCACAATCAAATCAAAGAACAACTTGAATCACTACTAATCACGAAAATTAGTCTAAATCACTACAAAATACAACAGGAAAAAGCTAAATTTTGAACTCATGACTACAAGTACACAAAAATTAGCTTAAATCACTACTAATCAACAAAATTAGTTACAATCACTAAGAAATACATCAATAAAACACGAAAAAAGCGAAAATGTACCTGCAATGAAACTATAAAATTACTTAAATCACTACTAATCACGAAAATTAGTCTAAATCACTACAAAATACACCAGGAAAAAGCGAAAATGAAGTACACAAAATCACATAAAGAGCACAACGTAAAATTTCGGAACTTATGACTACAAGTACACAAAAATTAACTTGAATCAATACTAATCATGAAAATTAGTCTAAATCACTAAACAATACAACAGGAGAAATCTAAATTTTGAACTCATGACTACAAGTACACAAAAAAATAGGTTGAATCACTACTAATCATAAACATTAGTTACAATCACTAAGAAATACATCAATAAAACACGAAAAAAGCGAAAATGTACCTGCAATGAAACTATAAAATTACTTAAATCACTACTAATCACGAAAATTAGTCTAAATCACTAAAAAATACACCAGGAAAAAGCAAAAATGAAGTACGCAAAATCACATAAAGAGCACAACGTAAAATTTCGGAACTTATGACTACAAGTAGACAAAAATTAACTTGAATCAATACTACTCATGAAAATTAGTCTAAATCACTAAACAATACAACAGGAGAAATCTAAATTTTGAACTTATAAGCTACAAGTACACTATTACACAGACAAATCTAAAAATAGCTTGAATAACTGAAAATTACAACAGAAGAAATCTAAATTTTGAACTTATGACTACAAGTAGATAAAAAATTAACTTGAATCACTAAAAATGCATTAAAATTAGAAAAATACAAGGCGAAAAAGTACCTGCAAAGATCGTCAAGGAGTTCCTGAGGAGGAAGTCCATTTTTAGAAGGAGCGCTAGAAGATCTATGAAGTCCTGACATTTTTTTAAAATCTAAAACCCTAACCCTAACTTCGATCTGAGATATTTTCACGTACGTATATACATATAATACTAAGTATTTTTGTACGTATATACGTATATATGAAAAGAGAACAAAAAAAAGTGAGGAAAGAGCTTTGTTTTTATATTGAAATCAAAAAAGCTCTTCCTCCTGATTTTCCCTCTTTCTGGTTCTGTTGAAATTCACTGAGTGGTGATGGTAGGGGTATTTTCGGAACTTAATTATTTATTCACTTTTTTCCTCTTTTATAAAATCATTTATTTAAGAACCCGTTTGGCCATATGAATTATTCCGTTTTTTTTCGGAAATGTTTTTCACTTTTTAGTGTTTGGCATGAAAACTTCAAATACAACTTGAAGTTATATTTGGAATTTGAAAAACAGAAAAAACTTATTTTTCACAATCAAAACCTTATTGACAAAGTACATACAAAAACATACTATTTGCAAAAATTATGACCAAACACAACTCCAACTCGAATTTTTTTTTGGTTTCTATGGCCAAACACCTACTAAGACATAATGGTCAAAAACACCCCTAAGTATATTTTTTGTTAGTTTCTATCTAAGTGTTTTCGTTTTCTACTTAAATTATCACCTACACTATTTATCAATACACACCTAAACTAGTTAAGTGTTTGTGTTTCCTATTTGAACTACCACCAATTACTTATCAAAACACACCTCGACTAGTATCTGTTCGTGCTGGACCTCGCAAAAAAGTGATATTTCATACTCCCTCTGTCCCGATTTATGTGATATACTTTCATTTTTAGTCTGTGCCAAAAAGAATGATACATATCCTTATTTGGCAATAATTTAGCTTTAAACTTTACCTTTTATGCTTAATAAGATGATCTATAACCATATAAATATTTTTGACTTATTTTAGACCCCAAGATTCAAAAACCTTCCTTTATTTCTTAAACTTTATGTCCAGTCAAACTATACCATATAAATTGGGACGAAGGTACTATGTGTTTTGACCATTATCTCTTAGTTTTTTTTAATTTTCTAATTAATTCCTTTGATTATCTCCGTGGAGTGCATTTGACACATTTTTTAATTGAATAAGAAAGAGGTGATACACCACACACCATTGGATACTAGTCGGGGTGTGTTTTGATAAATAGTTGGTGATAATTTAGATAGGAAATACAAATACTTGATTGATAGTTTAGATAGAATACGCAAACACCCGATAGTTCAAGTAAAAACCTCTTGAAAAAAATTATATTTGAGGTGAGTTTTTTACCATTATCTCTTTATTTAACGCTCATTACTGAAATGTGATTTGAGGAACTAATGTTTAAACCCGTAACACTACGATTCGCGTTGCGGCTTGCATTTGTTTTTTAATATTAATAGTTAACGTTAGTTATTAAAATCCTACTAATTAGTTAGGGGCCATTTTGTTCAAAATGACATTGTCTTCGTCCTAGCATTATAACCAAGATTATAATCTTGTTATATAATCGGGATTATAAGTAACGTTAAGTATTAAAACCCGATTGTCCAGTTATGATACTTATAAGGTGACATTGAGATTTATGGTATGACGCCAGATAACTTGTGATTTGTATTGATTTTCAATCATAATTAATGTTAAGTGCTAAATTCGAGTAGATTGTTAAGATTTAAACTTGTGACATTTTGATTCGTCGTATGACATTAGACTAATCATAATTACGTCAAGTATTAAAATCTAATTGACCAGTACTAAAACCTGATTGAACAATTAATGTTTCAACTTGTGATAATATGATTTGCGTTGCAAGTTACGTTCATCTTTTTAATCGAATGATTAATGTTAGGTATTAAAATCCGATTGAGCAATTAAGATATAAAATCGTGACACTGTGAATCATGGAATGATGTCAAATAATTTGCAATATGTATTCCTTTCTAATCATAATTAATGTTAAGTACTAACCCTGATTGAATAGTTAAAATTTAAATTTGTGACACTTTGATTTGTCATATGAAGAAGACAGACAATTTACTTTCCTTTCTATATCATAATTAACGTTAAGTATCAAGATCTGATTGAGCAATTGAAGTTTAAACTTGTACACTATTGTTCACGTTGCAACTTGCATTCATTTTCTAATTATAAAATAACGTTAGACATTAAAATCTGACTCTATGGTAAGGTTTAAATCAGTGACATTCTGATAATGTGATTCATGGTATGGCTCTAGATAACTTGCAATTTGCATTCATTTTTTATCATAAATAATGTTAAGTACTGAATCCGATTGAGTAGTTAAGGTTTAAACTTGTGACATTTTGATTCGTGGTAAAGTGTTAGGCAATTTGCTTTCTTTTTTTTAATCATAATAATTAACGCTAAGTACTAAAATTTGATTCACCAATTAAATAGACTAAATTTTATTACAAAAATTTAAAATAAACCATTACTATTTCAGAATTGCCTGATAACAAATAAACTGCAAAAAGGATTCCTATCTCAAGGACAAGAATAAAAGCTTTAAACATCTAACAAGACCAACACTGACCCAAACTGTTCGTTAACTATAAAGGAAACTTAAGTAACACTAATGCTTAGCCCTTAAATCTAATCTCCTAAAATATGATCATCTATTTTTTCCCTATCTCCATATTACATCCCTATACAAAAAGAACAATGAAGAAAGCAATTGAAAAAAAACACTAGGCAAATAACACTAAGAACTTAAATGACAAGGACTATAATAAGACTATGACTAGGAAACTGTTCTCTGCTTCTTTTCATTCACTTGGGCTCCTCCTTGACCAACTCGTTGCTCGGGTTGACCTCCGGTTGGATCCTGGCTATGGCATTGTTGTCCGGGATGATGTTGGTTCGCATTTCAAGAACCTTCTTGTGAGAGTTTGAGTGAATTGATGGAATGAATGTAGGGCTAGCAGCTGGCCGATATTCAGGGAAGAGTCGTCCTGACTTGTAACGAACACCACAAGCGTTGCATAGAGTTTTCGGTCCCATTGGACCTGCCCTCCATTGAGGAGTCTTTGTTATCTCGCAATGCTGGCATTTCCTAACCGTTTGTTCTGCCACCAGGTTCTGATTTGTCTCGACCGGAGCTAGAGGAATAGAAAATTTGATCTTCTTTTTCTTTTTCTGTTCCGGTGCAGCAGCCGGTTTCATCAGAATCTTTTTCATGGGAGACTCCGCGAAATTCTCTGATGCAACAAATACTGGCAAGGGATTGAAAGTTGTTGGGCGAGGACGCTTGGTCCGAGCACGTTGTGGACCCCGGTGGCACGGACTAAGGGGTAAAGCTTTTTCTCCCGAGCTGGAAAAGGACGAGCTAGTGCTGCTGCTGCTGCTTTCAAGCACAGATACGGGACTCGAAGTCTGGAACTTGCCTTGGGTTGATGGCTCTTTGTCAACAGGAATGTTTTCTTTCCCTAGCGTCAATCCCCCGCCGGAGAAAGAATCCTCCACAAATGTTGAAAGCCATTCAAGCTGGACTATATCCTCATACTGTAAAACAAGATGACAAATATATCAGACAGAGTTCAGAGTTGTATTATATGATATCAAACTCAAGCATGACTATGTGTTGGTTTATGACATTCTACAGTCAAACCTCTCTATAACAGCATAGTTTGATCAGATATTTTGTGGCTGCTATAGCGAAGTGCTGTTACAAAGAAGTATTATAGTATAGCACATAACATGAAACATCGGTTCCACATCTACATAATTGTTATAGTGAAATGTTGTTATAGAGGATGGTTGTTATAGAGAGGCGTGACTGTACGTGCAAATTAACAGTAAAGCAAGAACAGTATGCCAAACATCACTTACTAGATACAATGTCCCTTTCTATGATGAGTGGACTCTCAATAGAATGTTGGTTCAATTTTGCCCATAGTTAGCACACTTTTGTTGGTGCAAATTGAATGTTGTAATGTAGTCATTTATGATGATGGCAAGGGATGGAAGTTGAAAAAGACTGGACCATGAGGGAAAACCCTCAGAGCCAAGAGCCATTAATTACTCTGGACCAAGCATATATCACATGGCTAGCCATTAATGAGTGTGGTGGATAAACAGTATTCTCTTCACAGTATTCTCTTCGCCCTTACGTCTTAACTAGAGGTCTTGGGTTAGAGCCCTGGAAACTGAGAAACTCTTGGTATGGAGCGTTTTTCCCTTTAGTGGGCCCTACGATGTGTAGTCACCACTAATATGGAAAAAAATGACTTAACATATGTGCGGTATTCCCTTCACCCTTAACCAGAGGGTGAAGGTTCAAGCTCGGGAGGCGGAAAAACTCCTAGTATTGGTGTTTCTCCCTTTAGCGTGGGCCCTAAGATGTGCAAAATCCAGATTAGTCATCACTAATATGGAAAAATTGACTTTAGCATATGTGTGGTATTCGCTTCACCCTTAACAAGAGGTTACGGGTTCGAGCCTAGGAAACGGAGGAACTCCTGGTATGGAACGTTTCTTCCTTTAGTGGGCCCTACGACGCGCAAAGTCCAGATTAGTCACCACTAATATGACAAAAAACATAACTTCAGCATATGTGCTATAGCACCAGTCCAAACTCTCAACAATATCAGTATTACTATAGAATAGAAAACAAAATAAAATGTCTGGTACCTCTTTAACACCGACAGCCCAGCTGGCAAACAGATACCAACAAAACCGTATAATAATCCATCAATGAATCATCATTAAATCCCCATTAAAGAGCTAATCTCTCCAATCATGAAACATTAACTTAATCATTCACTAACCAAAACATATTTAAATCTTTACATCTAATCACATGATGAGAGAGAAAAATAGAATTAGACCCCACATCAATCACTTAAACTTTGACCATTTCTCATTAAATACCTATTTAAGTTATATGCACTGACAGTAGCGGCAGACAGTAAACACTCACCGGAACTGAGAGCTCGGCTGAGAGGTCGGAGGCAGAATTCCGGTGGCTACCGGAGAAAAGGGAATCGGAATCCGGCAACGGGTTATTCCAAATACTTGGAAAATCTTTGCAATCAGTAGAACTTAGGCCAACATTTTCATTTTCAAGAGGGAAGTCAATCAAATCATCAATGTGGTCAAAGAAGCTACCACAATCAATTTCATCCACCACATTTGGCCCCATTTATACTTTCTTGATTCTTTTTCTACTCTAAAAACTATTACCTGCAAAAATTAAGACAAGACTATTAACAACTACCACTCGACAAGAAGTTTCATCAACTTTCAATTAACCAAGAAATGATAGCTAGTACAATATATGTATGCACATTATATAGGGACAAAAATGAAATTTAATGTGAAGGGTAGGGGCCAAAACTACACAATGTACTCAAGCTGGAGCCAAGGTGTCAAAAATGGTGCGTGGCACATTTTATAAGAAAAAGGTTGAATTTTTTTTGGAATTTTGTCAATCCAAAAATAACATTTATCAAGATTCTTGTAGAGTGGGATTATAAAGAAATTTATTTTAAAAAGAAGATTTGGGAAATATGCAGAGTTCACACTGAGTGCACCGACACATAGAAATTTGCAAGAAAATTTTGTTTTTTTAACAAAAAAATAAAAATAAAAAATTGAAGACCATAATGAAAATTTAAGAAGAAACATTAAACATGCAAGAATTTGTAGACCCAAATGCAGAAAAATGTTCAGAGTCTTAAAAAAATTTCAGAAAAATTGTATCCCATTAATGTCACAAATGTATAAAATTTGAAACTTTATGCCTAGATATGTCTAAAAATTCAATTTTTTTTGGTTCATTTGAACTCTTAACAAAAATGTCTATGGATGCGTGTTGAATACTCAAAACTAAGTGTATATTTTAAGAATCCGACACGAGTGCGGCAATATTTTTTAAAGAGTCCACGCAACATATGAAGCAACACACAACAAAAAGACTCACTTTTTTCTCTCTATGCTTTTCTGTTCAAGAACCAAACAGACAACAAAGAAAACTTGAAATTTCAGAAAGAAATGGAACTTCTTTGTTCTTCCCTCTCTTTTCTTAGTAACATACAAAATGAAATTATTCTATGCTAGTACTTTATTTATCTTAGGAAACAGTGTAATTTCAGGGCTCAACTCCCAAGGAAACTGCAAAATTTTCCTAGTCACTGAGAAAGTGAATGAACGAAACAGTGAAGCAAACAAAGAAAAAAAAAAAAAGAGAAAGCAACAGTGTAACCAGACAATACTTATCCTCAGAGAAAATGAAACCAAAAAAAGACAAAAACTTTGAAGTACCCACAAGAAAAAATGTACTAGTCCATAGTATGTACCTTAAAGAAGACAAAAGTAGAAACCCAAAAAGAAAAAGAAAAAAAACTATATGTTTTTGAATGAATAATGTTGTACCTTGAAGAAACTAGTAGAAAAAGAACTTAAGAAGTGGAGAAGTTGGGAAATTGAATGAACAAGAAAACAACAGTGACCATACAGTAGCCTTAAAAAGAAATGAAAACAAAAAAAGGACAAAAACTTTGCAACACTCACAAGAAAAAAAAAAAGTACTCCATTTGAACTGGGATGGATTAACTGGACTTGAATGAAATACATGTACTTTAAAGTCTTAAAGACTAGTACATTTTAATGAAATACATGTACCTTAAAAGCAAAAACCCACACACAAAAAAAGACTACATTTTTATGAATGACTACATAGAAAAATGAATTGAATGAAAAATATGTACCTTCAAGACATTAGAAGGAGAAGGGATGTGAAGTGGTTTTGAAGAAATTGGGAAATGGAATGAAAAACAAGAAGACAACACTAAACACACAATAGCCTCAAATAAAACTGAACCCCACAAAAAAAAAAAAAATCTTTGCAACATCCACAAAAAAAGATCACTTTTTTTTTTTTTTTTAATGAATGAGTGCTATGACAAACAGAGAAAAATGAATGAATGAATGATATGTACCTTGAAAAAACTAGCTAGAAAAGATATGAAGGGGTTTTAAAGAAAATGGGAAATGGAATGAAGAACAAGACAGCAACAAAATGGGAAATGGAATGAAGAACAAGACAGCAACACTAGACATAAAACAAAGACCAAACCATTGCAACAAAAGAAGATTACATATTTGTGAATGAATGAATAATATGTACCTTGAAGAAACTAGCTAGTAGAAGGAATATGAAGGAGTTTAGGAAAAATGAGAATGAAGAAAGTTTAAAAGGAGAAGTATGGAAGTAGGAGGGAGAGTGATTGATGGGTTGGTAAGAGAATTGTATTAAAATTGCTAGCTGTATATTTTAAGTCTCACTCACCGCACCTCCTTCCATTGTCGTCATGTTTAAGTCTCACCCCTTAACTCCCTTACTACAATACACTCTTCTCATTGCAGCACCATTGGGTCCCACACCCCCCCCCCCCGAAAAAGAAACCCCACAACACACTCATTATTTTTTTTTTTGTTCAAAAACATTTTTTTTCCTACTTTTGTTTTGGTTAATTGAAAAGTTATAATGAAACTATGGTCAGACCTCTCTATATCAGTCATTCACCATAAAACTGATTTTTCATGTTATGTTGTATCATATATTCTTTTTAATAACATTTCGTGATAGCATTTACAAAATTTTGAAACAAATGATATTAATATTCTAACTATACTTAAAATCTTTCGTGAGTTATATTTCTTGAGCAAAAACTCCATGTCATTTATCGCATCTTTTTATATACAGTACTACCAAATCTTTTTCATGTATTTAGCATTCATTTGCCAAAAAATCTGCACGTTTATTTGCTTTTTTCTAGATATGAATAATAGTCACATTATTGACTTTTAGCAAATAATGTATTTGTAATCTTCAGTAATAGTCGTTACAAATAGGTGATTTTTACTTGCACTTCTATGTTTGTATGTTCTCCTCTTGGATGACCTTAACGACGAAGTAAGCAATCTGTTACCACTTCTAATTATTTATATTCATTTTCTTGTTAGTGGATATTACTTACTATGACTCTTTTTTTACGTTCTATCCTATCTTTAGTTAAGTCTGAGTTTTTCGAGCTTCCTTCCATGCAATTTTTAATCTATCTCGTTTCATTCTTATACTTTCAGTAAATCATAGTATCACACCTCGGAACAAAAATTGTATATCGACGTAAAAAAAAAATTATTGACTTTGTCTATTGATAACTTAGAACAAATATATCAAGTTTTTGTGATAAGCATTACTAATTGATAATCTAGTAAAAATGGTAACTATTTACATATTAAATTACAATGTAGTATAAAATATTTGATACATTATATATAGCTTAAATTCATATCTCTGTAGATAAATGACGCGTATCTTTATCTGTGCTATTAGTTGTAATGTATATTTGGTTGCTTTTCATATATTTTGCTTAAAGATAAAAAGGGAAAGTAGGATACCCAGTTGCCTGTTTTTGCCACTTTGCTTTTATTGCGTACATTAATTATTAATGTAACATATCTTTTTACAATCTTAAAGTTGCATTAACACGTATAGAAAATATTTAGTAAGAAATTCTGAAAGAAAATAAAAGATGAATCAAGACATAATCGTATGCCAAATCCAGTGATAACTTAAAATTTATAAGTGATAGTTTGATATTTCCAAGATTTTTTCTCTAAAAAATCAAAACACTTCTATATTCGGATATTTAAAATAGTTTAGATCCAAAAATGCTCAATCGAGTATCAAAAATTAAAGCAATTACTATACACACAAAAAAGCACAGACAAAACGGAAAGATATGATAATCTATTTTATAAACTATAATTAAATAAATTAAATATATTTAATTGAAGTAATAATAAAACTTCTTTTTTGTAAGAAAAAAGGGAAAGAAAATGGGTTTCATGATGCATCCTTACCCTTTTAACTAACTTGGATTGCACTCATAGAATCACTTCCTAAAAGACTCTACTTTTCATAAAGTAATAAATAACGTTCATTTTGTATTGTTTTTGCCAAAAAAAAAAAAAAAAAGAAGGCCGTGGTGCACTATTTTAAGTTTACATTTTTTTTCTTGTGTGTGATTAACAAATGCAAGAGTAGTAGTTTAGACTAATAATATTGAAAGAAATCCTCAAAAGATATACAAATGGCAGGTTGCTAGGCATATGGTAAAATTCTTAAACAAAAAAGAGAAACCAAACCACACATTTACGTAAACAAGAGAAGAAACACACATATATATAGAGAGAGAGAGAAATTAATAGAGAGATTATTAAAAAGAATATGAATTAGCTACGGATAACTTCTACTGCTAAATTGTAGTAAAAAATGTCACTTATCTTATCTAATGATGTATGAACGACAAATTATCAAAAATAACATTAGCAAACTATTTAATAACAGAGTTTGTACGTATCTTTTTTTCTTTTTTTTCTTTTCGCACTGAGTAGCAATGGAAAAAACTGTAAAACCAAATGATTGCCATAATCAAAACTTCTCTTCAAAGATAAGTAATCAAGTAGTTGGGGTACCCTTGTACTCTAACAAATATAATGACCTTTAGCAAATAAGCATAGTCATCTAAAAACTTATTAATCTACTTGCAGTATTATTAGTTGCAAAGTCCAAATGGTGATGCCACTTACATTTTCTTTTTCTCTAAAAGCTGCTAAATTAGTTTTATCACTTTAAAATAATTCATCTTTTGTTTTTTCCTACGAAAATCACTAAATTATTTTTGTCACTTCAAAACCATCCGACTTACGAATTTTCCAACAGCAGTAAGTTTAAACTATTTTTTATCACTTTAAAATCCCTGAACTAGTGCGAAAAATATTTCCTTAGAGTAGTTTTGTAGCCTTTGCCTAATTCCCAGTAGTACAATAAGAATTTCATTTTTATTTAATTTAGTGAAAGTACATATTGTGAAAGAATAAATAAAAAAGTTATGTGTCAATTGACAATGAGATCATGTTCAGGAAATTGGGCTTGAGCACACGGGGTTACATGCAATCAAGAAATAAAATTTCAAATAGGTACGCCATTCATATGTGTAATAAGAAAATCATATATCGGAAGATTGTTATTTGCATTATTATTATTATTATTATTATTATTATTATTATTATTATTATTATTATTATTATTATGACCATGTTACTTTTAAATTATTGCTTTATCAATATATTAAGGTAAGGGAAAAGTCTGCGTACACCTCCCTCTCTCCCAGACCTCACTTGTGGGGTTATACTTATTTGTTATTTTATTGACTAAAGGCGGATTCAGAATTTTACGTTTAAAGTAGCGGGTGTTCACACCCCCAATTCGATTCAAAATTTTATATTGATCATGTCATTGATTATTTCTGAGCACTCGTAGATATGGTTTGAATATCTTTTTAAATTTTTAAAGTTTTTGTACAACGTTTACCAATTTTTTTGGGATGTAATTGTTAACCATAATCTTAGCAGCAAATTAAGCTTCTTGGTTGTTTTCAATCGGAATTTTTTGTAATTTGAATGAGACATATTGAGTTGTTGTTAGACATGCAATTTTATATTATCATTCACATCTTGTTGTCCCCTCACTTTCTCCTAACTCCTTTGAAATTGGACTTCTAACTCTCTCGTTAGTATTAAATTATTAATTAATTATATACTCACACTATTGACTTTCACACACACAAACACACAAAAGAATATTCAAATTCAACCATATCATCGTGTGATTTTTCTCTAATAGTCCCTAGCTTAGATATTTCATACCTACGTAGTTCAGCGATATATTGCGATTGTACAACTTAATATTTCAACCATATAAGTTTAGAGAGAAAAGAAAGTAAAAATGTGTAATTCTTTGATGATACTTTTTACCATCGGAATGAAAGAATATTGTTCAATTGTCTATCGATGCAATAATATGATTTTAGGCTCTCGAGCGTAATTAAAATTCTTAAAAAAGACATAAAATCAACAAAGTATTGTTAAATTTTGAATATGTGACTGTACGTACGACTAGAATAATGATACTTAAGTCAAAAAGCTAGACTATTAGACGCACAAAAATTAGATTCTACTATAGATTTTTTACTTTTCCAAGTTTGGCATAATGCTTGAAAAAAAGCAGGTCGGCATAATGAATCAATATTGGTCAACTTCAAACCTTTACCTTGGAGATTAACTTCATAAGGGCCTTTTTCAGAAAATTCATACTCCCACTATCCCGATTATATAATGCTTTTCGTTTTTTGAGAGTTAATTTGATTAAATTTGAAATTAAATTAGATTAGATTAACTTAATATTTTAAGATTAAAATTTACTCCCTTCGTTCACTTTTACTTGTCCAGTGTTCTAAAATAGATTTTCACTTTTACTTATCACTTTTAGTATATCAAGATAAGACAATTTAGTGTTTTCTGTTTTACCCATAGTATTAATTACTCACTTCAAATTATTTTTCAAATCCAATAAAAATATGCATCAATTAATATGAGTACATTGGTAAATTATTTACTCAATTTATTATTGTTGAAACAACATGAAAAGTCTAAAGTGGACAAGTAAAAGTGAACGGAGGGAGTATATATTTGAAAATTACACGAAAATTATTATATGTTATAATTTTTCTCATATCAATTTGGTAAAAAAATACTTTTTAGAATGTTGGTCAAAATTTTAAATCTCGGGAAGCGAAAAGTGACACATAAATTGAGACGAAAAGAGTATTTATCAAAAATGAAATCTAAGTCACGTGAGGAGAGCGTGCTATCAGCAACATGACCCCACGTTATTTCTGTGATGTGTAGGTCCTACAAACCACGTTACGGCGTCGGTGATGGACCCCGTTTTAAACATTAAGCCACGTGGCAGTGCCAGGTGGAGCCCACACGGTTGATGAATCCACTAGGATCATGCCAGCTTGGCAATTTTACCAGTGTGATTTTTAGAACAAGGTCACATGATTATGTACCTTGGGATCTACAACAGATATTTTTAAAGGATATAAGTACATTAATACTACTCTCTCCATCCCATATTATTTGACCACATTATTAAAATTATATCTCCCAAATTATTTGTTCATCAATAAAATCAAGATCAAATTATTTAAATCTTTCCCATCTTAACCTTAGTATTAAATGTTCTTGAAAATAGTCAATATTAATTAGAATGTATTTATTGGAAAGAGATAGAGATAAGGTAATAAAATATATCTTTTATTTATGATTATGAATTCTTAAAGGGCGTGCAAAAAGGAAAGTGCTCAAGTAATATGAGTCGGAGGGAGTAGCTTAATGCAGACCAAAGTTTATATTTCAAAACAATTTTTATTACTCCATTTGTCCCATATTACTTGTCCATTTAAAAAAAAAAATCAAACTATATAAACTTTGACTGACATTTTGAGATATATTTTTTCACCATTTTGGTATGAGAAAAATTACAACTTATAGTATTTTTTGTGTAGTTTTTGAAAATTTAAATTATAATTTTTTAATATTAAATTGATCTTGTCCAATTTACTTCGGAAATTGATTAACTTGACTCTCGAAAAATGAAACAGGACAACTCATATGGGGCAGAGGCAGTAAGATATTTTAAGGGTAACAAAATCAGTTTAATCATGATTGAGAAATGTTGTAGCATGAAACTTTGAATCAAATAGACTAACGGTGAATTCGGATTCATAATTTAAACTACGAATTTCTAAAACGATCTTAAATTAATAGTATTATAATAATAATTGAGCAATAAAAATTGGACTCACACTCAATATTTATAGATATCTCAGTGGATTTCTTCTACGATTTATGGGAAATAGTTATTACGTTGACGTGAACTCGTAACCAACCCTCTAAATTAGACATTGATTGAAACATCGAGGGTTCAGGATTGTGAAGGGATAGTTGAAATCTCTTCATATAATAACTACTACAAGTCTTAATCTCAAATGTACTGAGATCGGCTATATAGATTCCTATTTAAACATTTTCAATTAAATTTAATTCTTCTCTCAATTTAAGTGTCTTAATTTGACTTGCACAAAGTTTAATGAATAAAAGGAGATTTTTTAATTTTGTGTGGTCCTAAATTGAAGATATGTGTATGTACTAAAATGTCTTTTTAAATCTTGTTGTTTTAAACTTGTCATGTAAGATATTTAAATTGTACTTAACTTACTAAATATAGAAAGAAACGCTCTTTTTGCAACAAACCAAAAAATATATATAATATCTTCATTTTTAACTTAAACATCTCGATTTTGAACTCTTAAGAATAAATTATTTTACGGTAGTAGCGATTTACCTCCCTTAGTTGCTCTATTCAGTTTCAATCTGAATTGTTGATCTACTTGTCTTATTTTATTTTATTTAGTGTGAATTTGAATTAGTAATGCCAACAATACAACAAATGATTAAATTGACCAAGAAAAATTATTAAAAAAAGAAAAGAACAAAAAATGAGCTTCACCCATAATGTATTATTGAGATTTAGGGTCGATTGTACTATTGCTTTAGAACATCTGTTTGTAGACTGTCTTGTTTGGCCATACTTTCATGTGGATATCATTATTTTTCTCTTTTCATTTTCTTAAATATTACTCAATTTTTTGTTTGCTGCCTCCTGGTCATGATTTTTTTTTTCCTACTCCTTTCTGAAAATGGTACTTCGTGCTGAAAAATAGAATTATTCTCCCCTCTTAAGAGAATTTTGACTCTTTGGCGGAAAAGCTAAGCTTGCATATATACAGTAATGAACATATGATGTGTTTTTATGCAATTGATATTACTAACCATAATTAATACTCCGTACATGTTTTCATTTTAATTTTATTGAGTACCTTTTATGGTTTTCCACCCTAAGATTAGGTTGTGTTACATTTCGCTTTGTTTCGACTAATCGAATTCGCGCTCGAAAATCACATTCTGGTGAAAAACTCTCTCTATCAAAGATGATCGCAGTTTGCGCTTAACTGTATCTTTAACCATGATAGTATGATACTTATTACCGGCTTATAATCTCTGGGGATAACTTTATTACTTAGCTCAGTTAGCTGTAGTAAACTAATGTGATTGAGTTTAATAACTTGAATGTCGATAAAAAGATATTTTGAAGAAAAAGGAGTTTCAAAATGAGAAATTTAGTGCTTGATTTACTCAAAATTATAAAGATTGACATGTGATTGGTGTATTTGTTAGTCCAAATGTGTGCACCGACGCACCAAAAGAGGCGTGACAGCATTCATAAATTGCACATGCCACATTCAAGTAGACCGCTATTCAAAATTCTCTGCGTTTTGAAAGAAAAAAAAAATACCTCTAAAATTCTTATTAAAAAAAAAATACAAATTTATTTTCAGATATATAATATGCTTTTCTTTATCTTCTAATGTACTGTACAAGTACAACGAGGAATTTCGAATTTCGCATCTGTTAACATTGAAGTTACTACTTATTTATGTTTATTCTCTTGCAGATATAAAATTACATGAAAAAAGTTGTATTAAAGGTGTAAGATGTCTTAAAACTCATGCAGATAAGTGATATCAATTAGTTGGAGTTAATTTTTAGTCGTGTTAGTACATTTAGTTAACTCTAATGTTCTGTGAGGATCTTTTTAATCTTACTAGTTTGGCCACATTTGCTACACGCACAGTATCGCGTCAATCGATGGATACACCAATTGACCCATTATCCATAGCCGCAAGGATTAAGAGATAGCTATGTATAAGAAGCTTAGCATACTTCACCCCTATTGTATTTTATATAAGAGAAATTATCCAAATAAGAATTATCTCTTTTTTTAATATTAAAACTTTGTTAAAAAACTAAAGATTCTAAAAGAAAAAATTATTAGAAACGCTTATAAAGTATGTAATTTTTTAGGTGACTTGCATGAATTGGGATAAACTTTTAAAAATTGTGTCATTGTCTATTTACAACCTATGTGCTGAAAATTATTTACTGAAAATCATAGTTGAAAGAATTCAAATTCTCAAAATACTTTTCAGTTTAAATTGTATTCATGTTTTAAAAAAGAAAAGAAAAAAAAGAATGCCTTTTTTTAAGTTTGAGTTTACTATGTAAAGTTGATCAAGTTTGAGATAATTTTTGTTATAATTACTATTCACGCATAAATTTAGTTATCTTGAAGGATTATGCGGTAAAAGTCATTAACAAAAAAACAACTACATCTGTATTTCAATATTTTGATAGTTGGGCTTAATTTCCAATTTCATATTACTATAGAGTTTAAATCATCTTCTATAAAATAAATAATTGATTAAATTAAATTTTAGATATTTCTGCCTACGTTTAACTTTATTAATATGATTAAAACGTCACATTTAAAAAAAAATGTTTTATATATTAATTTAAACTAAAAAAAATTAAAGTTTAGTCCTTAATAGTAAAAATGAAATCATTTCTTTCTTCAAATAATACTAATAAGATACTACTTATGAACAGAAGTACTTTATGCTCAGCCAGAAAAGGAAAAAGGGGGGAAAAAAAACTTAGAAAGTTGGATTTAATTTCAACTGAGCCGAAAGATGTTTGCGGTGTTATTTACCGAACCAAAAAAATTTAGTTAAACTCAAAGTTACATAGTAATTGATTTTTCTTTTTTGGTTAACCATAGCAATTGATTTTAGAACTTAAATATAGTAAATATCTTAAATATTACTCCTAAACATTATTTGAAGTAGAGTTTAAAGGCCATTAGGACTCCTATCTAGCATAAAATAAGGAAAGATTTGATACACAAAATTTTGTCGATCTCCAAATCCTAATAAACAGGAAAACAATTAAATAACAATTTTGTTTAATGTGAATATTATTTTTGAAGGTTAAAAAAGGCGAACGACATTTCAAGGTAATTAGTGCTTTTCAGTTACATAAGATCTATCTAACCTAATGAAAATGCTTGTGCATTCTTAGTAGTTTAAATATATGCATGTTTAAAAAAATTCTTCAACCATTTAGCGACTTGATCAGAATTAGTGAAACTGCAAATACTTTCATCTTTTTTCTTTGATAGTAACAATTACGTTGATTATCAATACATCATATACTCTTCTCTTTACTTTTACTTATTTTTGTGTAAATTATAATGTTGTAAATAATTTAAAATTTTGATTATGAATTTCATTAGGTACTTCTTTAGTTAAAGAAGTCTATGTAATTATGCTCCTGTGTAAAGTGAGCACTTTGTAGTTATTATATTCATGAATACTAATTGAGTAAACCTGTGCAGCACTTCGGCAAATTAGTCCAATATAAGATAAAATCAAGTCTCTCTCTCTGTTTTTTTTTTTTTTTCTTTTCTTTCTGAAGGAGTTTCACCTCATGATTCAATCAGAATTAAAATATAAATTAGGCCCTAATCTCCAAACAACAATTGCATCATTCTGTACTACTTACTAATCCCCATCCTTCTACAATTCTATTCTCTAATATCAAAGTCTAGAAACTTGTCATGTTTATAAGTGCAATATGGAAGAGACTTTAAACCAGTTTCAATTTTAATTTAACACAGATTTTGGTGCTAGAGGAGTCAGTTTTACTATTCAACAATAGAAACCAATGTCAATACATCCTTATTTGACAAAGAGAATGTCAAACTCAGGAATAAAACTCCAAATTCATGAACACAAAAATTGTAACAAACAAATAAAAGGGGAGTAGAAAACCATACTTGGAGGAAAAAAGATCTTTGGAGGTGATCTTATGGCGACTCTTCGCGAGCAACGCTAGAAGAAGGGTTCTCTTTGGCAGAGTGTGAAGCGTCGATTTTCGGAGCAACAAACGTGTGCATCCATTTATAGGTTCTTCAAGTTCAATTTTTTTCTTACAAAATATGAGCAGCTTGAATCAAAGATAGCAATTAGCAATTATAAATATAAAAGACGGGGCAAAAATCTTGAATTAATAAGAAATTTATATGATACGGGTTAGAATATTTAACCAATTTTCTGTTACAGACCACATGATCCAAATAACTTGTAGAAATACAAAATTTGTAAATAAATCAATTTTAAATTGATAATCGTATATGAAGCATCGTAAACAAAATAAATCAATTTTAAATCAATTCTTATTTAAAAAAAAAATACAAATTTATTTTCAGATATATATTATGCTTTTCTTTATCTTCTAATGTACTGTACAAGTACAACGAGGAATTTCGAATTTCGCATCTGTTAACATTGAAGTTACTACTTATTTATGTTTATTCTCTTACAGGCGGATATAAAATTACATGAAAAAAGTTGTATTAAAGGTGTAAGATGTCTTAAAACTCATGCAGATAAGTGATATCAATTAGTTGGAGTTAATTTTTAGTCGTGTTAGTACATTTAGTTAACTCTAATGTTCGGTAGGATCTTTTAATCTTATTAGAGAGTACTTATATATAAACAAAACTATAAAGTACAGTAATAATTTAGATAAACTAAATATTTTGTATTAATAAAAGATATAAATTCTCGATTTCAACCATTATTCGAAATTGAGATGTAATATATGATACTTTTTTTTTCCCAGTCTATCTAAACAAGAATGACGCTTTTCTATATTTAGTAACAAATTAACTTTAAACATTCAATATAGTCATTAACGAAATGATTTATAGACATACAAATATCTAGGGGTGTTCATGGTTCGGTTTGGGTCGGTTATTGGTTAAAACCATAACCAAACCAATTTAGTCGGTTTTTAAATGTCTAAAACCATAACCAAACCAAGTAAAATAATAACCACCTTTGCTATTGCGGCTTGGTTCGGTTTTGGTTTGGTTTTTCAATTTATGACTAGCCGTGACAATTCAAATATTCTCTCTCTACATTCTTCAAATTGAGCCGAGGTCTTTCTAAACAAACTCGTCCTACCTTGGAAAGTCGGAGTCACAGACACTCTACCCTCCTCCCTGCACCTCACGTTGTGGGATTCCACCGGGTTGTTGTTGTTGTTGTTGACATTCTTCAAATTTCTTATGAAGCTCTTTTTTCCTCACTACCACAAGCGGCGAACTTTTGCCGCATATTGAGAGTGAAAGACACGCCGATGGCAATGTAAAATGAAAAGAGATAGTAGGATTTTTTACTTTTTACCCTTATGCTTTACGACTTATTAGAGTTGGGCTTGGATTGTTGGACTTGACATATTCTTTTAAGACATGGGCCTTAAAAATAAGTAGACCAAAATTAAATTAATAATTAAAAGGTATAAAATATCTTTAATTATTTATGAAAAGTAATATTATACATATAAATAATTATAAATTTTATGTATATAATTATCGGTTTGTTCGGTTATTTATCTCGGTTATTTTTTTACTATAACCATAACCAAATCAAATATTATCGGTTTTTCAAATTTAAAACCAAACCAAACCAAATGCTTCGCTTTTTTATTCTATTTGGTTAAATTTTCGCTTTTTTCGTTTTAACCAAAACTCAGAATTTCCTACAAATATCTATGACTTATTTTAAACCACAATTTTATTTATAAAAATCAATTTTTTGAAAACTTCATACCTCGTCAAATATTGCACATAAATTGGAACAGAGAAAGTAATAGTTTGTATTAGCTCAAATTAAAAAAACAAAAAAACAAAAAAAAAGAAAGACGGGTAGCATATATAGTAGGAGGTTGAACGATCAAGATCAAGGTATGTCAAATGCTTTTTATTGGTTGCAAGTCACGTGGATGTGCATACGTTATTATGTACTTGCACCTGCAAAAATTATTTATCAAGAAAAAAGACATCATTTCACCCTCGAATCCTAGACTAAACTCACTTTAAAGAACTAAACTTATGTCAGTATTTATATACTCCCTTAACAACTTTTATTTTAATTATTTTACACCCTAAAAATAATACCACTCTCACATCGTTGAAATATTACACTCGCGCTTACGTCATTGTCACATCGTTGTCACGTCATTGTCACGTCAAAAATTACCGACCCTTCATTTTTTCTTTTTCTTTTATTATTTTTTCTCTTTCTCTTTCTTCTTCTTCTTCTTCTCCCTTTTCTCTTTCTTCTTCCAACCACCACCACCGCCGCCTGCCACCACAAAATCCCATCTTTGTCATTCAAACCTCCATTATCATCAACAAATTATATATAAGAATTCCAAGCCGAACAGAGAAAAAATTGAGGCTCAGATCATCTGTGTTAAGCTCGGGCAAAGTCAAATAACGCCTTTCTCTTTTCTCTTTTTCCTTTCTCTTTCTTGTTCTTTTCCACCCATCATCTGCCATTTCCGTCAATATTGTTTCCCCTTCTCCATGTCATTCTCCTTTTCTTTTCTATTTCTTTGTAAACAAATTTGGTTAATGTGTTTTATTACATAATAAAAGAAATATGAAATTCATTTCTTAGATAGATTAATTAATGTGGGTTTGGTTGGCGTGAAAGTAATCGCCGACACCATCTTTCCCGATGAAATTGATCGACGACAATGATGAAGATGACTATGTTTCACATTTCTCCCGATGAAATTAATCGATGACAATGATGAAGACGACTATGTTTCAGTAATATATTCAACCCAGATGATGAAATTCAAATGCCTAATTGATCAGCTCATAACAAAAATCATCATCTTTCTTATGATCCAGATTGTGTAATAAGAGACACACAATCTCAATGTCACAAGTTTTATTGAATAAATCTTGACCATCATTTTCTGGTAACTTTTTCCGAATTAAGAATTGGGATTAAATTTAAAAACTTTATGACTTTGATGGTGGTGGTTATGGAGGTGGCGGTGGATTTGGTGGCGGATACGATGCTGGAAGGCCCATTTTAGAAGAAAGAGAAAAGGCTATATATGAGAAGTTGCAGCAAAAACAAAGCCTTATTGATTTAGAAGAAAGAGAAAAGGCCAATTTTTATTTTATTTTATTGATTTATTGTATAATAATAATATATATATTAGCGTGCTCACCTTTTTATGTCATTTACTTGCCTAATTTTTTTTTCTTTTTTCTTTTTTGCCACATCAAAGATTTTAAAAATAATCAAACGAAAGTTAGTTTGATGATATAAATACAACAAAAAGCCGAAGGCATACACAAGTCACGGGAAACGACGTTTTTCTCATTTATCAATTCTATCTTTTCTTTTACTCAACCTTATTTATTAAAAATATAAGTTCAGTGTCAAAAACATTTCGAAACAAACATTTTCTTAGTGAATAACATGAACTATAAACTTATGCGAACTATTGAGCATTATGCAACACCTATATTAAGCTTGCTTTTAACATGACACAAGAGCTTTACCTATAACATGCATGATACTACTTTCATATCTTGTGTATATATATATATATATGCTGATCAAATTAAAAGACTAGAATTTTCAATTATAACTTCTCCATGACAATATTCTTTAGCGTATACTGTTATGTTATATGCTTATTTTCTATTATACTTACTAATATCACATAAACAATCGAAACAACAATGCAGGAAGAATCTTTGTGAAATATAAACATACTTCGCAACTGTAGTTTTCAAGTTTTATATGCAACACCCTTGACATAAGGTAAACAAAACATATGTGATTGGTGTAGTCATTAACTTGCTATTTTTTTTTAAAAAATATCTCCTAGTATTATAAACAGTATAATAACCAAAATGTAGCAGCAGAAACTTTAATGTCATCTGGAGTAGAAAAGCAAAATCGAAAATGATATCTAAATGGAGGTAGGGGCAGAGCTAAAGTAACGCATGGGGTTCATGCGAATCATTTTCGTTAGAAAATTACATTATACATACAAGATTAAATTTATTTTTTATGTATACATAATAAATGAATGTATATATATTCAACTCATTTTTCACATTTATTTTATTTAGCATGATGATAATATGACATCAACTTAAAAGAAAAAGTGATTTATATACATATAGCGATCAACTCAGTATTTTTGAATCGAAAATTGCATTGCTTGTCGATTAGGATTTTGAGTTAATATGTTTTGAATGAAGCGTTATAAATTTGAAGTTTATGAGTTCTGAAACTTATTTTACATATTCATATATAGTGAGTTTCTCAACAAATATATAGGGTTCAACCAAATTAAATTTACCGCACTTCTCATGCTAGCTTTGCCCCGAGGCTAATTGTTGTCGTTCTTGTATATAATTTGTTAGTGAAAATTCTGACACCACTAATACTAATAACTCAAAAAATCAAGAGGTATAGATGGACAAAATATTTTTTGTCATGTCTAATGTACTATCAAATGACACTACAAAAGTTCAACCAGACAATAAAATCTTTCATTCTTAATTCTAAAATAGAAAAAATAAACCGGGAGTGAGTATGGCGTGTCGGTGCCGACACTAGTTGTTGCCGACAAGGTTAACCGGTAATAGGAGGTGACCAGTTTTTTGAGCTTTCCGATGCTTTATCCTGCCCCTGTGTCGGTAACCGTGCAATGTTGACTTTCACACAACTCCGTGGCCCCAACGCTTTTACGTTGGTACTATTTTACTCCATACATTCTAGGCTTAATGCATATAAAGCCTCCTAAATTTATCCTTTTTTCATTTTATCACTTCAATTAAGTGTTGTTCTTATGGAACTCCTGAACTTGACCTCAAGTGTATCTATCAAACACAATCCAACTTATATAGTAACATCTATGATGAGCCATTTTCTTTTTACCATACGAAATGTCAATCGCATCCTACGTGAAAAATTCAACCAATTAAAACACCACACCCATTTTAATTATACACATCAGATAGAAAAAAGTGTGCTACTGTGTTATACAAGTGAAGAAGCACCACTTAAACCAATCAAATAACAAAACTGGAAAATAAGAAATCAAAATTGGAAACTAAAACTGAAAACTGAAAAATAAGAAGCCAAAAAATATTAAGCAACACCAGATCCTATTATGTTATTCCAGAATCCCAAAAAAGCTTCAAAATCAATCTCAAAAGGCTGGTCTTCAATTCCTGGTTGGCCGAATTGCTTGGTTCTTGAAAAAAAGTCGTTATACACATGTTTTAATGATGTGTATATATAATAAAAATGCGTGGGGGGTTTTAATTGGTTGAATTTTTCACGTAGGATGCGATTGACATTCACGTTGAAGAAAATGAAACTCACCATATATGTGTATGTAAGTTAGATTGTATTTGATTGACACACTTATACAAGTTGGTTCAACAACACTTACTCGATATGCGCTAAAAAAAAAAAGATGCAAGTTTAGGGGACTGCATATGCATTAAACCTATATTCTATGATAAAAACTTATCCACATCGATGTTTACACCAGATCAATAATTAATTAATGATATATTTACTTCGTTAAATATCTTAACTATGGATACATTAATTGGTTTGGTGTAAACACCCGTTGTGGGTAGGTATTTATCTATGTTCTACCTTTAGATATGATACTCTTTATATAGTTCCTTTTTACGATCTATGTACAACCAATTTAGGATTTGAAGTTTATCAATTTTCTAGTGTATTATATTTACATATTTAGTAGATTTTGTTGTACATATGTAAGATTCTGACCAAAGTTACTAGTTCTGCTGAACCCGTACTCTCCATGCTAATAATCCACATTATTATGGTGATCAGAAGCGAATTCGTGAATTAAAGCTTACGAGATTTGGAATTGAAATCTATGAGTTCCAAAATTTATGACATATACTTATTCAATAAATTCCACAATAAATCAATAAATATACCACGTTTGAATCAAAATTATTAAATTTTACCGAACTTGTATTTCTCATATTAGGTTGGCCCCGATAACCCTACCCTGTAAAGTGAAACAACAGAGAGACAGGGCCAGGAACTCTAGCTCTGTACTAAGCTTGCAAAACTTGTAATTTAGAGATTTCGTTGAGAATCTTTCAACCATAAACGCAAGTTCAATTCACATGATTCCTTTTTTCCTCGCTTCCCTGATTCCTCAAAGAAATAATCTGATAGGAGTTGAGACCCTCTAATAAGCATTAATAGGAAGAACATCAATACATAAGTTTTCCTTTTTCATAACTATTTGCTGCACTTGACCCGAGGATCTTTTGAAAACAGTCTCTCTACCTCCGAGGTAGGGGTAAGGTCAGCTAACGCTCTACCCTTCCCAGACACTACTTGTGGATTTACATTGGGCATGTTGTTGTTGTACACCAATACAGAAGTTTAACAATATACACATAGTTGATTAGTTGTGGTACTTTTAGATGATTTGTTATGTCAATTTTATTTAGGGCTGAAGAAATTAGTGGCTGAACTCACATAGCGAACTACATGCTAAAAAGATTGTTCTTTCCTAAGCATTAACTACACCATTTGAATTCCTCCAATAAACAATATAACAATAGTGATATGTTTCCATTTGATAGTGGACAAGGACTTAGATTCTACTTTGCCTATTCTAAAATGATTAAACAAGAAGATCCTTGATTAGAATTTATAAACGTATCGGATAATGTCCAGATAAATATTCTCGCATCTATATGCACATTTTTATTTTCGAAAAAAGCATATTTTTTTTATCCAGCTACTGAGTTGATTGCTTTTGCAACTAAAGTTATATCCAAGGGTGAGTCTTTGCTGATTCATACTATAGTTCAATCCCAAAATGACAAATCACAATTGAGCAATGATATGACCAAATGGCAAAAACAAAATAAATTATCTAGCATTCAATCGACTTAATACACTTTCAGATAACCCGCTGCATCTTAGTCCCACCCTTGTCATGGCACCCCACGAAAGATAAGTCCTTCATGAGAAATTGAGAATTATAAAGTACGCAATGTTTCTATATTTTAGTGCTCAATGTGCATTTAGCTCAATTTGCTACCCAAAAGGTACAAAGAGGGGAGACATTTGATTGCCAAATCTGTATATATTAGACAGTAAGCAGTTCTCTGTATATCCTCTCTCAGATGCAAGACCAATACAGTTGCAAGAAGACATGTCTTCTAAGGTAAACAACAATAGATGTTCTCAAAATCCAATGCATTGGCTACAATACAATGTCTCTTCTACCTTTTGTTTGACTGGAAGTTCCGGCTGCTTCTACTAATATTTAATCTCACAGTCAAAAGTTCTACGTAATTTAGAAAAGAAAGAAAGGAGGAAATTATCAGTATGGTTTGACAAATAATGAACTGAAGAATATAATTATTTAAGCTTAGGGAAAGTACCTCTCAAGAGTGTCAAAAACTCATGTTTCCTTGATCTTGCTAATTGAAAGGTCTAAATGTAGATAAGTCACACAAGCCATAAAGAAAAGGAAGAAGACAGAAGTCAACATCAATGGCTCTGCAAGCATGTAAATGGGGCTGAATTGGTAATAGACCTGCACAGAGAGTTTTGTTAGGGATTTGGCTTAGTTCATGATCAACCATGAAGTGATATTAATACAACGAAATGGAAGCACTAACTGCTAAAGCAAAATAAAAGCTGAATCCAGATCTTTAAACACTCGTAGTCAAGACATTGACGGCTTCATTTGGTTGGTGTCTTAGTAGTGTAACAATACTTGTTGTTTCCCTCTTTTCTTTTTGGGTAGGTGACACTGAAGTGTTCCTTCAAAAATATTGCAAGCTTTAAAGGGCTTCACTTCTAAGAGATAGAGCTTTTTCATAAACACTAAAGTAGATTTAAGGAAGCACAATGTCTGTTGACTTTAATCTAATATTCGACTAACCTGTATCCAACTCTCCATATAATTTACAAATTACGAGAAAGATTAAAGCCTATGGGCAAAAGGGTTCTCGCACAGAAGAACTGTTCTTGCAGGCTTAGTATGCAAAGACTGGTCGAGATAACAAACATTATCTTGTTCTATTTTATGAAGCCAATTTTACTCCTATTTTTTTCATAGCCAGCATACCCTGAAGGTACAAGGTGCGTCTTCATTAACCAATCCCAGAGATTGCTTCCTTTTCCAAAGATGATAAGATAAAGTAAAACAGAATATAAAAGTCAGCAAGATCACCTGGAAAGGAGAATTGTGCTCAGGAACTACATTGGCTTTCTCCAGGACCACCACTGTCCTTCCCACAACATCAAGATATGAGTATTTTCTCTGAAAAAATCAAAAAGCACTTAGTTTAACTTGTCTAACTCAAGTATACTTATCTAAGTTGGCAGTAATCAAGTATAACCTGACAATTAAGAAAATAAAGAAAGAAAAGCACATGTAAGCCCCTTTTAATATAATTTTATTTTACTAGATTAAAAAAAAAAAAAATTGATGAAAAATGTAAGCCCCTTTTACCTCAACAACTTGCGTCACTTGGACATTAACCGTCAACGGGAAACTAAGGGTAGAAGAAAAAGAAAGGAAAAATAGAATAGAGGTGAAGAAGAAAGTAAGAGAAAGCCATCTTCTTTCCTCTTTATGGTTTTGGATGGAAAGTAAGACAGAAAGGATAACAAAAAATATGTTTCTCTCGTTCATCACAGGCCTGACTCCTTTGAGCCTCTATTATTCTTTCTCAGAGTTTCACATGATACTATCAAAGTTGGTTAGCAGATATTTCTACAGGGACTAGAGGTATAGGTTATGATAATTTTTAACATATAAACAAATAGCGAAGTTTTACTTATACGAGAAATACAATCTGTTAAGTCGCGTGAGAGTTACCTCAGCCCGTTCTTCCACAGGAAAAGGAACAACAGCGGATGGGTTCTTTGATCCTTCTGGCAACACAACCTGAAATTTAATATCCTTGCCCCATTACTTTCATGTTGCAACAAAGAATACAGAGAATCGAAGCAACAAATACCAATTAAACAGTTAACCAATTTAACTCAACAAGGAGCGCCCACCTTGACAGTCAACTTTTCAACAACCGTCTCTACAAGAGGACATCCAAAACTGTAATTCAGGTAACGTCTGCCATCAGCTGCCTCAAAAAGGAAGTCCTCTAGTGGAACCCCATATCCAACGACAAAAGTAGATTTCCAGCCTCCAAATAATGGATATCGTGGTTCTATTAACAGCTCTGACTACAAAGGAAATTCATGGAAATCATAAAATCAAAAGAGTGCTTTATAACCTTGACACCGAAGAGAAAATTAAGACAATGAAGGAGTGTCTCAAAGATATATGGAAGGAATAGGATTGATACCTTCTTAAAATTTGTGCGTAAGCGAGAGGACGATATGTTCCCTATGTTATCCCTGTAGTAGACAGAATGGACCCTTGGTGGTAATTCTGCAAGAAGATGCTTGAATGAGGAAGCACCACTGTGTGAGGGCCTAGACTGATATTCAACCCTGCCAGAAGCACCAAAAGATTTGAGGCAACTAATACACGAAACGTATATGCACTTACAAATGGTAACAACGACAAACAAGCTTCTAGACTTCAGTTAACTCAAACAGCTAAAGATGGTGATTCTAATTCCAGAAATCATTTGCTCAGAAAGCTAACCAGGACAGAATGTTGATTATTTCTATTAGGTGTATGTTTATGTTACTGTCTTTTATTGTCCTTACATCTTAGTGAATCAACAAAAGGAAGACCTTTCCTTTACCAGAATTTATTTCAATGTATAAAATCTTTACTCAATTTCTTTTTAAATACCAGCGTTATAAACTGAGTCTGATTATTCGGGTTGAGAAATAAGTTGACACTATCTAGTGGCTCTTCAATTTTCAAATTTAATTTGGGAATATGAACTATCCACTATCAAAGAATATTCAACCTAACATATATAAAAATAAAAAAAAAAGAAGAAGAAGAAGAAGCTGGAGGACTCTGTTTGGTTGTCTATAAAAAGGTGAAGCTCAATATGATGTTGCAAAGTGACAACCAAAAGCTCAATATGATGTTGCAAAATATCGCTGATATATTTAACGGCAAACTGACCTTGAGAAAACACCTTTATGCCGAGCACCCGCATGTACCAATTCGTAATGCTCGGTGACCTGTATGCTGCCCCAGTGGGAGATTTCAATTTCGCGCACAAGCTCCTTAACCACAGCAAATGCATTATTGTTTTCAAAATGGACAATTACAGGTGAATATGTATATGGAGGTTGCTCCTCATATGGCCCATATCTTAGTTCTGTGTTTGCACGATCTGTAGGCACAACTCTTGTGAATGACTCAACCCTGCTAGTTGGTGTTTTTATAATCGTTGCTTGTTGTTTAATAAGATACGGTGACAAAATTTTTGCACTGTCACGGTAATAAACTAATTGAGACTCCGACTGGCTTATTTCTGCTGGGAAAGGCTCAAGAGAATGTGTGAATATATAAAGAATTTCTAGCGAGATGGCTTCACTTTTACCCAATGGTTTAAGCAAATGTATTAAATAATACTTAGTCCCATTTGGTCCATCAGGCAGGTCAGTTGGCTTCACCTCAAGTGGCAAATAAGATTTCTTTTTCTTCTTGCCAGCAACAGCTGCTGCTTTTACCAATGCCAGACGATCGGCTTCTGCGGGAGAGAAAGAAAGAAGGACTTCTGAAGCAGGAGATTCACCAATATTTTCAACCTGAAATTGCCAAACAATCAAACATCCAATTTTATTATTGTAAGGAAAAGTCTTAAAATGAATGCTTCTTCACAGGTTTATGGTAATAGACCAGTAAGTATTGCCGCAACATTTCCAACGACTCTTGGTGTAACAATATTTTAATATTGAAATTTCACTAGTTCTGCTTTTATACTATTGAAATATTACCAACTTCAAAATCCAGATTTAACCAAATTCACAGAAACATGTTCAGTTTATGGATCCTCACTTTATGGGTGAGATTTTTCTAAGGAAAGTTAATGGATGAACGTCAAGTTATATATAGAAGGTGATCAGCACATTATAAAAGAAGTAAAACTCCACAAAAGGTTCAGTTCAAGTAGTAAACTCAGATCAATACCTTCAATGTCAAGAAAACCTTCACAATGTGTGATGTCAAGTCAATCTGCAGCAATTCGATACAACCAGTTAGTAGTCGAAATCATAGTGAATGCAAACAGAAATGAAGTTCTTACAAGCGTAGCTGCAAAAGTGAGGAGCTTCTTCTGACTACCAATAAAATGTTGTCTAAAGACATGAGAATGAAAGAGAACACAAGCAAAAAATTTTCTTTAAATTCTTCTCTGTGTTTTTACTTGTGGAAGAGAAAGGAATAAGAGAGAAAGCTCTTGGTGAGATTTGAAGTCTGCACCATCGGGTGCAGGGTTAAGTTGCAAGCATCGGGCTGCAACTCTATGCACAAGCAAACTTCTAGAAATAGAAAAAAGTTACTACTATCTTTGTATTCAAATAATGATCTAGAATATAATACCTTTCCATTTTTCATCTTTAGAAAGCGTTTACGGAGCAAAATGTTTTTTATTGACAACTTTTAGGATCAGTTTCCAGAGTTCGGTGGGATAAAAGTAACTAGCTACAAATTAGAATGTACATTATAAGGACAATGTTCTGTTGATAATATAATTTTTTTTTTTTTTTTAAACTGGTAACTTTGAGTATCAGAGCTTCGCAAATAGGTCCGAATGTTAGTTGAAATTATATGGATATCGTTTCCTTTATACATTTTTAGTATCAATGTCCACAAAAATGTCTACGCATAGGTTAAATAAGCAATATGCAGCGAAAGTTGAGATATTTATAAGGAAAAATGACTTCCGAATATATTTTCCCATTGAAATTTACAATTTTTATGTCACCAAACAGCATTTCTCCAGCAAAAGTATTTTCACATAAGAAAAACATCTTCCACTAGATCAAACATAAAATTGATCAGAAAACTCATATACTTCAGAGTAGAAATCTAAAATCAGAACAAACATAACAAGACATTATATAAAAACAAACCTTAATCAATGATGCGAGAGATAAATACTAGTCGGAATATTACTAAACAGGAGAGATGAATTGAAATTGAAAGATTAAGGTGAAACTAAGCTTAAAAGTTGAGATGAAAAAATGCAGTAGAAGCTGATATATTTGTTAAGTAAAATGTGTTCCAAATATATTTTCCTTTCGGGTTTTACAATTTGTGGGTAACAAAACAGCATTTCTTCAGCAGAAACCTCATACACTTAAAATCTAATTATAGCCAGAAATTCTCAGCAAAATAACGTAACAAAAAAAAAAAAAAAAAAAAAAAAAAAAGCCTCAATGAATGATGCGAGGAAAAAAAAAAAAAAAAAGAAGAAAAATTGAAGTCGGAAAACTGCCAAACAGGAGATATGAATTAAAATTGAAACTGAAAGTTTAAGCTGAACGTGAGAGCTTAAGCATCACCTCTAACTTTTTTGGTTTTTGATTAGATTTTCTTTCATGATTACTTTTGTCGTGATTATTCACAAGCTACGAGCTCAAAAATGCACATTTCAAGTAATTGAAAATTAAACATGCTTAATGAGGACTAAAATTAGAATTTACAAATAAACAAGGGACCAAAAGGGCTATTAAAATTGAAGTTGAAAGTGAGAGCTTAAGCATCAACTCTAACTTTTGGTTTTTGATTAGATTTTTCTTTCATAATTACTTTTGTCGTGATTATTCACAAGCTACGAGCTCAAAGAATGCACATTTCAAGTAATTGAAGGTTAAATATGCTTAATGAGGACTAAAATTAGAATTTACAAATAAACAAGGGACCAAAAGTGCTATTAAAATTGAAGTTGAAAGTGAGAGCTTAAGCATCAACTCTAACTTTTGGTTTTTGATTATATTTTCTTTCATAATTACTTTTGTCGTGATTATTCACAAGCTACGAGCTCAAAAATGCACATTTCAAGTAATTGAAAGTTAAACATGCTTAATGAGGACTAAAATTAGAATTTACAAATAAACAAGGGACCAAAAGTGCTATTAAAATTGAAGTTGAAAGTGAGAGCTTAAGCATCAACTCTAACTTTTGGTTTTTGATTAGATTTTTCTTTCATAATTACTTTTGTCGTGATTATTCACAAGCTACGAGCTCAAAAATGCACATTTCAAGTAATTGAAGGTTAAATATGCTTAATGAGGACTAAAATTAGAATTTACAAATAAACAAGGGACCAAAAGGGCTATTAAAATTGAAGTTGAAAGTGAGAGCTTAAGCATCAACTCTAACTTATGGTTTTTGATTAGATTTTCTTTCATAATTACTTTTGTCGTGATTATTCACAAGCTACGAGCTCAAAAATGCACATTTCAAGTAATTGAAGGTTAAATATGCTTAATGAGGACTAAAATTAGAATTTACAAATAAACAAGGGACCAAAAGTGCTATTAAAATTGAAGTTGAAAGTGAGAGCTTAAGCATCAACTCTAACTTTTGGTTTTTGATTAGATTTTTCTTTCATAATTACTTTTGTCGTGATTATTCAAAGCTACGAGCTCAAAGAATGCACATTTCAAGTAATTGAAGGTTAAATGTACTCAATGAGGACTAAATTAGAATTTATCAATAAATAAGGGACCAATAAAATTGAAAGATTGAGGTGAACGTGAGAGATTACTCGCGTTCGGCGGTGACATTACAAATCTAATACGTATAACACATGAGTAATTAAATGGTAAAACAGGTAATACCTGAGGAAACTGTGATTATTCACAAGTTAGAGATCAAAAATGTACATTAAGATATCACAAGGACTAGAATTAGAATTTACCAATAAATAAGGGACTAAAAGTGCTATTAAAAATGAAATTGAAATTAGATTAAGGTGAAACAGAGCTTACACATTACAAATCTAATACGTATAACACATGGATAATTAAATGGAAAAACAGTTAATACTTGAGGAAACTGTGATTATTCACAAGTTAGAGATCAAAAATGTACATTAAGATATCATAAGGACTAGAATTAGAATATGCAAATAAATAAGGGACAAAAAATGCAATTTTAAAATTGAAATAAGATTAAGGTGAAACTGAGCTTACGCGGCGTTCGGCGGTGACGATCTGTAACTCCGGTGAGATCGACGGTGAAGATCTAGCGAGTAATGAAAGTGAGAAGGTTAATATAGAGAAAATTAGGGCTAATTTAAGGATCGCCATTGTTGATTTTGAGAGGAAAAAAATGGTAAACTCTCTTCAGTCTCTTTAAAGTCAGTCTTCTGTTTTAACTGAGATTTCATACGTCTGAAAATTCAACAGTGCGTTGTGGACTTTGGGCTTTATTGTCCTTGGGCCAACATAATCATTTTTGGTAAAATTTATCAAATGACTACCTTATCGTAGCTTCCTACCATTTTAGAACTACCCTTTTTAATATTACCATTCGTAGCTAAAAATCAGCTGATTTGTGTATATTTTCGCATGTATTTGTTTCTAGCAAATACATGAGCATGCTTGATAAAAAAAAAAAAAAAAAAAAGGAACAGTCCTTTAATTTAGGTACAGTAATTGGTGGTGGTATTAAATGAGAAATTAAGATATTTTTTACCTTCTTTCGCAAAATCTGCTGTAATATTCCCTTTCCTTACACGTTTCTCTTCTTCCATGCATTCTTCCACACTCAAACGTAAAAATTCAAATTTCAAATTAAATCTTCAACACCTCTGAAAATACATTGACAAAACAAACATGATTAATCATCAGGTATTTCGTGCAAAAACACCGTTTTTTATTTCACAAATTTCGTCTATTCAAGTTGTATTTATGTGATTTCAAAACAACACGATCAATCAACAACCAATGTATTTGAAGTTTTCAATATTGATTTCGTTTTTTATTTACCCATGTATTTGATAGCATAACTAATGTATTTGACGTTTCCAATCAAACTCCATGTATTTTATATTAATATCATGTATTTGTGTGAGTAACAATTTGCATCACCCATGTATTTAGTGGTAATGTATTTGAAGTTTTCAATATTGATTTCGTTTTTTATTTACCCATGTATTTGATAGCATAACTAATGTATTTGAAGTTTCCAATCAAACCCTATGTATTTTATATTAAATCTCATGTATTTGTGTGAGTAACAATTTGCATCACCCATGTATTTGATGGGATTAATTTGAACAAAATACATAAATATATAGAAAACTTACCATGTATTTGCGTACACGTGATTTGAAACTAGATGAACCGATGGAATTAATTTGAACAAAATACACAAATAAATAGAAAAACTTACAAAAATACACCACCAACCACAACAATTGGTAGTTATATCATAGAGCATACACAAATACATATATTTTTCGCTTCTCAAAAACCCTAAAAAACTTTCTCTCTCCCTTCTCTCGCGCGCGCCGCCATAACCACCACCATGTACCGAAGCAAAACAATCACTTCCACCAAGTTGATTTTGTGGAAGAATAATAACACAAATAGCGAAAATTTCACGAAACAGAGGAGATGGGATAGAACGTGAGTACTTTAAGGCTTCTTTTTCCTTTTAAAAAAAAAAAAAAAAAGAATATGACGAATCTTCTTGATTGGTGAGAATGGAAGTGAAATTTTTGCAGAAGGGTGAAGAGAGGAAGAAGACGATCATAAAAGGTAAGAAGTTATGAAAAGAGAGAGAATGGTAATGTATATTAAGTGATTAATATTGTTACCATTAAAAGGGATATGGGATTGGGGGTGCTAATTTTTAGGTGTATTTGTGAAATGGTAATTCAAAAATTACCGTGTAGCTATAATAGTTAAATTAGAAAAGTATTTAGTTATTATTAGTAATTAAAATAAAAGGTAGTTATTACCACTAATTATATATTAGAAGTAGTTTTTTGCGCGGATTGGCCTTTTTTTGGGTGGTCTTTAATTTTTGTCCCTCAAGTTGGTGGTCTTTAATTATGTCCTTCGCCTAATACCCTGAGGTTCTGGGTTCCAATAAAAAAAAATAAAAAAAAAATTCGCAAAGCAGAGGTTTGGATTCGCAAGGCAGAATTTTGCCTTCAAAGCAGAGTTTTGCCCTAGAGTTTCAAATTCTATCCGAAGCAGGCAAAATTCTTCCTGCAGGCCTAACTTTGCTACAAAACTCTGTCTTACATTTTTTTTTTTTTTACTAAGCCGGGGTTCAAACCCCAATATGATATTAGGTGAAGGACAAAAGTTAAAAACCACCAATTTGAGGGACAAAAATTAAGGACCATCCAAAATAAGGACATTCCTGCGAATTGGCCCCAACATATTGGTTTTGGGCTTGCTCTTTACGTTGTTGAAAAATTAACATAAATAAATGGGCTCACCAAAATATACATGTTTGATACATAATAGTATTATTTTTGGCCTAACGGTCAAATGTGTAACTTCCCCTACGTTATTTGCATTTTTGCTCTTTGGATAGAAATAGAGTTCACTAACTACTTTTCACCTCTGTCACGGAGTTTCAGATTCTTCAGTTTCGCTCCTGAACTTTGAAACTATATAATAGTCGATGGCTATTTTTAAATCATAAGAACTAAAAAGTATTATAAGATCCGGTTGAGTAACGAAATCTGAGGTCAATATAGAGAAAACTTGTGTTGATGGAAGGATAGCCATAGTTCCCACTGTTGTCTTTGAGGGAAAAAAATACTAAACTCTTCATCAGTCTATTTAGTTTAGTCTCCTCTTTAACTGATTCATACACTTGTAATCTGAAAAATCTGCACTGTGTTGTGGACTTTGGGCTCTATGGTCCTTGGGACAACATACTTTTCGGTTTGCTCTTAGTAAAATTTTCTTTACATTTTATGCATTTGTGCTTTTCATATAGAAATAACGTCTACCGACCAGTTTTCGGCTCTGCTTTTTTTATTATAAAGATAGTCATTGTTATGGAGTTTCAAATTCTACATGCGAAACTTCAAGACTTATCCTGGAGTTTCACTTCTAAAATTTGAAACTTGATAACAGTCAGTGGCTATTTTTCAATTATAGGAACTAAAAAGTGCTACTTGTGAATTTTAGCCGCTCTTCTTTGCTATTTGAAAGATAAGAGTTTAACTTATTTGCACAGATAGTGTAAGAGATATGGATGGTACTATGTACTAATGGTGCAAAAATATATTTATAAGTAGGTCAATTATAAGGTAATTACAGGTAAATTCTAAGATAAAATTATTGATAGCTCCCATTGTTGTCTTTGAGGGATAAAAATGGTGAACTCTCTTCAGTTTCTTTAGTCAGTCTCCTCTTTCACTGATTCATACACTTGTTTCTGAAAATTTAGCAGTGCGTTATGGACTTTGGACTTTATTGTCATTGGGCCAACATACTTTCGGGTTTGCTCATAATTAAATCTGGGCAATTCGCAGGAATGTCCTTATTTTGGGGTGGTCTTTAATTTTTGTTTATTAAATTGGTGGTCTTTAATTTTTGTCCTTCGCTAGAACCTCTTGGTTTCGGGTTCGAACTCCCACTCAGTCAAAAATTAAAAAAAAAAAAAAAAAACAATTTCGCAAGGTAGAGTTTGGATTCACAAGGCAGAGATTTGCATGCAAAACTTTGCTTGATTTGCCTCAGGCAGAATTTTGCTACCTTCAGGCAGAGTGCCTGATCAGGTAGAGTTTTGCCTTTAGGCATGCCAAAACTCTGTCTTAAGGCCTAACTTTTCTACAAAATTCTGCCTTGCGATTTTTTTTTTTTACTGAGCCGGAGTTCGAACCCCAAACCTCATGATATTAGGCGAAAGGGACAAAATTAAAGACCACCAATTTGAGGGACAAAAATTAAAGACCAGTGCATTTGAAGGGCACTCCCCACAAAAAAAAAATGATTAAATCTTGGGATCTTTACATAAATAGTCAGTCGGATTCACTGTTTATTTTTGAAAAAATTACAGCCAAATATGTTTCATTCGGCCGTCAAATTTATAAAATATGTACACAATGTATAAATAGTGCCTAGTTTATACTAAATGTACATATATCATACCTATACATTTAATATACATACCTATACACAAACACACTCAATGGAAGTGTATAGGTAATGTATATTTTGGCCATGTTTGGTAAACTAGTTGGCCGAAGGTATATTTACGTAAGTTTTCCTTTATTTTTCCTAGCGAGTATGCACAGATTATACATATATTTTACATGAATTATACATTTGCAGGCTATTTCTAGTTTAAGAGATTGTGTGAGCGGCTATTTAGAGCCCGTTTGGATTGGCTTATAAGTTGGTCAAACCAGCTTATAAGCCATTTTTAACTTATTTGAGTGTTTGGCAAAAATAGAAAACAACTTAAATTAAGTTAAAAAGTGCTTAAAATAAGCCAAAATCAAAAAGTTGCTCAACCCCATTTTTTATTTTTTATTTTTTGGCTTAAAAGCCATTTTGGTCTGACGAACAACTTTACCCTTTTATCCTTTATATTTTCTGTTAATTTTAATACTACCCTTACATCTAAAAATCCTTTAAGCCCTTTTACTCGAACACGTAACTGCTTATTTATAAAATAACTTTCAAAGACTTAAAAGTAATTTAAGCACTTATGCTTAAAAATCTTTTTTTTTCAGCTAATCCAAACGGGCTCTTAGCCATGTTTTTATGGGCTAAACATTTCAACTTAGCCGTCTTTGGGGTAGCTTGAGGCCAATTTTTTGCGCGGAGTGCCCTTCTTTTGGGGTGGTCTTTAAATTTTGCCCCTCATATTTGTGGTCTTTAAATTATGCCCTACATATTCTTCGGTCTTTAATTTTTGCCCTTCGCGCGGTTCCGAGTTCGAACCTCGCTCAAGCAAAATTAAAAAAAAATCGCAAGACAAGGGTTGAATCGCGTGTATGCGAACCCGCATACTTTTGTTAAGGAATTACAAATTTTATCATAGCCGAACCCGCATACTCATACCTTATGGGCGTACTTGGCATAAGTATCTCCCATGGTCAACTTTGATAATTTCTTCACAAAGTTATGCTTGCGGGGAGCATACTTTTAATGGGCAAACTTTCTTCATCACAACACTTGCACATAACACAAATTGGTTCTACACTCAAGCCCCATTGTATGATCCTATTAGCAATCCCCGGCTTCTTCCGTATAAGACAATCACATTGTGAAATATATTTTGGTCGAGTGGCGTACGTTGAAACACCATAAATTTTTCGGTTGACTCTTTCGAGATTACCTAATAATTGCAAGAATTTAGTTCGAATCAAGCTTTTTCCGGGTTGAGAAGAAGTATGCACTTGCTCCGGATTCTCCAAGAACCAATAATTTGTCTAACCATCCAATATGTCCGCCAAACAGCAATTGGTCAAATCCACTCTTTGACATAGTAGGCATGGATCCACTTTATCCATAAACTTTTATGCGTTTTACAGGCATAACTTTGTGAAGGAATTATCAAAGTTATGCGGATCATCCCATACTTATGCCAAGAATGCCGCCCATGCGCATAAGTATGTGTCCGGCATAACTTTGATAATTCCTTCACAAAGTTATGCCTGGGGATACTTTTAGGGCAAACTTTCTTCATCACAACACTTGCACATAACACAAATTGGTTCTACACTCAAGCCCCGTCAGTATGATCCTATTAGCAACATAGTTTTCCACGTAAGCACAATCACATTGTGAAATATATTTTGGTTTTGAGTGGCATGTTGAAACACCATAAATTTTCCGTAATCTTTCAGATTACCTAATAATTCAAGAATTTAGTTCGAATCAAGCTTTTTCCAGTTGAGAAGAAGTATGCACTTGCTCCAGATTCTCCAAGAACCAATAATTTGTCTAACCATCCAATATGTCGGCCAAGCACTGTTAAATTGGTCAAATCCTACTCTTTGACATAGTAGGCATGGATCCACTTTATCCATAAACTTTTATCTACGGACGGCGTAAGATTTTGTGAAGGAATTATCAAAGTTATGCGGATCCGAAGATACTTATACCAAGCGCTATACAAGGCATAAGTATGCCGGTCCGGCATAACTTTGGCTAATTCCTTAACAAAAGTATCTTTCGGCGTATAGCGAAATTTAAACTCGCCTTTAATTTTTTTTAAAAATTTTGCTTTTTTCTGCGCGATGGTTCGAACACGAAACCTACGGGTGTTAGCCGAAGAGCGAATTTTAAAGATTTCAAATATGAGGCTGAAAATTTAAAAACCACTTGCAAAAGTGGTCTACTCACACTGCTAGCTCGAGGCTAGCTCAAGGACAAGTTCCTCACCAGTGTATATTTTGCCAAACTTTACATTTTTTGAAGGAAACTGAAGTGACCCACTTTTATTTTAATTTAAAACTATACTATTTTTTTTTTTTTTTTTAGTTTCTCATCCCGTGTCCGGTATCCGCAATGGGGTCCAATTAAATTTAGATTCGCGCCGGATAGTCCCACATTGGGGGGCCAAAGCACTCGCTAACAATGGTGACTTTCCGTCTCGAGGAGAGGCTCGAACTCGGGGCATACTCATTAAGGATAGAATAATGCACCACACTGTAACCCTGTATTGGTAACTATATTATTACTTTTACTTCCTCTAAGAATATATATCGTGACTCGTGATAACCACATGGCATAAATAAGAACGTGAATACAAAATTAGAAGCATCTTTTAAGGTGGATTTTTGAATTTTTCAAAGAGTGATATCCCCACCCAAGCAACTTGCAAATGTAAGGTATGAGGTTCAAACTCCACTTCTTTAAAGAAAGACTCAATAATATTTCTTCAAAGTGGCAACTTTATTAGAAAATGGCAAACATTTTTGGAGCCTTTTAAGATAGGAGGACAAAGGCAATGGCCCACTAACAAAAGTTTTCACCAATGAACTCTAGAAAGGGAATTTTTTTTTTTTTTTTTTTTTTTTGTGAAGCCCGAGCCAACTTGTGCACATTTTGATTTTACTAACTCCAACTGACAAATATATAAATTACCTAGCAATTTTTATTTCTATTTGAAATTTGAACCCTGATCTCTCGTAGTTTTCACCCACTTTATTAACCGTTAGGCTACACCTTGAGTGCAGAAAGGAGCAGTGACAGAGCTAATATTTTCATTAAGAAAATTCAAAATATAAAGAAGTAAACACACAAAGAAACCGAGGAAATTCAACAAATAGTATATATACGTCAAGAAAGAATTAACATGTTTATACGGTGTAATTTTCTGCTGAAGGGTATCAATTAACTTGCCCCTGTAGAAGGTCCTACGCCCCTGCATGGGAGTTTTACAAAAAACAGCTCAGTGCAAAAACTACAACACAAAGTGCCTTCACTTTCATACTTTATCCTGTGTAGTGAAGCCTTTCCTTTTTTTTTCTGTTTATTTGTTCCTATAGACCATGCAGTCTCAAAGATGCAGCTTTATATTGGAGAATCAAATTCGAAAAAAAAAAAGCCACCCCGTCCCCCCCCACCACAACAGCCATGTAAAAAGGAATTAAAGGAAGAAAGAAAAGCATGAAAAGACATCTTTTCATGCTTATCCTTGACTTTTTGATAAGATGAATCATCAATTGTTAATAGTCATTCAGTGCTGATTCCACTTTCATTTTTCAACTGCCTTTTGCAAAACTGCAAAAGCTGCTTAAATGAAACTTTCTAGACATCACAAAACAACTGATTTACTTGCAGCTAGAGGAAGAAAGCAAAGGCAAGCAGCCCGGTGCACGAAGCATCACACAAGGTCCCGGGGATGGCCTACACCCCAACGGGGTGTAATACAAGCAACTTAAACTGACCCAAGAATTGGTAATTGATTTCATGACTCATGGGGACAACTTTACTGTTGCTCCAAGACTCATTTTCGGAAAAAGTAAAGGCAAGCAGAGGGAACAATCAAGAAAGTATTAAGGAAAAGAATCACTTTGCAGGATTTTATATATATAGATGACAGTTCTCCAAGAAAATCCCACAGTTACAAACTTATACCCTTTTTTAACAGAGAAATAAGCCATCTCTCCTTATGTACATCACCCCCAACAACAAAATGTCAAAACAAACACCAAAAAACAAGACCAAAAGTCATAAGAACCTAACTAGTCTGCCCTTACAACATCCCTTTTCCTAAAAATATAATGCACCTTCCCCCGATTTCACTTGGCTGAATTTTATTCCTTTACAAGAATAGTTTATATAATTGTTACCGAGGCTTAGGTTGTGATGCCAATGACCAAACGGGTCGAACAAGTCTTTGAGCTGATGGGCTAGCTAGTAATGTAGCCTGAGACCGAGTTACCATCTCAACCATCGATGGGGTTTGATAGGCTTGGACGAGACTCGAACCATCCACTGAGTCGCCTCGTGCTGTTGCTCTCTGCCATGAGTGTGAGCTCAGACCCGACAAGATATACGCCCTTCCTGATGCTTCATATACGTGTCTGCTTGCCATCCTCTCTTGCATCTCCTTGAGCTCAGCATCGAGTGCAATACAAAGCCGATCATGAGATTTAGCAGATTCCGACTCTGACAACAATTTTCTGCAGTTCTCGAGGATAGAAGTTGCGCCAACTAGGTTGTTTTTCTCAGCGGCTGCTCGTGCTTGTGCCATTGCCTCGGCTGCTCGGAGCCTGTTCTGTTGCCTGTCCACTTCAATCAAAACACCTTCTTGTCCAGCCTTTTCAGGTCTCTTGATACTAAGCTCTTCACTTCTGATGGAAACTTTCTCTTTTGTGAAAGGATCAACGTATACGCACTTAACCTTTAACAATGATGTTTCTGCACACGAAGATTCAGTAGGGACATTGATCGAGACCAGAAAATCCCTCTCTTCGTCAGCATATAAATCTCCGACATCGATCATTCCCATGCGTCCATCTGACATTAAGCGGTTTGGATAGCTTCCTGCTTTTAAAGAGCTAAGACGGATACCTGGGTGAAGACACTCGATACTTACTTGAAGCTCCTTAACTACAACACTGAGAAGGCCACCGATGCATTGAGCAAAAGCATCCTGTATGACACCTTCCGTCTCGATAAATGAAAACGTTCCTCCTGAAATCTCTGATATAGAATGCATTGATGAAGCATCGTGATCAGCACCAAACCCGAACGCATGCACTGGTATTTTGAACCCTGAACTATTTCCGCCGTGAATGGACAAAGGTAGAAGTAACTTGTAGTTAGGTTGCTGCTGCTGGGTACTACCGGAATTGCTACTGACTGTATACGTATCCTGACCATCAGACAACAATATTATACTAGCGACCGGGTTCTTTTCCCGACGGTCTTCCATTATCTTAGCACCCTTTCTCAAGCCTTCAGCAATATTTGTCCCTCCATTTGCAACCAATGAGTTTACAGCTTGCAGTGCTTGTTGCCGTCCTGTTTCGGACATCCTACGAAGAGGGAAGAGGCGGCGAGCTGTCGAAGAGAAGGCAATTACTGCTAGCCTGTCATATGGACCGAGATTCTGTATCACAAAACCCATAGCTCGTTTTAGTAGCGCGAGTTTAGTGCCAGCCATACTTCCACTTATGTCAAGAACTGTGACAAGGTCAACAGGAGCACGAGGTGTTTCGGAAACCGAGGAAAAATTTACCTCATTTTTACCTGAACCAGGAGCCTTCAGCTGGACTAACACAGTGAAGTTATCTGAAGCAATTGACATTGAGACAGCCGGAACCTCTGGGAAAGTTTCAATCTTTACTTTCCTGTTGTCACAAGACTCGCAACTAGAAGCACTTTTCTCAGTAGAATTGAGTTGATGACCCAAAGATTCATCATCATCAAAGATGGCTGGCTCGGGAGCTTGAAATAATGGGGAAATATGTCGATTCGGTGTTGGACGGGTTGTTGGTAAACGACGTATTACGGTCATTAGTGGATTATTTTGGGGCCAGTCGACAGGATTGACTCTAGCTCTGCCAATAGGAGGATCAAGGCTGGGAAACTGCAGAGGAATCTCTTTCCATTCTGCTCGGCAAACTGGGCAAACTTGGTTTCCGTGTTTCACGTTTGAAGCAATACACTGGAAGTGAAACGAATGTGAACATTCAGCGGTGAATATAGCATGGCCATCCCCTCTCTTCATTGAAGCCAAACATATAGAGCATGTTTTCTGAAAGTCAAAAAGCACGAGTGAGGTGACCAAAAGAATAATAAAGCAATTTTTTTAATATCATGCAAGTAAAAGGAAATGATTCCATCTAAACAAATTTATATTAGTAGATAATAAGTCAATAAAACACAAGTTTTGAAGCAATAACGTCTCAAGCATAATTAGGAACAAGAAGTCATGCTGGTGACAAGCACAAACATGTGAATAAATGTTTACAAAAAGCATCAAAATCAACTTTTTTTTTGTTTTTTCCTCTTATGTTGCGGAAATCTTGTCAATTTTATGATGAACATAAGCAATTGAAGATGCACAACAAAGATAAAGTTAAAAAAGCCGTCATTAAGAAGAAATGATGGGGATCCTTAAAAAAAACCCTTACGATATTTTGTAGACCAAATCTTGGAAGTGCTAATTTCTTAATTTGAAAAATATAAAACAAAATCTGGATATTTGATTTTCAGATAAATCCACAAATATATGTAGACATATATGCATAAAAATGCACACACAGACTCATACACAGACATACTGAGCAACTTTCGCTTGACGCTTTGTTAGAGTACATTCAACAGAAGCTGCTGAACAAGTTGCTTTCCTTTCTAAAGTTGGTGAAAAGAACAACACTTGAGAAACTTGAACGAGTAACTATAACAAGGGTCATGAAAAGAACTATTATGGCTAATTACTACTTTTCTCTCTAGTTGAAAAGTAACAAAAGCTTAAAAACAAAACGAGAACTGATTCTCGAATCTATAATTTCAAACAATTGGCATAGACATAATGCAAGTTGCAACACAGAAGCAGAAATTAAGCAATAGGCTAAACCATTTTGAATTCAAACTTCAACAGAATAATAACAAAATATTACCAAACAAACTAGACATGCGCAGTTTCGGAATTTTCCATCACACAAATGGATACAAAGCATCTACAATCAGTCGAATAAAAACTCATAAAACAACAGTATGTCCTAGAATTACCCAATTTCTTTCTTGTGCTCTTTGTTTCGCCACTCCACAAATTTAAAGCAATATAAAGGATTAAACTTTTCTTGGTTACCATGAACTTTTAGCAACCAAATAGAGCAGATAACAGATATAATCAAACTCTAACGAGGGAAACTGCCACAGATTTCAGTGACAATTAACATTTCTTGAAATAAAGGTCTCTTCACTTTGTTCTTGATTATATATCTTCTTTCATTTCTCAGCTTCCATACAAATTAATACATAACCCCAGAAATCTTTTTTAAAAAAGGATATAGTTTTGAGCCTATTTCTCTTAGTTACAAAATACTTACACACCAAACACTTCATATATTGATGAAAGGCTCAATTTTTCCACAAACAACAACAACTACTACGCCTCAGTACCAAACAAGTTCAGATCGGCTATATGAATCCCAAATTTTCTACATATTTTTAAAATCTCCCTTCATCTTTTCCTCAACATCCAAACACTAATTTTAAAATTTATTCTTATTTTTAAATTCCTTTCCTTCCAAGTTCACAGCTTTGTGAGAATGTGAACTACAATCGCATATATAGACATTCAAACCATAAACAAAACGAAAGAGTGAAATAAAAAAAAATCCAAACAATAGTTTCAAAATTATTAACTTATTTAATTTCTTTTCCTTCCAAGTTCACAGCTTTGTGAGCTACAATCACTTACATACAACAACAACAACATACCCAATGTAATCACTTATATAGCCATTCAAAATATAAAGAAACTGAAAGAGTACAACAACAACAACATAGCCAGTGAAATCCCACAAGTACGGTCTGAGGAGGGTAAAATGTACGCAGACCTTACCCCTACCTTAGGAGGTAAAGAGGTTGTTTCCAATATACCCTCGGCTCAGAATAAAGCAATAACAAAGCAGGTGACATAGGAAAAAAAGGGCAATAACTACAACAAAATAGTATGCTAAGCCATGAACAAGTGACACTAAATAATAGTAACAGAAATCAAAGGGCAAGAAACTACAGGAAAAATACAAGGACTACCTTTGAAGATCTACTTAAGCTCTTTGAGAGTTTCAACACATGTGACCTTGGAGTTGCCTGAGCAACCTCCCAATCCACTGTTGCTGGTGCTATAAGGGCTGCACCTGAATGTCTCTCTGATTCAGAAACATTTGAACTATCAACACTATCACCACTATCATCATCATCATTATTATAATCCAATGTTTTTTTAGGAACATAAGTACAAAGATTCAAACCAAGTGCCAATTTCACTTTCCCCCATTTACTCACCATTTTTGCTTAAACCCCTTATCAAAAAAGATTCAAGAATCACCTCAAAAGAACCCCTTTTTTACTTTCTAACAGTCTTTTTTGCAAAAAAATGCAAACTTTAAGCTCCAAGTTTGCTCACCATTTTTTTAAAAGTAAAAATTTCTAAAACCCCTTATGAAAAAGATTCAAGAATCACCTCTTCTTTAATGAGTTTTCACCAAAAGAACCAAAAAAAGAGAAAAAAGACTCCTTTTTCACTAGCTTTGACTTAACACCAAAATGAAAGACAAAAAAAAAAAAAATCTTTAAGTTCCAAATTTGCTCAACATATTTGAAAAGCAAATTTCTAAAACCCCTTATAAAAAATATTCACCAAAAGGAACAAAAAAAGTTCCCTTTTTTCCCCTTTCTTTTTTTCTTTACTATTATTCTTTTGGTTTATTGGAGTTGCAGAAGAGAAAGTGAGGCACAAAAACCAAGAAGAAATTTTTTAAGAAGAAAGAGTCATAGAGGACTATAAAGAAGAAGCATTTTGTAATATTTGTGTGTGTTGTGTTGTGTTTGGCAGTTATGAATGGTGAATGGAAAATGAAAGAGTAAAAGGAAGGAGGAGAGTAATATGGAGATTTAAGGACCACAGAGCTGACCTGTTTGTTTGTTTGTTTTTCTTTTTGTAGATGATGTTTGTGAGTTGGTTTTCTTGACTTTGTTTTATTTAAGTATTAGATTTGTAATAAAAAGGTACAATGCCTATAAGATACCACACTAGAGGTCTACTAATAGTAATCTTTTTTTCTTTTTGTAAATGATTAAAATTTGACATATTTTGACTTTTACTTTTGTTTGATGTGTTGATAATTTGAGCTGAGAATAAATGGAATGATAACATTTATATAGCCGATTCCAACTTATTTGAGATTGAGTCGTCATTATTGTTGATTTGTAACGGATTTGACTTTTATTTTTGTTTCGTGTGATGATAATTTGATCTGAGCTTAAATTGGAAGATGAAGATTTATATAGTCGATTCCAACTTATTTGAGACTGAGTCGTCATTACTGTTGATTTGTAACAGATTAAATTTGACATTGAGCCCGTTTGGATTGGAGCATAAGTTAACTATCGCTGTTTTAGAACTTTTTTTAGATTTGTTGGCCAAACTTAAAGTTATTTTGTCTTAAAATAAGCTCTTCAAAAAATAATTAGATTAAGTTTGAGCTTAAGACATCTAAAAACTTATAAGTTGAAAGCGAACATAAGCTGCTTAAAATAAGCCCTTCCAAAGAGGCTCATTGTATTGTGCAAAATTGAGCTACTTTACTTTCCATTAGGCTTGTGGTGTAATATTGCTTCCGACGTTAGAAAAAATCTCATTTTTGAGAAAAGATCTCATTTTTGTCGTCTTTTTTCTAAGGGGGAAATTTTCCGGCTGAGATTAATTTTAAAGCATAGCCAAATTTTATGGATAAGTTGGAATCTTTTTTTCACGAAGAATTTGGATACAAGAAAACACTCATTTCATATTGGAGCTTTGTTAATAGGAAGATCAAACGAGACAAATTGCTACTATAAGTGTAATTAAGGGTAAAAATAAATAATTTTTGAATATTATAAGGGCAAATTTGAACCTTTATTTTTTAAATAACAGCAACGTCGCATCTTAATTGTTTTATGTAGTATGCGCCAATTTCTATTAGTACATATATTAAATAACTCTTTATCATTTAAATTATAAATATATGAGAGAAAGCATTTAATTTGGTTTAATTGATTCGAGTTAATTAGAAACTTCTTTATGCCTCTTATTATATTTATATGCACCTTATATTTTAGAGCTAATAATCATATAGCCCAATTTCTTATTTTGCAAGTCAAAGTAAAATTTGGAGTTCTCAACCAAAAAAAATAAAGGTCTCAAGTTGTCCTGTCATAATCCAAAATTTGGTTCACATTCAAATTTGCAAAGGAAAAAAAGAGAGATTATGTTAATGCAAGAAAAAACAACAACAACATGCCCAATATAATTCCGCCAGGTGGGGTCTGGGTGTTAATGCAAGAAACTAATAAGAAAAATCATTAGTTGTCTTATGTTTACCAATTTCATTTTAGACGACATTATTTTTGTAGAAAATTCTTATCAATATTTAAGTCTTTGACTAATAATTATTCTAAGTGGATAATTGGCGTGATTGCCTTATAGATGTACACACATAGTTAATTCTATACATTTGACTCGAACATAACGTGTCACGTTCCTTTATCTCTCAACCCAAAAATTGAAAAAGGATTTTAACATTTTTAGTAAGCCAACTTAAAAAAAATAAAAATCATCCACCTAGCCCTAATAGTCTGTAGCTAGGGTGTACACTAAATTGTAGGACCAATCTATAAAATCGATTATTGAGAGTTTGTTACGATTTAAGCCCATGATACATTGTTCATTTTGATTTATAGGTCTCACAAATTTTCTCCTTGGGCTACATACGCTATCATCGAACCACAAGCGTGTGTACCATGTAAATTTGTATTATATCTCATAAACTCTTCACTTTCTTTTCTCCTTTCAATGTGGAATTCACCTAAAGTATTATCATGTGCGTCTTTTAAGTTTACCAACTTATAAGCTAGTTTTTTTTTTTTTTTTTTGCAACCCGACCTTCCTCATGAGCATCAAAATTATACATTAAGGGGTCGTTTGGTTGCTAGTCGAAATAGTCCCGGGATTATAATCCCGGGACTAATTTATCCCATATAGTGGGATTATTTTATACCATCTAAAAGATGGTATAAAATAATCCCGATATAAGTGGGTTAAGAAAGGTATAAGGTGAAATTCCGGTAGCTAATTTTTATACGCGTTTGGTACAAGGTATAAATTTATTCCGGGATTATTTTATACCTTATACCAAACATGGTATAAAAATTAGCGCTGGGATAACCCACCTTATACCTTGAACCAAACGACCACTAACAATATACTGCATATTGGCTAACATTTTAAAATAACAAATTAAATTATTGCATAGGGTAAAATTATTTTACCCTTCATCCACAATATGAGTACAATGAATGAGTTGGGTCCATGATGAGGTAGCATTGTTGGAAAAATGGCTATATGCATCATAGTATGACAAGAAAAGGAAAAAGGAAAATATAAAGTCAATTGGTGGGATTTTCCTAATAATGAAAATGTTAACATGTGAATTGATTAGTAAAGCACGACTGCCACACGTGCACTTCATCAAACTTCCTAAAAGTCAATGATGGTTGTGATCTGTCAATGGTCATAACAATAAGATTAATTGCATATAATATCTTAAGTAAGTCCGAATCGACTACCTGAACGTTCAACAACTACGTCATTTCATTGCAATAATGTAACATAGTACTAAAACGAAAATTTCTGATGGATTTCATCCAAAATACGGTAGTTGGAAATGTTTGGACTCTGTCAGAAATCTCAAATTTCCGATGGTCCATCAAGAAATATCTGTCTTGTGCGTATGCCTGAGGCAATTTGTCCCGACGTGTTTTATGTTGTGAGAATTTATTGTAAATGGACTAGTTTCACGCCGACACTAATTAACATATCGTAATCCTCCTTCTTTATCCGAGACCGAAATCAATAACGTGAGCAAGCTTATACGGACATGGTTCCAATAGAAACATAGATTTTTTTCCAAGTTCAAAATCAAGATGTATGTGTCTCCTTAATTAGTTTTTCTAATGTTTATTTCTCGATTACTTTAGTTTTTGTTTAGAGATCAAAGTCTCATGAACATAAATAATAATGGGTCAAGATAAATATAATTTTCTTAGCAGAATATGGCATTAATTGGTTGAATACTTCTATTTGTATAGGTGATTTCTTTGACTAGAATTTTCCACCTATCGTGCAATATTATTTAAAATAAGTTGAATATTGTAATTATTGACTGAAATATATAGATAAATGCACGTGTGGAGATTTTGTTTTCCCCTTTAAAATAGAAATTTAAAAAGTTCCAAATTACTAAACACGTTTTTCTGTACTAACATGTACTGCGTATCCAATTAATGTGTCATTATCCAAGTTCAGTGGATCAAGACAATTGCATACATAAAATCAAAATCTTCCCACTTGTAGTCAAAATTTAGGCAGTTGTTATCTATGAATCTTCACATTAATCCACAAGTGCGGCTTGTATTATTTAAATTTAAATAACAAATAAAGTGTAATATCTCTATTGTTTTTAATGTACAAAAGTTTACTGTCACGCCCCGAACCATGGCCTGGGCGAAACACGGCACTCGGTGTCTTACTGCATGTGACCGAGCGAACCACATGGCTTGCTGAATCATCATGAGGCATAACATGAGCGGAATATAACGTGAATGCATGATGAGCCTTTATAAAACGTAGTAAGTCATAATACTTAATAAAAATACTTGTTTAAACATGAGTGCGGAAATATCATGAATGAGCCAAAATGGCTATACGACTCCGAATGTCTGACATAACATAACTGACTTGTCTAATCCATGAAACCTCTATCATGAGTCTGACTGGAAAACATACTTACTGGGACAAGGCCCCCAGTATACCTTAGATGCATAACTAATCATAAAATAAAGAGTTGACTAAACCCCGAATGAGATGGGGCTCACCAATAAGCTGATACGAATGCTGTCCTACTGAGCAGATGTGTCGTCACGTATATCAATACTGCGTCGTGAAATGCGGGCCCCGGCAATAAAGGGACGTCGAAGCACGTTAGATATCTTGGTATGTAAAGCAACCGAATGAAATAACATGGGACATAAAGTAACAAAGATAAGAATCGAACGTGAAATCGAAACACAGTTATGAGCATGAACATGAATACATATATAATATAAAGCATGAGTAAAACATGGTAGGTAGGGAGAGCATTTCATAGTGATATAATATCACCACGTGGGTACGTGGAGTACGGTCCTCGCCGCGACCGAAGAGCCACTGCATACCTTGCCGGGGTATAAGATGGTATCGTGCACGATGGATCCATTCGGTGTAAAATTAAGGTATCGTCCTATGCCGGCGGAGCGATCCTTGTCTACGGTGGCTACGTAGTTTCGGGCTATACGAGCCTTCTCAGTAATTTGTGCAACTCCCAAAAACATGAACATAATGTAGTTGGCTAAGAAGCCCATGATTTTCGTGAATTAACTTGTACTTGTCTTGTATTCATGATTTCACGAAATAACTTGTAAACATGGTTTCATGAAATAGCGTGTAAATATGGTTTCATGAAATAAATTGTATTTAGTATGTATGTATCTTGTATCATAGCATGAAAGTAATTATATAATACGGTTAACGTGAAAACTTATAGACATGTAGGATATTCATGAAATAAGTATTTTTATTTAAAACATGCGTACAAGAACCCATGGAATACAAGATATGGGTTTTCATGGATTACGGACGATTCTCAATAATCATAAAGAAATATTAAGAACTCAATGATGGAATTATAACAATTCATACATAATATAATCATGGACATGGACCTAGGGTTATCATGAGCATGGTATAGAAACCTAGTTTTAGTAAAGAATCATAATTTATGGATTATGAGGCGTGGGAAAGAAACAATGATGTTCCCACACGTAGATAGTAACTACATACCTTAGTCGCTCCAAAACTTGAATTAAAGACTTGAGCTTTGAAGAAGGTTTCCAAAATCTTGAATTCTTGAACCTTGAGATGGATTTTCTTGAAAACCCTAGTTTTAGGAATGATGATTTCTTGTTTAGATTACAAGGATATGTATTAGAATTGACTTGGAATAATTAGAGTAGGCTTACCTTGGTGTTCTTGAGGTTTGGGACTTGTTCTCTATGGATCTAGGGTGATTTTTCGTGACTAGGGATGCTAGGGAAATAAACCCCAAGCTTAAATATAACTTAAAACGCGAAATCCCGAATTTTGACCCGAAATCGACCTGTTTCGCGATGGGTCCGCGATGCGGGTGAATCGCGCAACATTCTGCAGGTAACTACTCAGAGTTGCGCGATCGTCCCGTGAAGCGGGGCCATCGTACGCGCTCTCACGCGCCCTCACGCGCCCCGAGAAGCGGTGTGTGTCGATTTTGCGCAGTGTTCGGTAAAATAGGCATAACTTCTTGTACATAGCTCTGCTCAAGGCCCATAATATACCGTTGGAAATCTATTTCAAAGGGCTACAACTTTCATGTTTTAAATTTCCTCAAATTCCCAACAGATTTTCACGAAATTCGACTGGAAGGCAGACGTATCAAAACTTAGCCGATTCTATAGACTTTTAAAAGCCTTACTATTAGCCATATTGAGACGACCATATCTCCTTGCTCCGATCTCTGATTGGCCTGGTCCTTATATCGTTAGAAAGCTATTTTTATGTACTACAACTTTCATTGAGGGTACTTTCCCAAATTCCCAACTAATCAAAGAGTTATCATCGCTGCGAAGTAGGCCTATCAACCATTTTCGCAAAAACGTTCAAACCTTGAATTTTTCCGCTAAAACTCTAATGGTATGAGTCTGACCTTAGTTCTAAGATACGGGGTGTTACATTTACGAATTATACTGACAATTCTAATTTTGATTTTCAAGTTTAACCTATTGAATCGTGAATATTTTACATATAATCGAGGAATATTATGAACACTGTGACACTCTTCTCCCCTCTTCCCTGTCCCCCGTGTTACGAGTGCGAACAAAATCTCATATTGATAGCTAAATAGAAAAGAAAAGAAAATAAAGATGCATATAAGGTGTAAAAAACTCTTTAATACTGTGAAGCTTTTTAGGAAATCGTGCAAGCTTGACTCAAAATTGTAGCTTAACAAATGGTACAAGAGCTTAATAGTATGGTCATACGAATATGAAGATGGCAGTGTGATGGCATGAGGCTTAATTTAGTGTCTTTGCTCGTCTACGAGTCGATTTACTATCTTTGCCCGTAACTCTCGAGACACATACACAAAAAGAAGCAAGCGGAATTACTTAGTTCGAGGTGGAAATTATTGGATGTGCGAACAAAATACCATGTTCGTAGGCACGAAAAGGAAAAAGGAAGTTACATATAAGGTGTAAGAATACTCTTAACAGTATGAGACATTTTAGAAAAAACCATAGTATTTGATTTAAAACGGATAATATCACACTATATTAAGAATATCTTCGGACGATGTGTAAGCTTTACGCAACATAATGCACAAATCGAACCACAAAAAGCACATAATGCACAATTACTCGTCATGTCATGTGTATACAGTTCCTCGTTGACAACAACAAAATTATCTGTATGATATATGACTAAAGTATTATGAGAAACATTTTTTCTCTACCAAATTTGTTTAAGCATGGATTGCGGGGACAGAGTTAGTTTATTTTTTATTGTTTATAGAATATATGCCTCGTTGGACCATAATGAAATGATTCTACAATGTGAGTATGTGACCCCATGAAAATTTCTACCAATTATTCTCCTAATACTTATATCATTTCCAGTGCATGCAGAACCTTATGCTGCAATTTAAAAATAACATATGTACTAGGTTTTTCTATAAACAATGAGGCTTGTGTCCCAAAAATACTTATTTAGACGTGACGTATGCACCAATTTATGTTAAATGTTAATGCAGCATTACGTGATTAACACTAGGTAATTAGTATACATTAATAATCAATCACGATTAATTGATAAATTTTTTGTAAAATATACATGTCGCGCATTTATTAATTTCGTGCATGCAGCGAGATGTTTAAGATTTTTCTTAGTTTAATAAGTGAATATACCTCTAACCTCTGTTTACATATGATTTTGCTGAAATTGGTCCGATGTTTCGTGTTGATTATTAACTTTGCTGAAATATACAGTGGATTTTTCTTGTTTCTTGTAACTTTGTTTCCAATAATAACCTAATTTTTTTTTCACACAAGTTTGATAATTGGTAAATTCACAAAAAATATATTTTTCAAGGTTAAAAAAGATGAATAATTATATATAGGTGGACTTTTCATTATGAGAGGGCAGAAGATCTTCTCTTTCATTTGAATTTAGTGGCAAAGAAAGGAGGCATCAAATGATTTACCTTTGCACACTTTGTCAAATATGGAATCCTAGCCAAGACTTAAGCGACTTTTTATTGTCACGACTTGAGGATAATTATGAAGTTAAAGAGAAAATAATAAAAATTAAATGTATATACATAAATAATGGTGCAAAAAAAGTAAGAGTGGACCAACATAATTCTCTAAAGCTTTTGAGTGGAGTTCCCTATTCCCACTTAAAAAGACAACCTTTTAAAAGAGAAAAAAGGAGGGGAAAAAGGAAAAGAAAAAAATTTATCTTTTTTAATATTCCGAAAGTTAATATTCCTCTCCCACACAAAAGAACATCAACTAGGAACCAAGAAAGTGACCCCTTTTCATTTCTTCCCCAACTTTTGAGAGCACCCATGCATGCCTTCCAACATTTTTTTAATACTATCTTGTTTGGATCAGCTCACGCATCTCGACTAATTTTATGGAGTAGTTATTACTTTCATCAGTATAAGTATCATGTAATTTTGTCCATAAAAATTTGGACAGATAAAAAAGAATTATCTTGTGCTTTTGCTTTGGTTGGAAATTGATTTGTCACCTCATGGTTATCAAATCACTTCATTTGGAACATCGTCGGAAATGTTTTCGACAAATCAATTTTCTAGGAAATCAGTTAAAAATTCACAATTAGTAGTGTAAGAATATATATCGTTTATCCATAGTTTACAAAAAATCTATATATATACATGATTGACCTTGCTTTGCATTAATTATTTTGATGTAAACATTGAATACGAATAAGTATCTTTTTCTAAAGTACTCACATTGCTATCAATAGATTCCATTTTTAAAAAAATCCTCATGAGTTATGATCAACCCCTACCCCAACCCACTTACTTGACTTTTTTGGGGGTTGGTTGGGGGGGGGGGGTGGGTATGAGGATAGGATTCCCTTAGTTCCTCTAAAATTTGCCAGACTTTCTAGGGCAAGTCAACTAGAAAGCTGACTTTTTTGTTTCATTATTCTAAGAGAACATTTTTTCCTCTGATGGTGTTGGTGCCTCCCACTTTGGTGATTTTAGGGCAGTGTAGTCTTTGTTTTTACATGCATAAAAGAATATATTATGATCTGTACAGCATTAGAAACTTATATAATGACTCTTCTCATTCTCCCATGTTAATTATAGCAATTAATACTAGATTACTTTGACTAATCACCATTTTGTTTTTTTGACCTTAGCTTTGGAAACCTCAAATGTCCTCTTAGCATTATTATGTGCTAGGGTACTGTGCAGAAATACTAATATTCATTTCATTTCAATTAATGTGTCACAGTTTGACTCGGTACAAAATTTAAGTAAAACAATGAAGCCTTTGAAACTTGTGATCTTAAACAAGTCCGGACGTAATATTTGTGTGACTATAAAATTTTTGAAACTTATGATCTTCAATATGCCATAACATTTATGTGAGTACACAAGCTACTACATATTAAGGATAAAATGAGAAGTTTATATCTAGATATTTTCAAATACAGAAACATGTTACATAAACTAAAATAGAAGGAATATCATATATAATGGCAAAGATGTTGGCGAAATTTTTCCATCCCTCTAGTATTTTTTTTTTATTTTTTTATATATATATATAGCCTCCCCGTTTACCTTAAAACATCCATGTCAAATATTGAAAGAAAAAAAAAAATCTTTCTTCTTATAACCTCCCAAAACTCTTGAATAATTTCACCTGTAATTTTATATTGTACAACGTTTAAACTTTCAATAATTTTTAGTTGACTATTAACTCAACTAAAAACTTGAATTAATTCCTCATTCTTGTTGAGATAAAGATCAAGTGTACACAAAAGGATAATGAAAAAGTTTACAAGTGAAGCATAATAAATCAACTTTTTTTTTTTGTCCAAAGTACTCTTTGTTATAATTATTATTATAAAGGGTCTCTCTTTTTCCAATCCATGCATATCCATATAATAAAATCAACTAGCTGTAATAGAAACAGATATAGAATAGCAGCTCTATTTATTATGATGTCACATGTGTTTTGGTCATAATTCATAATCATCACCATATTCATCATTAGTAGCAGCAACAAGTCAAATCTAATCCATGCATCTTGTTGAGTACATATGCCAAACTATCATGTCCCACAATGTTATTATTACTGAACAATGATGGAATATGAATTTTTACCGAACGATTTTTTAAAATATAAAATTGTAAATAAACCAAAAGTTAAAAAAAAAAAACTCAATACACACGATATATACATAAGAAATAATTCTGACACTATATATACTGTGTTTTTCTTGGCAAAAGGGTTCGGATGAACCCTCTTGTGAGCCGTGGTACCGCCACTGCTACTGTAAATACTACAACAACAATAATAACAACTATGCGTAAACTTCAAATAAGTTGGGATCGACTAAATGAGTTTTCACTAATCATGTTTCTTTGTTTAAGCTCGATTCGTATCATCGTCTTGCCAAATAAAAATAAAAGTGAAAAATAAATTAAATTGCATATAAAATAATAGTAATAATATTAAAAGTTCCATATTTGTCAGACATATAAACCTATGATAAGATCAAAATAGTCCTAGAAGAGCAATAGACAACGTATCAACGAGACTAAAACCTATTCGAAGTTAGTAGACATACCTATGTGAATCTTTTTCTTTCAATAGACTTTATCTTTAGCTTTATCTTCGTCGATTCCAAAAAATTATAGGTCTTTCGAAATAACCTTTTTCTATCTGATTTTAGATCTACTTCACCTCCTTTTAACACATTTAATCTTGATATATTTTTGTGTGACTGTGATGTGCATTAATACACACGTATTCTTTTTTTGAAGTTTGGACCAAGACGCTCTTAAGTGGAATGACATGAAGATTGAAAATTCATATAGACTATCTCAATTTGTGGGATCAAAGCACACAAGTAGTAGTAATTCTTGCTGTTGTAGTATGTATATGTATGTATGTATGTATGTGCAGCCTCATGAAAGAGAGATTAAGTTCAAACAAGTATCAAGTATATAAAAGATTTGGAAGAAAGGCCCTACCATTTTCCCAATTGGACTTCTATTTGACCTTTTTTTTGTTCTTTTTGCTTTCTTGGTTGAATAAATGAATATATTCCACTTCAACAAATCTACATTCTTATTAGAGCTCCAAAATCACATAGAAAAGGAATTACTTTTTTATACTTATTAATGGTAAGAGGAACATAAAATACCTGTTTTCTCAACACTAGTAATATGCCGTATTCCACTTATTTGGTTTATAACTAATTCAATACCTTAAAGAGAAAATTAACTTAGTAGTTATTATACTCCTACTAATTGCCAAGCTAGATTTTCATTTTCCCCGGTTTGTTCTTGTTATGTTTTCATGTCTAATCCCAAACCAAACTCAAAACTAATTCTTTCTTGATTGTTGAGGCCAACTTACACGCACCTCGACTATTCCACCTCACACGTGCTACAAGCACATGTATCAAGTAACTCAAAAGCTCTTGCAATTAACACAACCATGTTAAATAGAAAATCGGACGAAACAGGTGGTGAAACTACACAACAGAGTTAAGGAAAAACGAATTTCGAGGTCAAAATTCATGTAATATCCCACAAGATAGATTGACATTTAATCAGAACTTCCAGGAAGCTTTGATATAATGCTATCAGTTCTGATTTAAAAACCTTGAACAAACAATGGGAAGTTAGAATGCCTTAAACTGCCAAAGAATCCTGCAGAGTGTGCCAAGCCACGACGTCTTTGTATGCCAAGTTACCTCCGAAAATATCCAAAGCACTGCCCACTGTCACGTCCACACGCCCCATTCCCGCAACTTTGATCTTCTCAAGATCAGCCATTACAGTTACACCACCAGCATATGTTACAGGAATCTGAGAGCCACATGAAGATAAAATTTGGTCACCTCTGATATTAAAAGAATTGTACATTTAGGAACCTAAAAGAGTAACTAGCTGCATAATAATGTTTCACTTTACCCAAGTGGTCTACTGCCAGAACATGCGTGGTATGCCGCGGAATATAGATAGTAACGAGCTATAATTGGTATTCAGATATCTACTTCAAAAGAAACTTGTCTAAAACTACCTATAGGTGGTAGGGTTCGGATTATTGATGTGAGGTGGATCTAGAAAAGAGGTGGTTCTTATTATAATCCCGAGAAGATCAGGCTTAAGAAAGTGCATATCCCTTCAAAACATCACTAATTTTTTTGCCACACTCCATTTCACGTTCTTTTAAGCTTGCAAAGAATTCATTCGACTCTGATACCCTGGCCATCGTCTAAATTCCTTCAAAGCTTAAAAGTACATCGATGCTTCCCCCTCCCCCCCAAAAAAAAAACCCCCAAACCACCACCACACACAAAAGAAAAGAAAAATAATAGAATGAGAAGGCACAATAGAGAAAATAGTAATATGAACGTCGGTTAATAATCATGCATGACACTTACGGGGGAATACTTTCCAAGCAATGCGACAAGCTCCTCATCTATGCCCAGCCTGTGTTACACAAGAACCATATGTCAGCTTTTTTGATCAGCAGATCATTTATGAACCATATGTCAGATTAAACAGATGAATATGAATATCCAAATTATGTTCTGTTTAACTACCATCTCTCACGAGTAAGTTATCATTCCAGGTGCACTATATTTTGGGAATACTGCAGAAGAAAATACATGCGACAACATAAGATCTTTCCTTTTACTGTTCAGCAAGAGCTGATATTTTTATTAAGTAAACATGCAATTGACCTTTGCTCAATCAGGGTAGAATCGAAGATAGTTATAGGAAATTCCTCATTATTGCCAGAGCAATAAGTCATTTAAAAGAGCAATAAAATCACAATTTTTCATTTGTTTTCTTTTTATTTTTCATAAGCAAGCAATAGGGACACTTATTGGCCTAAATAGCCTGGTTGTCTATGTCATGGCTATGATGCAAATCTCAAATGTAAATTCTTGAAGGTTAGATTAGACTTTAAGGGGTCGTTTGGTTGTTGGTTACAGTTATCAAGATTTAGTTATTCGTGTATTACTAATCCATATATTAGTTATTCCATCTTCTACCCCGTATAAAATACTACACAAATTGACTCATAACTTATACATGTTTTATTTATGAGGGATTGTAAAATGATAACCAAACACCGTACTTGGTGCGCTGAATTTACACAAAGTACTCAGTGTCAAATTTTGAAAGAGACATAAAGCCCGCTGACTAGATAATAGATCGGAATTAAAGAGAACTTCCCATTAAAGCAGTTGTATAAACTGCTGTTTTACAAACTCTACAAAGATAGTTAAAGGACAAAGTACAGGGACTGACTTTTTGCCTTCAACATCAACTCCATGAACCAGAAACTCATCAGCATACTCTGCAAGAAAATTCAGGACTTTCTCGTTGAGATGTACGTCACTGAACTTCTGCCATCTGTCTGTGACAATTACATACTCGCCTTCCTGCATGTTGTTTCAATTCATTTGAACGAAAACTCTTGTAGTGGAAGAAAGGAAGAGCAGTAATTGTGTCTAATTTTACAAATTTATTCATGCCGTAAACTAGTCCCAAATGAGATAGACTTCCACATCAATGAGAAGTACTAGTCTTTCTAGCAGACACAAAAAAGAAAGAGAAAGGGAATACCTTTTTCCGGCAACTAAGATCCAAAACAAGCCTCTTTCTTCCAACGAGAGAAGCAAGTTCCTTAAGTCTCTCAAGGTCCATTTGTCCATTGTTAAAGACATACTGCAATGTAGACAATAAGTATCAGATAGAGACAATCTAGTAGGATAATTATTTTGGAGAGGGCCTCCAAGACCATTCATCTAGAATCATTTGGAAAAATAGAAAAACATAATCACAATTTAGAATTAATTTCATTGTTCTGTATCAAGAAATTAAGGCATTTCATGGTTCATTTTATGCAAATATTGGGGGGAAAAAAGATTTTGAGGAGTTCAACAAATTCTTTTGATAACCGAGAGCCGGCTGATGCAGGGTTTGAAACTCGGTGGATAATGGCTCTGCCCCTCTATACTTCTCCATTTAAATCCCAGGCATTTCGCAACAAGGTTCGCCTAACCCAACTTGAGTCCGGGAGGGTGGGGGTGGCGTGGGGGAGTAGTTTAACAAATTTCCAGAGAATCTGATTCCTATGCTAACATTAATGCCTCTTGAAAGCTCTAAATCTATGAGCTGTTTCTAATACTTTTTAGCTACAGCAGTTAAGGTCTGTTCTATTCTCAGCTTGTCTTTGAAATTTTTATCTAGCTTTTTAGTAGGCAACATGTTTTAACTGACAACAATATTTCACGGGTGGTTTTTAAGCTGTTTTCTGATTAACAGGTTGCTTGGTTTATTGAATTAAGTACTTCTATTTAGTCTATAAGCATCTTCAATATCAAGCAGATTTTTTTTTATGCAACTACTAGCCCAAAGGGCTTAGGTCTAGTAGTAAGAGCACAACTCGTGATATGTGGGTAGACACATGTCACGGTTTCGAACCTTGACAAAAGCCTGGTATTTAAGTGGACAAGGATAGAGGGGCAGATCGATTATCCACCGAGTTTTGAACCTTGGGCCACCTTACCCTCGTGGATTTCTCGGTTATAAAAAAAATGCAAGTGTTAGCCATCTTCTTGGTTTATTTCCTTCTAACAAAAATCCTTCTCAGAAAGTATTAGCCATCTTCTCAGCTCCCTCCCCAACTTAGTGGGATCTGTTATGTGAATCCTTTGTAACCATTCCTCTCTATTCAGGTCCGATACAATCCAATAATGAAGAATTTGTCCTTTAAGGTAAAAGAAGTTGACAGTGAAATATCCTCAGATATTGTAACATGAGAAATATCACACAGAAGGTTGCTTCTATACAAGAAATTAATATGAATACTTACCGAGGTGACAATGACATGGCTGGCTCCTTCTTCAATGTAACTCAAAGCATTTTCGGTTTTAATTCCCCCTCCAACTTGCAACCCACCTAGATGTTTTCACCCTCGAAGGATATCACCAGAGGAAAAATCTGTAAGTTGAGACGTTGTATCAAATCTTTATACACTTTAATATATCACCCACTTCCAGTAATATATATCTATATATATATAACAAATTCCAGATAAAGATAAAAAAGTGTCCAACAGCTTAAAGATCACATCAATACCAACAGCTACACCTCAGTCCCAAACAAGTTTTGGTCGGCTATATTAATACTATTCTTAACAAGTCTAAAATCTATTCTTAACTAGAAGATAACCATGCAGTTGGTACATAAATAGAAAACCCAGAAAAAAATTATTTATACCTTTTCCCTTTTCCAGCTTGCTTCTTATATTCTGTTGACAGTGCATGTAACAACTAACAACCAACAATACCAAAAAAAAAAAAAAAAAAAAAAAAGACAATACGAAATCAGCTTCAGCTCCTTTCTGTAGCTGAAATCTTTATTAACTAAAACAATAAATAGTTCACAAAAAGTTCTTGTGTTTTACAAGTTAATACAATAAGCTCTGGCTAATCTTTCTTCATCTATAGGTACAAATTAGTGTTCATAAAATATTGGGAAATATGTTAAATTGATAAGATACAAACATTTATACATACGAGTGTGATACTCATATATTGTGTTTTGTTATATTTCACTGTGAAAAAGGATATGGCTTATGTCAAATGACATCCTACCTTTGGAACTAATACCTCAATGCCAAATGTTTTAAGATAATGCAAGCAATATAGTTAAACACGGTTTCATTTTAGTGCCACTAGTTCTAAGATTGTATCTTTTTGTTATGCCGCTAAGGTCATTGAATATTAGAGACTGGTCTCTATATCAGACATAGATGTCCATACATACAGTGCTATGAGAAAAAAATGGAAGACAAGACGGTATGCCAAGAATGAAAACCACAAAAAAGAACTAAGAGAAGACCAGTGCACTTCTTTATCAAAAAAAGAGGGTGGGGGGGGGGGGGGAGGGTGGGGGGGGGGGAGTGCCCTACCAGGGTAAGCATGTAATGCTTCAATTGCAGCAGCTATGCTCAAGGGGTCAGCACCAAGCATAATCGCATGGCCACCTACAAGGCCGTCGTCTCTGTAAAGCTTTGCATATTCTGCAGCTGACTTATCAGATTCAAAGTTAGTTACCAGGCTTTTATCTGCCTCGTTAGAATCTCGAAGAGTGGATCCAACAATTTGCTTCACTTTTCCCTAAAAAAAAAAAAAAAAAAAAAAAAAATCGGGTAAGTATCTTCCTACTATTTTGAGGATATATAGATATATGTAAGGTCAGCTCAAAACTCTTTAACATTGAAAGGTAAATAGACAAAGAAAAATTGTTTGCTTCCCTCTCTGACTTACCTATTTAATTCAACTTCCCAACCGCCCATATTTAACACAGATAAAGATGGGTTAACATCTATATTTCATGAATAGTCAAGTGAGAACACAAGCAAAAACCCAAAATAAGTTTAGACTCCCACAAACAGGAACTCATGAAAAATAACAACAGCAAATGGATATCCATATTATCCATCCGAATATCCATTTTTAAAAAGCCAGTTATCCAACCCATGTTTAATGGGTCGGATTGGACGGTTACTTATTTTTTTAATAATTTTGCCAGCCCTAGGCATGACTACAAAGGTGGCAAGGCTAAAAAAGAAACTCCAACGTTATACTCATCTAATATCATAGTTCCACCCATAGATGCAGTGAATGTCCTCAAACCCTGTCAAATGCATAATCTCAAGTTACTACTAAGGGCACCAAGCCTTGCATAAGTATTCACAATACTTTGAAAGGTATAGATGGCACAAACAATGGCATATGTAAAAAAGAAAAAAGAAAAAAAAAAAAAAAGGAAAAAGAAGAAGAAAAAAGCAGGTAGACCTTGTGTATGTCAATGCAAGGGCGGAACCGAACCCCACATTGTATGGATAGCCTCTGAGCTGTACAGTTAAAAAAAAAAGTCATATGATGCATATTCATATTGCATAATAGAGCAAATTATGCTATTACATCAGACATGCCTAATGGAGGTGATGTCACAGCAGGTATGAAATCTTGCGTTCTGTCAATAGTACACGGTGCATAGCTGAGATTCTTTCCCAAGAATAAGTTTTGCGGTGATGAGGCTGAAGTTGCTTGGATACTTTGCATTGTCGAAGTCAACTTAGCTTCAATCAAATGCCTGTGCAATATGCACTCAAGTTAGTCAATTGAACTACATATCAACCTGACAATTGCTAATATATTGAGCGGCTGCACACAGAAAACAGTGGCCTCATCCACTGCCTTCGGCTCAAAGTATTGTACATGGTTGAAAACTTATAAAATTTATGTTTTTTAGAAACTGCAGTTTCAGGGACAGCTTGCAAGCACCTCGATTAATTCCGTGGGTTACCTGCTACCTCCACCAGCACATGTATTGAGTAACTCTGACTACCAAGGCTCGGAAAATTTATGTTTATACTAAGTCCAAATCCCATCATTACAAAAAAAGAGAAGTGGGCGTGGTGGTACTCCCTACACGCTATATTAGAATTTTGGGGTTGCACGTTCATCAATTATATAAATGTAAGCTTATAAGTGCAAACAAGAGAGAAGTAAATCAAGATCAACTTTCTCCAACAAGCAAAACTCCAAAATATATCTGCATTTCTAATATCAGGAAAAAAAAGGGTCCAATTTTTGTAGCTAATAAAGAGCTAAAGATATCAAACATACAAAAGACCCTTCCTTTTTCAGACATAAACCTCAGAATACAGCAAAATACAGCAAAATGGTAATAAAACCTCAGACACAAGAAAGAAAGAAAGAAAGAAAGGAAAATCCATGTTAAAACTAATGCAACGACTTGAATACAGCAAAATGGTAATAAAACTTCAAATAAATAACAAAAAGATACCAACTTTTTACAGAAAAATGGAAGCTTGAGAAAGCATAAAAATCAAGATTACTTGTAATCGAGAGCAATAATCTCCAATCTTGCCAGTGAAAAGCTACTCCACAAACAAAACCCCAAAATACAGCAAAATGGTAATTACAAAGTCAAATAAATAACAAAAAGATGCAAAATTTTACAGAAAAATGGAAGCTTGGGAATGCATAAAGTTCAAGATTACTTGTAATTGAGAGCAATAATCTCCAATCTTGCCAATGAAAAGCTACTCCACAAACAAAACCCCAAAATACAGCAAAATGGTAATTACAAAGTCAAATAAATAACAAAAAGATGCAAACTTTTACAGAAAAATGGAAGCTTGGGAATGCATAAAAATCAAGTTTACATTCTAATTGAGAGCAATAATCTCAAATCTTGCCAATGAAAAGCTACTCCACAAGCAAAACCCCAAAATACAGCAAAATGGTAATTACAAAGTCAAATAAAGAACAAAAAGATGCAAACTTTTACAGAAAAATGGTAACTTGGGAATGCATAAAAATCAAGATTACATTCTATTGAGAACAATAATCTCTAATCTTACTAGTGAAAAAAAAAATATACCTACAGGAGAATTTTACAATTATAAATCTGATACCTGTAATCTCTTGTAGTATAGTATATTCAAGAAACTGTTTAATAGTAAATTGAGCAAATGTTGAAGCTTTTCAGGTGACGGCTGAGGCAGAGTGAGGACGAGAGTGATAATAGAGTCAGCTGCAATTTCCTTTTTTTTTTTTTTTTTTTTTTTTTTTTTGGCCCTTTACTTTTTTCTAGGAGTATTTGTTTTCTTTATACGTTTTGGTTGAAAATAACATTTTTTATTTTTTTTTGGGAATAGCATATTCAAGCTCATAGTTCCAGTAAAGTCCCTAGGAGGTCAGTAATGTATTAAGAATTACCTATAAATATTATTTTTAATTTATTTATGATTGGAATATAATTTAATTATTACTATTTTTCTCAGAATATACTGAACACACAAAACTCTCCTTCTCTCCTAGATGACATGCCATATCACATAAATTCTATTTTTTTTAATAATAATGGGATAATTTCAGAGATCCCCCTCACATTTAACCTTACAATACTTATTTCCCCCATGATTTAAGATATTACACTCACCTCATTTATTTTTAATTTTTTACATCCAAACTTGTTTAAATGGTAATCTTGCAACAATATTCCAAAAATTCCCTTTTGTGGCACTAGTATAATTATTTAATAGTACTCCTACATGACTGGCAATCCGAGCAATATTTCATTCAAGTTTTTAATACGATGTTTGACATTTTTTTTTATCTTGGATTTGGATTCACAAGACGAATAAACCCATGAAAAAACTAAAATTATATAACCATTACTTTTTTCATCTAACACGAGATAATACATTTTTATTTTGATAATTTTTTTGGACTTATGAACAAAAAAAATCATGTTCAAATATAAAAATTGGTTTTTTTGCACATATGCACAAAACAATATTTTATTTCTCTGGTAGTAAATGTATTTTTATAATAAAATAATTAACAGTTTTTTTACTTACATATTGCATATGTAACTGAAAAAATAACATCTATATTTTAATATGTATAAGTTGTATAACAATTAGCAAGTTTTGTAATTTACAAGAAAATAAATAATTCATCTAATGAAAAGTTGTGCCCAACGAATCACTTTGTGAATACTTTAATTCTAAAGTAATATATTTCAAAGATTTTCGTCCCACAATTAAATATTCAATATAAAGCCAAGAAAGGACAACTTTGAAATATTGGATGTTTTATCATTAAAAGAAGTTTGGTTACAAAAAGTTGAAAATAAGAGAGGTGAGCGTAATATCAAAAATCACAAGGGAAGTTAGTGTTATAAGGCTTAACTTGAGGGTAGGTCTATGCAATTATTCCTATTTTATTAAAAAAAATAGAATGTTATGTGACATGGCATGTCAACTAGGAGAGAAGACAAGTTTTTTGTGTTTAGTATATTCTGAGAAAATAACGATGGTTGAGTGATATTCTAGTCTTAAAAGAAATAAAAGTAATATTTGTAGGCAATTCTCAACACTAGTGACCTTTTAGAGAATTTACTCCTCATAGTTCTTGCATTTTTTGATTTTTTTTTAGGAAATATTAATACACACATTTGGTGAAATTGTTAAAAGACATCATTTTTAGATTTTATATGACATTATTTAACTGAATAAATTAAAATAGATAGAATGCAATATTATTAGTTGATATTTTAAAGGGAAAAGAGTTATATTTCTACTTTTAAAAAATAATAATATCGTGCTTCATTATGCTATCGATTCATTTATACTTTTACCTTTATAAAAATAACTCAAATTTCCCTCTATTATTGAAAAAGGTTTAATATTACCTTCTTTTGTTAACCTCCATGTTAGATTTTAAATTTTAAACATATTTTCTATTATTTTTAAACTTCGTCAAATAGATTCACGTAAATTGAAACGGAATGAGTAACATTTAAATTGAATAAAAAGGACACATAGAGAGGATACATAGTTTGACTTTGTGTTGGCGGAAAATACAACCACCTCTCTCTTTCCCTGTAAGGTGATCATACAAGAACTAGCTTTAACATCTAAATGGACACAAAGAATCCAAAAAAACTCACAAAATTCCTTTTCTTGATCACAAAATCATATTATTTCTACTAAAATGGCAGCTATTTCTTCTAATTGCTTCTTCACTGTGACCCCCAAGTTTCAATCTTTTAATTCTATATCATTCAAATTTATTATTAAAACTTCAGGGTCTTTCACATTCATAAAGAAAAATAAAGGGTCTTTTAGATATACCAAAAAAGATTCTGGGGTTTTGAGAAAAAAGCTGATACTTTGTTATAATAGGAGTTCAGTGCATTTGGGAAGTGATCAGCTGAGGTGGGATGTACAGAAAAGAGCTATGGATGCAATTGAATATTTGGGAAGGAGAGTTACAGTTGGTGATGTTGCTAGTAAGGCTGGTATTCAGTTGAGTGAAGCACAAAAAGTTTTGCAAGTTTTGGCTACTGATACTAATGGTTTCTTGGAGGTAAAAATATGATCTTTTGTCATGTTTTGAATTGCTAGTGTTAGCAATTTTGTATGTTGTAACGTCGATTTGACTTTGTTATACTGTCCCCAGACTCCACTTGTGGGATTACACTGAGGGTATGTTGTAGTAGTAGTATTTAGTAAGGTTAGTTTGACTTGTAATATATTTGTACTAGTAAAGCTGGTCTTCAATTGAGTGAAGCACATAAAGCTTTGCAAGCTTTAGTTACTGATACTAATGGTTTCTTGGAGGTAAAAATATGATCTTTTGTCATGTTTTGAATTGCTAGTGTTAGTAATTTTGTATGTTGTAATGTCGATTTGACTTTGTTATATTTGTGTCATTTAGTAGGCGTTTGGACATGAATTGCGTGTTATTTGAAAAAAAAAAATAGTGTCTGAAATTAAGGGTGTGTTTGGTAGGAAGGAAAAATGTTTTCCTAGTAAATATTTTTTGGAAAACAAGTGGATTTCTTAGTTATAGTAGGAGTTCAGTGCATTTGGTTAGAGCTAGTATTGATGTTGTGGGGGGTGATCAGCTGGGGTGGGATGTACAGAAGAGAGCTATGGATGCAATTGAATATTTGGGAAGGAGAGTTACAGTTGGGGATGTTGCTAGTAAGGCTGGTATTCAGTTGAGTGAAGCACAGAGAGCATTACAAGTTTTAGCGTTGCTAGTATAGCAGGTATTCAGTTGAGTGAATGAAGCACAGAAAGCATTACAAGTTTTAGCTACTGACGGTAATGGTTTCTTGGAGGTAAAATTTTGATCTTTTTGATGTATGGAGATGGTAATGAGTAATGTTGTATTCTAATATCAATTTGACTTTGCAATATTAGTGTTACTCCCTCCGTCCCAATTTATGTGACACTTTTCGCTTCCCGGGAGTCAAGGTGACTAATCTTTGAAGTTAAATTTGATTAGATTAACTCAATATTTTAAAATTAAAATTTAGATATTCAAAAACTACATGGAAAGTACTATAAGTTGTAACTTTTCTCAGGTCCAATGTGATGAAAAAGTACATTTTAACATGTTGGTCAAAGTTTACATAGTTTGGATCTCGAAAAGCAAAAAATATCACATAAATTGGGACCGAAGGGTTATTTAGTCTAGTTAAGACTTGTATGTCCAGTGGTGCATTCAGGATTTTAATTTGATGAATTCGAGCTGTAAGGTTCTTATAGCACTAAATGCAGTGTACTTTTAAGATTATGGGTTCAAATCTAATCTTTGTTGAATTTTTTATGAGTTTTCACATACAAATCTATACTCCACGCCGAAAATATTAGGTTTGGATGAACCCGGTGCCAAAACACTGGATTCACCCATGTGTATGTATGTTTTGGAACAAATTTGAAATTTAGAGAACCTGTAGTTTAAAGGGCAGCCGGGTGCACAAAGCATCCCGTGTTAGGAGAGTCCACGGAAGGGCCGCACCCCAAGGGGTGTGATGTATACAGCCTACCCTAATGCAAGCATTAGTGGCTGCTTCCACGGCTCGAACCCGTGACCTATAGGTCACCCGGAGGCAACTTTACCGTTGCTCCAGAGCTCCCCTTCAGAGAAGCTCTAGTTTGTTTCAAAAAATATATTGGTACTTAGTAAGTTTAGTTTGACTTGTAATAGTTCCGTACTTTGGACTGGTCAGAGACTTTTGTATTAGTGTAGGATAAATTTTAAATGTAGACAAGCTCTAAGTTGTCTTAAAAGAGAATATATAGTCAGGTAAGTGAATTTGTTGTCATATTTCTGTCTGTCAGATTGACATAAGGGATTTATAAGTCAATTTAGGGATAAATGTGAAATTTAGGGAATCTTTAGTTTAAGAGACCTCCTAATTGTCTAAGAAAGATGTATATATCTAGTAAGGTTTAGTCATTGCTGATCCACTTAAATTTGGTTTGGTGTTTGAAGGAGCCCTTTTAGTTTATAGAGAGATTGAATGACACTGGTAGTGTACAGATAAAGTGTGAGTTTTAGACAATTCCTAGTTTTAGGAACTCCTAATTTGTCAAAAGAAAGATTATTAAGTGTTGGAATGAGAGGGGCCTAGGTGGAGTGGAATGAATATTGAGTATTCATATGTCAACTCCAACTAGTTTGGGATTGAGACATAGTTGTTATTATGCTGAAATGAAAATGATCCCAATAAAGAGAAATGGATATAGAGAATTGATATTCCCGTGCTTTGAACTCAAATGGTGAACTTGTATAGCATTGTACATATGCCACGATGTACTTATTTTATATTTGCATTTTTGGCTAATATGGTTTTGGTAGGTGTCTGACGAAGGTGATGTCCTATATGTGTTTCCTGAGAATTATCGGTCAAATCTTGCTGCTAAATCATTTCGGATAAAACTTGAGCCTTTGCTGGAGAAAGCAAAGGTATTTACCCTCCCATATTATCAGTTGCTGAATGTATTATATTGAATAGGTTATCACTTATCCCCCTAAAACTTATATTCTGAGCAAGTCTCAAACACTTTGCAGATGGCAGCAGAATATTTAGTCAGGGTTTCGGTTGGTACCTCACTTATCGCTTCAATTGTTATCGTCATGACGACCGTTATCGTCATTGCCTTAGGGTATAGGATCCTCTTATATCTCCTTTCGCTCAAGAAATTCATATTTTCTCAAAAGAAATTCACGTCAATTTCATACTGTACCTGACATTTGCTTTCCTTACAGTGGTGATGACATACCCTTTCCTTACATTGGTGATATAAGCTTTCCTTACATTGGTGAAGACAATCGTGGAAAACGAGTCACATCTTATGATAGTGGTCTTTCCTGGTAAATTTTTTATTTGACCCTTTTTGTTATCAAAGATGAAGCTTCTTCTATGTTCACTTTTGTTACATCCAAACATCGGTCTATTTTCTTAAGGTGATTTAAAGGCCTTGCTTGTAGCCTCTCTTTGGACTTTGGGATATTTTCATCTACAGTCTTGTAAGGTCATTTTCATCTTAGTACAATGACAGATTATAATTCCTTATATCCCAAAAAGAATGATGGGATCCACAGCACGACGCTTTAAACGTCTAGCTTTCAGTATGAATTTTAACATTGCTTACATATTCAGAAACTTCATAAAACATGCATTACAATTTTTTATCATGGAAATATTTTAAAAAGTTTGAAAAAAATGCATTCAGTTCGATTTATCAAATATGGACGGAGCAAGGATTTTCAGTAAGGAGATTCAAAACCTAGAGAAGTAAACACACAAAGAAACCAAGGCGGATTCAACATCTACCATATGTACATGAAAAATAATTTTGCCTTATATATAGTGTAATTTTGCGGAGAAGGGCAAACTGTTAGTACTTAAATTATTGCAAAGGAGTTCATTATTTGTAACACAATTTAAATTAGTAGATAACATACCATCCGATGGGATAGTTTTGATCATATGCTAAATATGGATGAGCCTTAGGATGTCTTTTCCTTTTCAAAATGTCAGCAATCAGATCTTAACTTTCTGTTAGTATTATTTGTTGACTTATCCAGAAAATAAACTTTGTTTAGGTATTGGGATCCAAACTATCATAGGCGAGGACGAATTCGTGAAGATGGTGCCAGGATGGACTTCTTTGAATCTGTATGGGGGAAAATGTCATTTTCTCTTATGCTTTGTATTTGCATCTGGTTTAACGATTAACACTCGATGCTCAATTTGCAGATTTTCTCCTTTGTATTTGGTGATGGTGATCCAAATCAAGGTATTGAAGAAGAGAGGTGGAAGTTGGTAAATATTGAGCACTGCTTTAGTGGTTCGTTACTTTAACATATCATTTCACATGTAGTGATTACATATCTGTTTCTGTGTTTTCTCTTTTGCCCATCCTGCTATTGTTCTCAAACTTTGAACTTACTTTATGCCAATCCCTACCAAACTTGCATTTAGGGGCAGCAAATTTAGCCTATGAAAACATTGACCCGCCAATTTATCAGCTCCGACCATTTCAGCCCATCTAAAATTGGGCTGATTTAGCCCAAACTGACCCATGAAAAACCTTGTCAAAATATTTTCATTTTTTTGTTTGATATGTCATATATAGCCACAATAAAGAAAAGACTAGTTTTATTAGGCACTGGAAAAGTTATAAAAGAACATAAAAAGAAATTAAAACTTAGTAAGAATTGGGGGGTTGGGGGGGGGGGGGGGGTGTTGGGATAAGATCCGTTTTTTAGCCAAACTCATTTCAGTCCAAGTGACCCGACCATTTATTACCTCAGACTTTTTTTACCCACTCAAATTCAGCCAAACCCACCTATTTGACACCCCTACTTGCAATTATATGAGATTGTAGTTGTTTTACTTGTTTTTTTAATTTGTTTTATATAACAAGTTGCTCTTTGTCACACTTAACAATCACCATTGTCTGTAAAAACTGTTTGCAGATAGGACAATATATACTGTCAAATGGTGGTGTTGTCGTTGCTGAAGAACTTGCTCCCTTTCTCGATGTAAAGACTCCCAACAACATGGTACTTGGTGTGCTTTACATGACCTTATTATGATTACTTTTCTGTTATTATTTTGTTCCTTTTGACAGGAAACCTGGTAGAGTTCATTTTTAAGTTGCCTTCTGGGAAATATTAATTGAATTTTTAAACTCCATAAAGTGGTCCCCAAGGGTTAGCTCAATTGGCAAAGATTGAAGGACTTGTGTCTTAGGTCACAAGTTCCAACTGCGCCGACCGAACTAACTTTGTTATATAAGTGGAGAAGGGTAGAGGGGAGGGCCCATCATTCTCAAGTTTCGGAGGCTGCAGTTAGCCCAAAGGGTCAACTCCAGACGGATTTCTCTGGTTTTTCATAGGTTCATAAGTGTGTTTTTCTATGTCACTCTGTTTCTTTACACTTATTTATTTTGCTTGTGGACAGTTTCTGTGTGACTACTTGTTGAACTTTTTGGACCGTCGGCAGAAATCTCTTTGTTTTCAACAACAACATACCCAGTGTAATCCCACAAGTGGGGTCTGGGGAGGGTAGAGTAGAGTGTACGCAGACCTTACCCCTACCTTGGGAGGTAGAGGCTGTTTCCAAAAGACAAGTTAGAAATCTCTTTGTTTTATTATTAGTATTTGTTTTGTGGGTAATGACAGGGTGATGAATCGTATATCCTTCCGGTGCTGTTGCAGTTTGATGGTCAGCCGGAAGTAAATGCAGAGGTCTGTATCAAACTTTATTTAAACTTGTACCTTAAATTTCACTCTTATTTACATGGTTGAAGCCTTTTACTGTTTGCATGACTCTATATAGAGTGAAATGATCAATTTTGACGATTAATATATTCATGGCTTTAAGAAATTTCTAGGATCACTTGGATATTTTGAAATCTCTAGTATAAGTCTACCTTGTTATATTATCGAGTACACCAGAGACTTGTTATATTATCGAGTACACCAGAGATTTCCAATTTGTATTGATATCTCTATGGAACTTTTAGATGTCTAAAATGTAGTAATAGATACCTCTTGCATTTGGGTTCCGTCCAGCTTTTATCAGTATAGTCTTTGTATTTATCAAAGAAAATTGTATCCTCCAACCTTTGAGGTGGGTCAAATTCATTCCTAAGTATTACCTTTGGTTAATTAAGTTCTAGATGAGGAATCAAGTTATATCTTCTTTTTATTTTTGTTATCATCATTCTACTTTATTCAGGGTCATACCTTGGTGAAATTACAAAAAATAAAAAAGAATGTTGGTAGTTTACTTTTTAACCCTTTGGTATGGTTGGAATGAAAAAAAAAAGAATACATCTTCGATTTCGAACCATTAAAAGCTAATGTGGAAGGATGTCCAAGCTCTCCACTTCTACTTCCTTACCAATAAGGGAATAACCGATGTCTCATAGTTGGTTTCAAAACTAATCCTAAACACTTTTTTTTTTTTTTTTTGCTTCCGATCTCATTCTTTAGAACTCCAGACAAACATAGTGTAAGTGTTTAAATAAGCACTATTTCTTTTCTATTCTGGTCTTCATTTCCTCAGCTTTCTTTTCCCATTTATTTTTATTCTATATTCTATCACAAAGAAAACAAAAGAAAAAAAGTACAAGATGACTCCCCTCACCAACTAAAATGTTCAAAACTAGTTAATTTATGCGGTTTAGATGTTGGATTTTGTGTTTTGTCATTTGCAGGCAAGTTCAGGCCAAAATATACATGTTATGAGGTTATTTTAAGGGGTCCATCGGGTCGGGGGAGCTGTTTACTTTAAATAGCCAAAATGATGCAAAAATAAATTCATGGTGGTTTGAGGCTTTTGATGCTATTTTCCCTTTTTTTTTTTCTTTTTTTTTTTTTTAATTTTAAGCAGGAAAAGTTTGATTTATACACCAAAAGGCTCTCAACAATGTTGACATGTATAAATTGTTTTTTCAGGGGAATATTCTGTATCGGTTCCCATCACTGCAACGTACAGCTGCTCATCAATGGGGCAGAAGGAAGGAGTATGTAGGAAAAAGATGGCCTGACTGGGATGGAGAGGTTGAGAAATATCTAAAAGAAACAAATTGGCAATTTAGGTACATTTTCTCTTGGTTGTGGATAATTGAAATTTCTTACCTATATATTGAAGTTCCCTAACATGACCGTTTCCGAATGAAGTAAAACGAGTGTATCACAAATGGCATTGGCCATTGGTTTGGGTGTGCTGAATCTACTTGGAGTTATCGTTCTTGGTACCATGTTGAAGTATGGCTCTTTTTTATACTCCCTCCATCCCGATTTATGTGGTACCTTTCGGATTTCGAGAGTCAAACGAGTTTTTCTCTAACCGCGATTTTTTCATAAGCCTTTTAAATATATCGAGTTGTTAATTATTGTAATTAATAGTATCTTTTTACGTAGTTTCCAAATATATATAATTTATTTCAAAAAAAAAAAAAAAAAAAAAAAAAAAAAAAAAAAAACTTAAAGCTTCTATGTCCGAATTAACTGTCCAAATTAAGAAGTTCGACTCTCGAAATCCGAACAGTGCCACATAAATTGGGACAGCGGGAGTATTGTTTTAGACTTTTTAAGGTTCTCATCTAAATATTCTGCAACTCTTCCACTTGACTATATTTTGAAGGAGCATGGCTGTTAGTCCAAGTAGCCTCATTTCATCTGTGTCCAAGATGTTTCCATTACTTCAGGTAGTTTTTTCATTCAGCCAACTTTGTTTAGTGTATTATGTGGTCCAACTACTTTGATCTTCACGCCTTTTATGTAATCACAACATGAAGGACCGTGTTGGAATCTTTCAGGCAATTGGAAAGAGCTTATTTCCTTATTTCCATTTCGTGGAGTCATTATTTTTACTGAAACGTAATTTTTCTTTCAATCTGGACGTATGTGGTAGCCAAGTTATGGTGGCCAAATTTACTAGTATGAATCTTATAAGACAGCCTCTTAACGTAACTCATTCTGAAGATGTATTTGTTTTGCTTTGGCAGAGATATGTAAGCTTTTTGAATTGCTAACTTAAATTTGATGTTATTTGTAGATTTTTGCTGGCTCGTTTTTCACCATTCCTTTGATTCGCTGGTTTATTGTTCGAAAGAGAAATTCTGAAATTGAAAAGAGAAATCAAGCAAGGGAACAATATGCCCGGGCACTTGAGCGTCCCGACCTCTCACTAAGGCGGAAGGTATGAAGAGTCTGCTGGTTCGCTTTGTAAATTTTTCTCCCACCGCTACTGAGGTTCCATTTTCTGCATGTTTGGTGAACAGTACAGGTTTTACAAGTCTCAAAAAAAAAGGTTGGCTAAATAGCTCGTCCAAAATTTGATCTAATTGCTCAAGAACTTGAACAATTAGAGTGTCCTCTTCCTTTTAGGAAGTAAGCTTTAAATTAGCACAATAACTTGTTCTTTGAAAATTAGATTTTGCTAATTGTTAGAAATCTATGCACATGAGGATCGAGGTCAAATGCAAATCCGTATTAAAAGTTGTATGTGCACAAATTTTACAAGGAAATTATAATTTCTTTTAATGAAATTTAGAAGGAAATACTATAATTTTTCCTCAAAAAGAGGAAGAAATTATAAGGATAATAAAGGTATGGAGTGGGTAAAGAGACCCTTGGTGTGTTAAATTGTGTTATGTTTCATTCATTACTTACTATTTATGTCCAGTGTGAAGTCTATTCGTAGGGGTAACAATTCTTACTTCATCTGATCAAACATTTTCAGCTTTTGAGTGCTCAAGATATGGCTCAAAGAACTTTTATTGGTCAAGATCGAATCGTTTACAGTACCAACAAGGATTTACATGAGCAAGATTATGATGCCCAAGAATGGGAGCAAAGATTCCCTGAGGTCGAAAAACCTGAATAGATTACTACAACTAAGCCTCAGTTTCAAGTTAGTGGAACTTGGCTATATAAATCCTCTCTCATTATTCACTTGGGCTCGTTCATTCCAATATTCTGAGGATGTCCAATGTATTGTGATTATGAATTGACATGTTCCGTGCTGACAACCTACAACAACTTTCCTCCTTTATGCAGGCTTGAAATTGTGAATAAACTCACACAAGCAGAGTTGTTGAATTGATTATGTTGTTGTAGATATTCTTTTCCTTTGCCGTACCTTAATATGCAATAAGAGGACACATAAAACAATGTGTTGTTCTCAGGAATCAATAAATGAGGCAGGCCAAGCTGCAAATGGTTCAACTATCATGCCCTTTTTGTGTACATTCTGTATGTTTAACAAAAGCAGGAATCCTCTTGGTCTCAGAACTACAAGATTCAACAGAAAATTCATCAAGGATGTACTATCTTTATATTTCTTGATGTCATGTATGATGATGATATAAAATGAGCTTATATGAAGAAGTGAGGATTTATATACCCAGTCCCAACTTGTTTGGGATTGGGGCGTAGTAGTAGTTGTTGTTGTTGTTCATGTACAATCTGTATATTCAAGTGTAGGTTCTTTAGTCTTCTTCTACATTGGTGCAACTTTTGATTTTGCCATCATGTGTGTGTTCCGAAAATTGGCTTGCCCCAAACTCACAGTTTCAGTGAGACACCGCTTACGTGTTCTAATAGATGTCTTTGTCCAACAAAATAAGTAGAGAACACTACGTGCATGTCTGATGGTATAGTTTTAAGTTTACTAGAGGAAATAGTCTAATGTAGCTAATTTGGTTTGATGAGATAATGGGTCTTTTGGTATCTGTAAGTTGTCTATAAATCAACTTATTGGGTTTGGTAACATTCTGGATTAAACAGATTCGATTAGTTAAGTCTTACAATATATTAGTGGTTTAAACTTAATTATGTAAAGGGATAACACGTGACTTTAAAAACTGCTATGCGGGTCAAATTAACTTAATTCATCATTTTTATGCCTTTCATCTTTCCCGCACCCGACAGGGATAGGGGAAAATCGGAACTGCTTGCCGCTGTATACTAAATACAACAAGCCTGATTGGCATCATTATGCTCAATTAAAGAAATGAGGGAGTAGGCACGACCACAAATTAAACAATTTAACCTTAACAGTTAACAATTGAAGTGAGAATACATATAATTAAACCATGATCAAGTGACGAATGTGTGTACGAAAGACACGTGTCTTGCATCTATTGGCTTGGTGTAACCACCCCGATGTGAGTAAATTTTGAACGTTTACAGATTGCAAGAACATAATACAGTCAGAAGAAAAATAAACTTTGACGTCTCTCTAATTTGCAAAGATGAGGACATTTAATCTGGTCTACAAAATCATGACCATAAGCAAACACTATTACAGGGTCCTTTTTCCTCAGGCTGCTGGCACTTCAGCCATCTCCTGTTCCACAGCCGCTACTTCGACGGGATAGTAGTTGTAGTGGAGTTCTCCAACATCATCGCCTGATAGCTTCTTCCATCCATTTGGTCCGACATGATAAACTGAAACGATCCACAAGTCAATAACCAAGTACAAAGACCATGAAGCAAAATTACAACAGATAGAAGAGGGAAAGCTAATTAAAAATGTATTTCCTCTTTTTATAAATGAGAGATGCCAGAAACGTACCACTAGCAACACCTCCACTAGCTCCATCACGGAAAGTAGCATGATAAATTGCACGTCTAGCCAATTCAGCTGCTTCTTCCACAGACAAATCATATCGGTATCTAAAGTGGAACAGCATAGTGAAAAAAACTAGAGTTAGGGAGAAAGGCAAGAGTTCAGTGGTTTCCTGAAGTTAATTAGTCACAAAGCACGAGTTGTAAGCTGCCAAAGTCATCGTCACAATAAATTATGTAGTCATTTTGAAAAGGCTGTAACCCCAACTCACCCCCCCCCCCCCTCAAAATGCAATTTTTTGGTGCACAACACAGCTTTCTCTCCTTCAGAGGACACCGAGATCATGTATGGCCAGGGGCGGATCTAGGGCCCGCCGAGGGTGTTCACCCGAACACCCTCGGCACAAAATTATACCGTATATATAGGTATTTTTTCATTTTTTATGTACAAATATGGATTTTAAACACCCTAAAAAACAAGAGAAGAGGTTGATTTAGTGGTTTAGGGTGTTCAAAATTCACCTTGAGGTTCCAAGTTCAAATCCCAGTCACTTCATTTTTATTTTTCAAACCTCCTCAGTGAAAATCCTAGATTCGCCACTGTGTATGGCCAACAGGTAAATGCATCTGACCTCGTGCATGCAACACTTCAATATGCACAAGCCATATACGAACGACTGAGTTGACTTGTCATACAGACATGACGATGCTAGTTAACAATCACTCTGAAGCAAGACACTAGAGAAACAATGGAAATGCTGATAGGAGAATGTGGAAGAAAACACACACCCATTATCCAAAACACCATAAGCATAAGGTGAACCAGATCCAACAGAGAATCTGTTTCCTTTAAGCCGTCCTCCCTCACTATCCACATAATATAATCCTGGACCCTGCACAATCAAGCTTTTATATTAGTAAAAAAACAGGAATATGACATTATGTAAACTGTACCAGCATCCATCTTTCACTACCTTCTCATCCCAACCAGCAATCATGGTTCCAACAGACAAACCCATTCCGCGGTAAGAATATAAAATGTTTGCCAGCAGCTTTGAAGCTCCAGTAACTGAAATTCTCCTTTTGTTTGCCAGTTCATGAAGACGGCACTGAATCATGAAAAGAAACAGGTGACCAAGTCTTCCTAAGTGCATGAAGCCAGTATCCATAATAATACTTCTGCTTATGAAAATTAAAAGATGCTAACTTTCTTCTGTAATGGGCCAGGGGTAGAGGATATACATATTTATGTAACCTCCCCCCCCCCCAAAAAAAATCTCTCTTTACTTGGAATAAACAAAGTTGGACTTTAACTTCGGGAGACTTCAATCTGCAGAGTGAAAGATGACCCAACAAATGTTTCTTTGTTGAGAGGGTAAGGTATTAGATAAATGATCACCACTAGTCTAATCCTTCTAAACCTTTAGTGATCTATCACATCTAGGATAGATTCAACTTCAACTATTTGTTCCACTTTACACCAAAGCTACATATTTGCATTTTATCTTCTGAATGTTGCTTCCCATGTCTTGGAAACATCCACAAGGGCTTAGTCTAGAAGAAAACAAGTGGAAAGGGACTTCCAAGGAACTAGTGCGCTAACAGGAAGCGAATATAGTTTTTCCAATTAACATTTCCAGCCCAAATCTAAAACCACTAAATATTTAGTCATTCTTCTTTTATCCATTCAATCTAGTCATATTTCCATTCCTATTATTAGCTTACTCCTTATTTTTTTCATAATTTCTCTTTTAAACTTTTGAGTGGAGGGAGAGAAATACCCATCCTAAATAAATATATGCAGTCAGAAGCATTAATATTCTCTAGAATACAGAGATTCTGTAATGTAGAGGTCCAGAATTGATCTAAATAAAGTAGTCTCCTGGCAAAAACGGGTAAATGCAGCAACTTGGAAGCATAAGGATTCCCAGGTTTCTAAGCACAAGGAAGCATAAGTACTTCACAGCCAAATACCTTGATTCCCAGGTTTCTATGCCAGAATTGGCAGTCAGCAGCCCCACCAGCCATTGTGCCCAGCATATAGGGATTAATTTCAATGATTTTCTTCACAGATTGAGATGCTGCAAAATATTACAAAGAAAAGATCATATTTCTTAGAGGACGAGCCAAATAAAAAGAACTGCAACAGATCAAGAAATAACACTTTGAAGAGTATTTGGATCATCCAAACGAAATAGAAATATAATTACCTAAAATTTAAAATTCATATTCCTTCAATGAAGAGATTGACAGTCAAATATGACACATACAAAAATAAAACATATACAGTACATGTCTCGTGCAGCACGTCCATAACACAACCATCTAACCAACAACAACATACCTAGTAAATTCCCACAATGTGGGGTCTGGGGAGGGTAGAGTGTACGCAGACCTTACCCTCACCTTGCAAGGTGATAAGGCTGTTTCACACAACCATCTAACCATTGAAGCAAATTAAAGTTTTCTTTTTCTGATTAATACAAATCAGATTGTTTCCCCATTTATCTAAACCACAATGCTTAAGGTACTAATTCCAAGTTCTAGCCATTGTACAAATAACTATAATGACATTGACAACATACCCCTACTCAATAAGGTGTAGCATATAATATAGAGATATACTTGAATAAGCCACTGAGAAATTCTTTTGTAGAACGTGGACATTTTATAACCCGATAATATTTGATGCTGAAACCGGGTAAATACAGATTCACTTGCATTAGAAAAACTCAATCATGAAAACGATTAGGTCTTGGATGCCCCTTGGACCATTGATTATGGTTAAATCAAGTCCATATCATTAATTTGGCAAGGACGCAAGGAAGTAACTTCTCTTGGCAGCAAGATCACAAGATCCATAGACAAATGGATGGTCATAACAGTAGCAGAGTTGAAAATGTAATTAAAGAATTTCTTCACATTGGTTATCATAAAGAAAACAGTAATGAGCAAAAGGGTTTACATATATATCCTCCCATGCTAGCCCGAGAATCAGCAGCAACCATGACACCTCCTTTAAAAATGAAAGCAAGTGTTGTGGTTCCCTTCGCAGGCTTCACCATTTGGATTGCTTCTTTTTGAAAACCATCAAACTGAAAGAACACAAAGGATAGACAACGGAAACACAGTTAAAGTTTTAGGACTCGATAAATTCCCAATAAACTGAATATAATTAAGCACATAGAAAAGTAGGAAGACTCACATTAGCAGCATTAGGAAGCTGGAATGAAGGAGAACTCGGAATGCCATCAAACAGCTCAGAAGCCTCCCCTCGAAGTGGCGCACTCGGTTCAAGTCCGCTAAAATCGATCTTCATCATTGATAACCTTTAGCTGCAATAATTGATAAATCAAATACATTTTCATTCTGTAAATACTTGACAATCTCGGTAGACCAAAAAAATGATTAATATTAAGAGAACTTAACTATCAAAGTTCTCTGACGTACTAAATTTAACTCAGAGGCCTTTAGATATAGCCTCATTGGGATTAATGGGATAACTTGAACCAACTAATATCAAATGCTTATATTTCAGAGTTAGAAACCAAAAATGGTTGAGGATAATTGGAAGGTCGGGGTATAATGATTAATTCCTTAACACGGACAAACCTAAAGAGTATCTACCCTATCAGTTTGTTTTCGACGACCATGGTATTTGTGTTCGCTTGTGTGTACCTCGACTAATTCCACGGGTACCTGCTACCTTGCTACCTCCCACAGCACAGTTACTGAGTAACTTTGTCCACCAAGGCTTGGACATATGGAAAGAAACAACCGAGTGTTTTGCCTCCGGTTGGATTTAAACCTAAGACCTCATGGTTCCCAACCTACTTCTTGACCACTACACCACATCCTTGTGTGCTTACCCAATCAGTTTATTCAAAATCCAACTACAGGTACCTGTGTCTGTATTAAGCCTGAGTTAATAGCCTGAGTAGAGTAGTGTAACTTGCTATAAATAATCACTTAAAAATATATATATATAAAAATTCCTCTAAAGCATCCATATATATAATTGTTTTCATAAATGACTTGAAATTTATCACTTTCATCACAAGTGCTGAAAAAATAAAAAATCATCACAAGAGTTTCCTCTTTTGTGGCAGTATTCTCTTTTTCTGTTCTTCTAAGCTAAGTTCTCAAAACATTGCTTACTAACACCCAAAGGCATCTTAGTACACCCCAAAAATTCAGCATCATTATAACATGGCAAGCAAAGGAACCTGCTATAATTGGTTAAACTATTTGTAAAGATTTTTCTAAAGCATCAACATATATATACTCCGTCTGTTCATTTTTACTTGTCCATGTTTGACTTGGCACACCCCTTACAGATCAATAAATAAAATGACAATTTTACTACCTCTAATTATTATAAATCATCTACATTATGCAGCCACTAACAATTCCTTGAAGTTTCCAACCCATTAATTAATAATAAGGGTAAAATAGGTATGAAATGGCAAATTATCTCTTGGTTCTCCAAATTGAACAAGTAAAAGTGGACATCTATTTATAGCATACTGGACAAGTAAGAGGTTGTTTGGATGGGCTTATGGCTTTTGGCTTAAAAACAAGTGCTTAAAAACACCTTTTTATTTTACACAAACACTATAAAAATGCTTAAAAGCTATTTTAGCTTAAAAGCAGCTAAAATAAGCCAATCCAAACAGGCTCTAAAAATGGACGGAGGGAGTAATTTAAATCCTTTCATAAATGACTTGAAAGTTATCCCTTTCATCCAAGTGCTGAAAACTCAAAAGGAACACAAAAATTCCCTATTTTATGGCATTATTCTTTTTTTCCGTGCTTCGTAGAGAAGTTCTTAAAACATTGCTTACTAAATCCACCAAAAATTCAGCCCCATTATAACATAGACAAACAAAGAAAAATTGCATATTATCATGTAAAAATATCACTACTGGAGTGCACTTAGTAAAGTCCGTAGATGCAATACATTCACTACTCCGTGCCAACTTAGTATAAACATATAATTTGAGAGAAAAAAAAATCAACTATATATAGTTCGAGTCGAATATAGTAGACCCGAACAACTGCATTAAGCTTAAATCGCAAAAATTAGGGAACATACAATTAAACTAGTATAAACATGTAATTTTTTGGGGAAAATTATCGATTATATATAGTTCGAGTTGAATATAGTAGACGTGAGCAACTGCATTAAGCTTAAATCGCAAAAATTAGGGAACATAAAATTTAATTAGTATAAACATATAATTTTTTGGGGAAAATAATCGATTATATATAGTTCGAGTTGAATATAGTAGATACGAGCAACTGCATTAAGCTTAAATCGCAATAATTAGGTAACTTACAAATTAATTAGTATAAATATGTAATTTTTTGGGTGGAAAAACTCAATTATATATAGTTCGAGTCGAAGATAGTAGATACGAGCAACTTCAGTAAGCTTAAATCGCAAAAATTAGAGGACTTACAAATTAATTAGTATAAGCATGTAAATTTTTGGGAAAAATAATCGATTATATAGTGTTCGAGTTGAATATAGTAGATACAAGCAACTGCATTAAGCTTAAATCGCAAAAATTAGGTAACTTACAAATTAATTAATATAAACATGTAAATTTTTTAGGAAAAATAATCGATTATATATAGTTCGAGTTGAATATAGTAGATACGAGCAACTGCATTAAGCTTAAATCGCAAAAATTAGGGAACATACAATTTAATTAGTATAAATATGTAATTTTTGGGGGAAAATAATCGATTATATATAGTTCGAGTGAATATAGTAGATACGAGCAACTTCAGTAAGCTTAAATCGCAAAAATTAGAGAACTTACAAATTAATTAGAATAAACATGTAATTTTTTTAGGAAAAATAATCGATTATATATAGTTCGAGTTGAATATAGTAGATACAAGCAACTGCATTAAGCTTAAATCGCAAAAATTAGGTAACTTACAAATTAATTAATATAAACATGTAAATTTTTTAGGAAAAATAATCGATTATATATAGTTCGAGTTGAATATAGTAGATACGAGCAACTGCATTAAGCTTAAATCGCAAAAATTAGGTAACGTACAATTTAATTAGTATAAACATGTAATTTTTGGGGGAAAAAAAACAATTATATAGTAGATGAAAGCTAATGAATTAAATTTAAATCGGGAAAATTAAGAGAACTTACAAATTAATTTTGGGGAAAGAGATGGGTGAAGAATTCGCCCGAGAAATATGAAAGAGCAATTTAGAAGTGGTATTAACTTGTTGAAGAAGAAATATTGATGAAGTTGAAATTGGGCTGAAACGAATTGCAATTTGGGCCAACATTTGGTTGTTTTCCATTTGGGTCATTTGCACGTTTGGCCTATTTTGTGTGGATAGTTTGTACGATTGACCTTCATACAGACTGGTCTTTAATTTTTGTTTCTCAATTCAATGGTCTTTAATTTTTATCTTTCGCTTAAAAAGTTGGCTGAAAATATCATGAGATTTTGAGTTTGAAACTCAGTGGAGTAAAAAATAATAATATTTTCGCAAGGCATAGGCCTTAAGGCAAAGTCTGCAGCATAAGGCAGACATTTTGCAAAAGTCTTGCCTTGCGATGTTTTTTTTTTTTTTTTTGTGAGCGGGGATTCGAACCCAGAACCTCGGAATATTTTCAGCCAGCTTTTTAAACGAAGGAAAAAATTTAAAGACCAGCAATTTGAGGGGGGGAAATTAAAGACCACCCCAAAAGAAGGACAATCCGCGCAAAAACAAAAAGATTTTGTGCTGGTCTTTAATTTGGGTCACTGGCACTTTTATCCCTATTTTGTGCCGGTCTTTAATTTTTGTTTCTCGTAACAAACAACTTTTCCGCCGTGCTTAACTTTATATTTTTGCATCAATATTCCACAAGTTATTTCTTGTATTCTTGAAGAACTTATGCACCGCTAGATAGAAGTCTGGTTTTGAAGAGAAAAAATTAAAGACCAGTCTGTTTGAAGGAAAAAGTCCAATTTTTCCTTTAATTTTTGCTCCTCAAATCCAGACAAATTTTTCGCAGGTCATAAATTTATATTTTCACATCATAATAACTCACAAGTTATGCGCTCTGTCCTTAAGAAACTTACGCCAACTACACCTTAGTCTGATTGCAAAGGGCCAAAACTAAAGACCAGCCCATTTGAAGGACAAAGATTAAAGACCAGCCCATTTGAAGGGCAAACCATGTAATTTCTTCTAGGGATAACTACATGACATAACAAACATATAGTGGGTATTGATATTTAGTAGCTATAGTTTAACTTAATTACTTCTCATAGCAAACATTTGTGTATTAATGACATTTAGTAACTATATATATATACACACAAAATAGAATACCCATCAAACTATTCACTTCCAACCCAACCCTCCCATCTCTCTCCCCCCTCTTCTCCCCACTGCTCCGCCGCCGGCCACCACCGACAACTGGAGCTCTGGTGAAATGCCGTGCCCCTTCACCACCGTCACTTTGCACACCACACCCACACACTTTCTTCACACGTAGGTACCCCTTTTTCCTTTCTTCTCGGTGCAAAAGGAAAAAAAAACTCAGATCTACGCCGGAAAAGAGCCAATACCGACGGATCTGAGCATTGTTGGAAGCAAAAAAGAAAAAAAACTAAGATCTATGCCGAAGAAGAAGAAAAAAAACTCAGATCTACGTTGGAAAAAAAATGTCCAGATTTTTGCTGTATTCGCCGAAATTTTTTCCGGTCAGATCTGGAAAAATTCCAAATTTTCGCTTTATTTTGTTTTATATTTACCGTGTATACAATGTTTTTCGCTTGTATTTGTGGTATACATACCGGAAAATATGACGTATTTGTTAATTTTTTGGTGTATCTATGTTGTATACAGTATTTTTCACCTGTATTTGTTGTATACATACCGGTTAATATGGCATATTTGTTAATTTTTTGGTGTATGAATGTTTTATACTGTATTTTTTGCCTGTATCTGTTGTATACATACCGAAAAATATGATGTATTTGTGTAATTATTGGTGTATATGTATTCAGTTTTTACTCGTTGTATTCATGAATACAACAAGCCAATTTATGAATACAGATAGTTATTTCATGAATATAGTGGAAAAAAATTGTTGTATTCATGAATACAGCTAAAAAAAAAAAAATTGAATACACACAGTGGGAAGCTAGGCCCGATTTCTTCTGAGAACGTAAATATTGAAACATTAGCTATGCGAGTTTGATTAAACCCCAAATGTTTGCTATTTATGTAAAATTCCCTTTCTTCTATCCATTTAAGTGCTTACATTGGGAAAATTAGAGAACATACAAATTAATTTCACCGGAGGAAGAATTCGCGGAGATAGATTGAAGAGCAATTTTGGATTGGGATCAACTTGTTGAAGAAGAAATACTGACCAACTTTGAAATTGGGCCGAAACGGATAGCAATTTGGGCCAAAATTTGCTTGTTATCCATTTAAGTGATGTGATAGAGGAGTTTGGGCTTGTACCATAAAAAAAAGGCAAACTTACTCAAATATGCTACCTTATTATAGTTTCCTACCATTTGTAGCTAACCTTTTAAATATTATCATTTGTAGCTACATTTTGGCAAAATAGTGTATGTTTTCGCGTGTATTTGTTGCCAACAAATACATGAAAACAAGGTAAAAAAAAAAAAAAAAAAAACATAGGATCCTTGATTTTAGCCTTTAACGGTGGAGCTATTAAATTAGATATTAATATTTTTTTTTTGATGTATTTTAGTGATTTTTTTTTTTTTGCTTTGATGTATTTCAGTAATTTTTTTTTTGCTATAATGTATTTCTGTGTCTTTTCTTTTTATGTATTTCAGTGATTTTTTTTTTATGTATTTTATTGATTTTTTTTTTGATGTATTTCAGTGGCTTTTTTTTTTATGTATTTCAAATACACTGTGTACATTCCAACTACATATAAAGCCAAATATATTCAAATTTTCGTGTATTTGAATGGATTTCAACAAATACATTCAGATACAAGACAAAAAATTCAAATACATGGCATATACATTCAAAAACAGTGTGTTTGGCTATTAACAAAATACACTAAAAAATACACTAAAAAAATACATTAAAAAACAGTGTATTTGTGAGATGTAGATTTTTAAATGTATTTGTATTTGGCTTTTAACAAATACACACGACCATATCTGAGACACTACCACCACCAAAAGCCCTAATCCCTCCACCACCACCAAAATCCTAATCTGAGACACCACCACCACCAAAAACCCAAATCCGAGACACCACCACCGCCATGAAAAAACCCTAATTTTTCCACCACCAACAAAACCCTAATCTCTCAACCTCCACGTCATCTTCTCCGCCACCATCTCAAAATCAGTCAATCGCCACCTCCACCAACAATACACACAGTCAGATCTGTGCCATCGCCTCACCGGATAGAGTGAAAAGAGAGAGAGTGAAAAGAGAGAGAGAGAGAGAGAGGTGAGCACAGAGGGAGAGGGAGAAGAGAGAGAGGGGCGGCAGAGAGAGAGAGGGGTGAGCACAGAGGAAGATGCAGAAGAGAGAGAGGGGGGTGCGGCCATGGTGGTGGTGGTTGAGAGAAGGGGAGAGAGATTTTTTAGGGTTTTGAGAAATGAAAAATCTGAAATGGGTAGTGGTTGGGAAAAAAGAAAGATATATGTGTTTGGGTATGCATTTTTTCATATAGCTACCATTTGTAATTTAGAAAAGTTAATTAGCTACTAAATATAATTAAATAAAAGGGTAGTTAATATTAATAATTAGGTCTTAAAAGAAGCTACAATGAGTAAAAATTCCTAAAAAGAAGGTGTAAATTCTTTGATCGAGCGGGCCTCAAATGAGGCCCAAATCCTCCTCTTCCTCTTCCTCTTTTTATTTTTTATTTTTATGGCCTTTTTATTTGAAAAATTACAGTCAATTACCATTCGGTTATCTAGTTTACACTATATATATATATATATATATATATAACCAAAGTCACAAAGTGTATAGATAGTGTATACTGTGGTCATGTTTGGTAAATTAGATTGCCGAAGGTATATTTATGTAAGTTTCCCTTTATATTTTTATTTTTAGAAGAAATCAACATAACGTTCTAAATCTGAATATTGATTGATATATACACATGTGACTTTTAATACTCACGTTCTAAAAAGTTTTGTTTGGTTGTCATCAGCAATATAGGACCTTTTGTTTTTTTCTTCAAGCAGGTATCTGGACGCTTACTACAGTATTTTACAGTTATATATAACTCTAGGTTCCAACAAAATTAAAGTCACTCTTATATTTCAGATTAAACTAGCTAGCCTCACACAAACAACCTCTCATTGTACTTCCTTTAGATGAATATTAAAAGATATACATTTTGTATATCTTCCAAACATTAAAAGAAACCTTCCTTAATTTTGATTAAATGTGACTTAAAGAAAAAAAAAACATTAGGAGCTCAAGCTTTTGAAATATTTGAATTATTATTCACTTCAGACTCTTGCTGCTCTTTATTTATTACCTTACCTCTTTATTTATTATTCTCATGGCTAAACAAGATATCCCCAAAAAAAAAAAAATTATGGTGCCCTCTCAAGAAATTGACATGTATGAATTGGTCCCTTCACCAACCCTCTCTATTTTTTTAAATATAACTCTAAGTTCCAAAAAAATTAAAATTACTCCCTCCATTTATATTATACTAGCCTCACACAAGAAATGTCCTGTTTTACTTACTTTCGGTGAATCTTAGAAGATATACATTTCTTTTAAACAGTAAATGAAAACTTTCTTAACTTTGATTAAATTATGTGAGTTAGCATAAAATTAAGTAGGAGTTCAAAACTTTACAAATACTTGAATTATTCACTTCTGATTCTTATTGCTCTTTATTTATTCTCATGGCTAAACAAGATATCCAAATAAAATGTTCAAAAAAAAAAAAAAAAAAAAAAAAGAATATCCAAATAAAATATGTTGGTGCCCCCTTAAGAAGTTGATAAGTATGAATTGGTCCCTTCACCAACCCCCTATATTTTTATTTTTATTTTTCCAACTTCACCAACCCCGGCCCTCTAATGACAAAAATCTAATGACAAAAAGGTACAAATGGACAATAACTTATGTGGTGGTTGTTTAGCAAGACTTGACGAAATCTAATTAACAAGCACACTTTATTTTATTTTACCAACTTATTGCTATATTTATTTATTTTAAATTATCCATCCATAATAAAACCTACCTCCAATATGCTTTCTTAAGCCTATCTACATGACAAATCACAACATTAAATTTAAAATAAAGGTAGAAATGTCTGCTGACCGACCTTGAAAATAAGCCACTCACATTTCAAAGTTACATAGAGCAAGAAAAGATTTTTTAAAAGAAAAAGCCGATGAAAACTTCATTCTTGGTTTAGACCCAATTCATGTATTGACCCATTCAAAATTGCTATGATGAAGTCAAAAGATAGTGGGGAAATTATTCAGGAAATTGAGTTCACATACAGGTTGTGTTTAGTAAGACACAAAAAAATTTGTCAAAAAATAAGTTAATTTTTGTGTGTGGTTGTTACAAGACATGTGGTTGTTAGAAGACATTTTTCAAGAAAAATATTTTTCACTAAAAGAAGAAAAATGTTTTTTCTCAATTTAGTCTTCTTTCTTCATAATTATCTCAACTTTTAATTTCATAACTTTAACTAATAGTTACACATCATTATCGGTCTCTGAAAACACTATCTAGGTTGTTAATATTATTTTAGTTAATCAAGGCTAAGGCCCGAGCGACAGGTCCTTTTCAATATTAACGACACTTGACTCAAAAAAAACGACAGACTAGATAAGAACACAACGACAACAGTCGGATTTGATCCTCCTTGTCTTCATAAGGTTTGAAATATACCTATCATATCGGCCGAGCCGATCTTGTTCGTTGATCTTACATAAAGATAACACAAGTCAATCTATAACAAATGTTTTTCCGAAAAATAATTTTCACTCTCCAACAAAATATAAAGATATATTTGTCCGGAAAATATTTTTTCAAAAAATAAGTTAGTTTTAAGAACGTTTTTCGAAAGATGACTTTTGTCATATCGGTAGGCGGACCTATGTATACTTTAGTGGTGCTCTAGCACCTATTAAACCCGACGTAGACTAGATATAATTATATAAGAAATATATGAAATTTGGGTATAATGATTAAAAAAGCACCTTAAAAACAAATAAGACAGCTGAGTGCTCTGGTTTCCAGGTAGAACTTTAAAGGTTTGGATGACTACGCCGTCTTGTGTTCGAACCTTTGCTTTAGCGTTGGTCCGCTTCTCATATCGAACACATCTGTATTGCCACAAAGTATTGATCTTAAAATCATATATCTGCCTTTAATTATGAGTTGTTGTTTCTTGATCAAGGTAGGTAGCTTCTTATAAACATTGCCCACCTAATCTTTTATTCCGTAAGTGCAATGCAATCCACTCTCTGGGCAAGTCGTAATTAGGTAGACGTGTACACACACACACACCAAAAAAAAAAAAAAAAAGGGGGCGAAATTTGAGACAAAATCTTTAAAAATGGCAAAATTGAATGTTATGGTAAAGGGTGTAATCAGATACTATTTCACAAAATAAATTTAAACAAATCTCTCTCTCTCTCTCTCTCTCTATATATATATAAAATATTTTTTTTTTCCTAAAACCCAATATATATATTCAATATTGGGTTATGACTTGTAAATAATATTGTTTGCAACAAATATCAAAGTGATAGAGATTGACTGCAAATCGCAAATAAAATATGAAGAAACAGGAATATTTTGTTGATAAATAGTGCGAGTAGTACTAGGGGTGGGCATTCGGTTCTTTGGTTCGGTTTTTTCAAACTTCGGTTTAGCTATTTCGGTTTCGGTTTTTGGAAGGTGGACACCGAACACCAAACTAGTTCGGTTCAGTTCTTTCGGTTTCGGTTTTTTGAAGTTCGGTTCGGTTCGGTTTCGTTTTTTTTTATATGGTATTAGAAGCGATTCCATTTACACTAATTCATATTCTCAAAAGCAATAAAACATAAAATTGATAAATTGAAATCAAAATCAAACAAACAGGATACACAAGAATAAAAAACCATAACCATGATATAGGATTATCAGGTGTTATATACATAGAGTAAGACTCTACCCTCCCCAGACCCCACATGGTGGGATTATACTGGGCTTGTTGCTGTTGTTGTATATACATAGAGTAAGAATAATTAAGAAAACACAAAAAGGACGTACATTAATCCTAAAGACACATCCTAGTCACCTTCCTTTGTTAAGGATATTACAATTGTTTTTTTTTAGGCTTGTTATAATTGGATTTTTTTGGGGCTTAAACTTAATGGGCCTGGACTATTTTAATTTTTTTAAGTAATGTATTAAATTTCGGTTTAAACCGAACACCGAAGAACCGAACTCTAAAAACCGAACACCGAAGTTTCTAAAAACGTAAACTGAAATCGAAAAACCGAAAATCAAAAAATCGAATTAATTCTATTCAGTCTGATTTTTTTGGTTTTTGGTATTTATGCCCAGCCCTAGCGGGTACAATTTGGTTTATTCCCTTGATTCTTCTCTCTGATTTTCTCTTCGTAATTCGAGGGCCATTAGTGGCGTGTTTCTCGAACATACGATGATTTCGACCTCCTTGTGATGTATTTGATCGCCAGGAACGTCGGGCATTACTTTGGTATTTGGATTTGAAAGACAATATTTGGTGTCTTGTTCTCTTTGTGAATACCTATAATTTATGGGATACTCGGGATGCCTTTTCAAGAGAATATGTGTCCCTTTATATAGGCGTGAGTTAGGGGTTAGGGTAGAGCAACCAAGGGCGGATTTAGGGTGTGGCAGGGTTTTCACCCCAACACCTTCGACAAAAAATTACGCTATATATATGGGATAGATTTTTTGCGTTTATATATATATATATATATATATATATATATATATATATATATATATATATATATATATATATAGATTTTGAACACCCTAAACAAATCCAAAAAGTTAGCTCAGTGGTCCAGGATGTTCAAAATTACGTCCAACATCCAAGGTTCCATTCCCAGCATTGACATTATTTTTTATGTTTAGCTTTTTGTGATTTTTTTGAACCCCCTGAGTTTAAATCCTGGATCTGCCACTGAGAGTAGTCTCCAAGAAACCTCAGCAGATCGTAGAGTTTGAAGATGGGTTGGATCCGTCTTATAGAGTCCTACAAAATTTCGATGTCTACAAATGCCCCCTACTTCAAGGTTTGTCAAAATGTAGACTTGCTAAAACTCAAAGACGAGACTTGAACTACCCATTAAAATGGAGCTTCCATCTTTGAATTATTGTGGTTCCATAGTTGGCATATCTGATTTGTGAGAGACTATGAGGGCAGATTTGGTCCCACTAGGCGTGCCAAATTTTGTAGACAATAAAATTCAAGTCGAGAAATAATAATTAAGACAGAAAAATATCGCAACGATCGTAGTATTTGATTCCACATATGAGTGTTATAATCTCTATGATTCCTCTGATTCTTCCTTACAAATATAAATTCGAGAGCTTTTGAACGTGATCTTGAACTTGATGGATTTGATTTTGACTTGTACTTGAATTCAAGGGCCTTTGAGCTTCATCTTGATTTGTATTTGAATTCAAGGGCTTTTGAGCTTGATCTTGAATTTGATGCTCTTGATCTTGACTTGTATTTGAATTTAAGGGCATGAAGCTTGATCTTGAATTGTAATCTGGAACTTGATTATGTATTTGATTTATTAGACACGAACGCTTTGATGGCCGCCACAAACAATATTTATCCCACAAACAAGTAACTTTGAACTTGGACGCCTTGGTTTTTGAGTTGTCTTCGTTCTTGATCGTCATATATTTGAAACTTAAAGGGGAATGCTTGAATGCTTGTAGAAAACTTGTAGCGTTTGATCCACGAGCTCCCTTTGGCTTCTTGTTTTAATTCCGGCCTCTTTTCTGAATTATGAAGACCCCTATTTATAGTTGTAGGATGGAGGAGTTGTGATAAGGATGAACCCTTTTCGACCAATTAGAATGAAGTGACATAGCCATATTTGATTGGCCGGAACATGTCACTTGTACACGTGGCACATCGTCATTGGCCTTTGATTTGATTAGGCATGCTGCACTATTTTGACACCTGACGGGATCCTACTTGCTGCTTAGTTTGACTTGGGGTGCCACATCATTTGACAGGTGACACCAATTTGAGCCTCTAGAATAAGATGACATCCTGGGCTTGACAAAGTGGTCTCATCATTTGTAGCCCAAGTTAATAGACTAGCCCAATAAAATCGGATCATTAATTAAATCCATATTTATTGGACTTAAATAACTAATCAAAATTATATTAATCCACAATATTTATTTGGACTAATATCTTGAATTTATTATGATTCGAATTACTTTTGAATTTAAATTTAATAAAATTTCATTATCCACAAATATAATAAATAAATACTAATTTAAGACAAAAGGTAAAATCTTAAAATTATCATTGTCGTATTCGAATTTAATTACAATACGAATTCTGATATTAGTCGACATAAAGTAGTTACACGTACACAATGGGGGGTTTACCCAGTGCGCACAAAGTGCTCACCACAAAGTGCTCACCCGAAGGGCAGAGGCTGTGGCGGAGATTGTAGCGGCTGCGGGTTATCCTGGGATTCCAAAAAAAAAAAAGTAGTTACACGTTTTTTTTTTGTCCAAGCAACAAGTGCATATACCTATTGTCATTGATATTGAAGTTTTGGCCAAGTACGATATATTTAAATTAAGACATTTTCTTTTAGTGAAATGGTAGGTTGAGCCAATAAAGTAGTTGTGGCTTATCTCGTGTTGTGTTATGATAGAATGGATAACAACTGTTAATCGTTAATAGGAGATCTTGAGTTTAAATTTGAGAATAGGAAGAAATTTTGGTAGACGCTTTCATTTTTAATGAACTTTATATTGCGTAAATTTAAATTAATCGAGGTTCAAAGTAAATACCATACATTGAATAGTAAATTTTTTAACAAATACTTTTAGATGAATAGAGTAGCCACATCTTCAAACCCCACATTATCTATGTACTAGATGATGAAAGTCCGTCTTAAAGACGGGTCCAACACAAAAATAATCATCTTTTTTTTTTTTAGTACATGCAAAAAAGAATGATATATTTTTATGTTTAGAAATCATTTAACTTGAAACTTTCCTTTCTATCTTTAATGAAATGATTTAAATCCACACAAATATCTATGACATGTTTTAGACCACAAGTTTCAAAGATTTTTCCTTTCTTTTTTAAACTTCGTGCCTAGTCAAACGATGTCACATAAATTGGGACACAGAGAGTACCTTTTAGTAATATAATTATGAATTTTTTTTTTATAGAAAGTATTATAATTCAATTAATTGAAAATATCAATAAATTATTTTACTTAGTCCGCTTCTCCCATATATGACTTTCCTGGTTTGGTTCTCCAATTGAAAGATTTGAAATACACCTTCTCCTACCGAGTTTCGTGCCATCATCTCTTTCTACTCAACAACACTGAAAAGCGTTTTCATGTGTCAGCATCTGCTGTAGTCTTAAATTTTTAAGTATCAACTTCATTATTTTAAGAAAATATGTGTATACATTTCTTGACCGTTTATATTTCATCTTCTTGATGTTATTCCTCAGTATTTGTGTGAGACGTATGTGTCTAAACTTATACCCAAAGGTATAAGTTTTAAATCTTTTGGGTTTATGACTTCTTTAGCGATTTTTGTGTTGATTTAAATCGTTATTTAACACTCCGAATTTCTCTTCTTTAAATTTTCTCTAAACGTACCTTTACCATTTTCTGAACTTATTATCATTATTTAAATGTCCTATTTTTTTTTTGTTGCAATTATCTCCTACTTCTTCATGTGGACCCAACCTTTTTTTTTTTTGCAATTGTCTCCTAAGTGTTCACGTGGACCCCAGCATATATTATTTTTATTTTTTTATTTCTACTATTGTAGAAGAGTGGGCCTCATATTAAATTTTTTAATTTTATTTTAATTATATTAGAAGAGTGGGTGGACGAGAATCCAACCCACTCTTCTAATATAGTAGAAATAATAACAGAAGGTCAAACATGATTCAGTACATATATAAAATTTAAGTCAATGAACATAAAATTGGAGGGAACATAAGAACATAAAAGTTACACATCTCATAGTTATTTCACTAGTGTTCAGTATAATCACAACCCTATAAGAAAACACGAACTCTATTATAAAATATCATCTACGATCGTACCTGAATTACAACGGAAAATGCTCCAGCTAGCGAACAATATAGAAAAGAGTACCTCCACATTTTCGGAGAGAAAATTATTGTTAATTTCTTATGACAAAAACTTTTTTTATAATTCTACAGGAATATAACATTTCAGGAAAAGTTCTAGCAGTTATGTCTATTAGAAAATTCGAAATTTTGACATACCAAATTACAACAACAAGAAATAAAATCAAGAATTAAAGTTGAATGAACCAAGAACTTGAAACAATTTCTTAGTCCAAAACTATAGCTTCATCGAATATTCTTTTTGTCCCTGCCCACTAATTAAAGTAAGAAATAACCACTCTTCTCATTTAGATGAATATTCAGAATTAAAGAAACTTTGCTTCACTTTAAGGGAAAATTTTCACATATTCCTCAAATGTGAAATGACGTATTGCTTTTGTGTGTGATTCCTTCTCACCAACCATGCAGTTGCACACGACTGAAACTCCCCTATAAATTTCTTTGACTTGAACTATATATATTACGTGACTTAAATTATATACGTAATGATTAAAATAATATTACTCTCTACATTTAAATTTAAGTGTCTTAGTTTAATTAAATACGATATTTACAAAATAAGAAAGATTTTTGAATCTTATGGTATTAAATATGTCATGTAGAGTATCAAAATTAATATGAGTTACCAAATACAGAAATATACATTTTTCTTGAAGCAGACCAAAAAGAAATATAAGACACTAAATTGAAACGGAGGGATTATTATTATTTATCACAGACAGAACCAAAATTTGAATATTATGGGTTTGAGTTCTAAATTCTACCTCAACCCTATGTATTTATGGGTTCAAAAACTATTATTTGTATTTATTTTATAAACTTTTGCACATACATAAGATTTGAGCCAAATCACTGCGTTCAGATAAACCTGTAACTTGTTCTCTACATCTGCTTCTATTATCTATTCACTGACTTAATTTTTGTTTTGCATAATCATTTGATATTTGTAATTCATTAGTTGTCAGGTCGATTAATTCAAATTCTCATAAAAAAGAAAAAGCTATTCCTTACCAAGAATTTTCAACCATTGACTTAATTTGTTATTATTATACCTACAAACTTAAATTCTTGAATAGATAAAAATTAAAAAGATGGTTGGTGGGTTTTTTCTTGGGGGTGTTAGTGAGAAAAAGCCTACGTTGCTGCCATTCATTTTATATACTAGAAAGCGAAAGCCTGTGCTCTGCGCTGGTCCAATCACACTGTCTGAAATTAATAGTTTCAGTTGCAGCATGTTTGATTTTATTAATATGGTGATGCTTTTTTCTTATTTAATAGCCATATTAATGGTCTAACATAAAAATCATGTCATTTATAGATATAAAATCAAGAAATGATAATTAAACATATCACTAAGTTAATAACTAATAAAGTATGGTAGAGGTTTGAACAATAAATCACTTCTTGGATTTATTGGATCTTTTTAAAGTTTTGACACTGTTAGGTGATTCTGCTCTGCCAATTGCATCGGTAGGTGCCTTGAAACAAATTCCTTAGTAACCTTACCATCCCAACTATGTTGCATTCCATGTGTCTTCTTTTTATTTTTGTTGCTTCCACTTCTTTGTTGCCTAGGTGAGAGATCTCCTTAGCCACCTTATCAAAGCATATATCTAGCATAGCATCCTCATCATCTCCATCAGACATGTCATCGTCATCGCCCAAGTCAATATCATAAGCTGTAGGTGATGTTGCTTGCTGCCACATATGCCCAGGAGATGTGGTACTGGTTGTGCAAATTTGCTTAGCTAGAGGTGTAACATCACACCCTTTATGTTGCTGATTGTAGGGGTGGGCATGGTACGGTATATACTGATTACCATACCGAAGTATATAGTTACATATACAATTCATATATATTAGTATTGAAATACTAACAACTATATAATCTAGTATTAGTACAAAATTAATTATTTAGATGTTGAAATTTTGACTAATTAAACTTGATTGAAATGCCCTTTTTGTCTAATTGATTTACGAAGAGGATTGCTTGTGCTTTCTTTTGAATATTTTTACATGTGTAAGGTGTTAGCACGATACTTATTGAGACATTTCTTAAATAAATGAAGTGATAATTCTCAATTATATGAGTATATGTAAGTCGAAATGAAACAAACTATGGTTACCGATTTACCGTAAAATACGAAACCGAACTTCAAATACGAATCATGAATTAATTTGGTATGGTAATGGTATAGTATTTTTAAGTACTGAAAATAGAAATTACCATACTGAAGTTTTTAATACCGTACCATGCTCACCCCTAACTGATTGCTACCAAATGGAGTAGTCACCTGAGTTGCAATTTTTCTACTGCTCTTAGGCAGAAAAATTGATGCATTATGGTTGAGATTACTGCCCGAAATTGGTGAGCTATTCTCCTGTAAGCTTTATCTTTCACTACCATTAAATTTCTATAGCAGCTCCAGTAATTTTTTTTTTCAAGCCAACCATATTGCTTAAATTTTACCGAAATGACCAAATTGCCCTCCAAAGTCTAAGCAGGCAGGTTGACCTGCTGTGTGCTTAGTCCCACTTATAAGATAGTAGAATATGTACAACCACCTTCATGTTCTCCACGTGTCTTCAATCAGAACCGTCGTTCCCATGTGCAATCCAACGGCCGGTATTGATCTTCAACTAACACATCGGCCTGCCAAGTCCAACACTCAATGACAATGTATAATTTCCCATTCTATTTAAACACCTAACATTTGGCTCAACAAACTCAGGAAATTCAGCTTAATTTATTACTCATAAGCTTTGCAATTTCCTAACTCCAACGACCCAAGAAAAAAAAAAAAAAAAAAAAAAAAAAAAGGATAGAGCGAACGTTGATATATACATTGCACCTATAGCTCAAATATCCATCAAACATCACATATTTTTGGTTTTCCTAACCAATTGTGTACTTGATAAAAAAATGGAGTACTATGCCAATGGAAGTAGTAATGATCATACTAGTCATGATGAACAAGATTTTTGCATTAAGGGCCATCAACAACAACAACAACAAGAAGATCCGTTGAATTGGAACATGTCAGCAGACGCTCTCAAAGGTAGCCACCTTGATGAAGTCAAAAAAATGGTGGAGGAGTTTAGGAAGCCAGTGGTACGACTAGGGGGCGAGACGCTAACGGTGGCTCAGGTGGCCGCCATAGCTGCACGGTCAAGCGAGGACGTGACCGTGCGGCTATCAGAGGCGGCCCGGGCCGGAGTCAAGGCTAGTAGTGATTGGGTGATGGAAGGGATGAGAAATGGGACTGATAGCTATGGTGTTACTACTGGTTTTGGTGCAACATCACATAGAAGGACCAACAAAGGTGCTGCCCTACAGAAAGAGCTAATAAGGTAAGTACAAATTACTACAACGTAACATTATTATACATAGTCTAAATGGTCTCTCATTAAGTTTTACTTTTACCTTTTTGATTACTGTCTGGAAGAGTGAATAGAACCAAATATTATGGGGTTTTATAATTTTTTGGAATTTAAGTTATATACATAGTCTAACATAGGTCGTTTATCATGTTTATTAGATTATATAGATAGATTAACAATTATTCCATTATAATAGAAATTTAAACTTGATTGTATAAATAGTTTTTACGTCCTCTATGAATATCAAACATAAATTCATATTTTTTTTTTCTTTGTGTGGTGCAGATAAATTTAAAACTGATTATGTAAATAATTTTTACGTCATCAGGAGGTAGGTAGCTACGTATAAACAATGTCCACTTTTTCTTCTAACAAAGTTTGGTGGTCTCAACACCTAATAATTAGGAAGGCTAGCCTTCATTTCCATAAATAACTAAACAAATTAAATGTGAGAAAAAGGATGGGGGGTAAAAGTCAAGAAAAAGAAACCAGATTATTATTTTTTCATGATAATAATTTTACTCGGGTAAATTGAATTGTCGAATTTATTAATAGAAATTTATCTTCGTTAAAAATAATTGTGCTATTGCTTTCGTCGAAGGATTTTTTAGTTTTCCTTATTTAATGCAACAAACAGATAATTATGAAAAACAGGAATAAAAGTGGGTGATTTATTTATTTTTATAAAATAGTGGAGTTGTAACATAAAAAATAAAATGAAGTCCATATTACTAATATGTTAGGTGTGTCTTCATAGATTTTGAAAAGTAGTTGTAGACACGTATAATGCAAATAAAAAGAAACATTTTCTTATTCCTTTTAATTTATTACTAATATTTAATTTACTCAATTTATTTTTACCCCAAAAATAAAATTCTTAATTAATCTAATAAAGTTTGGAGGGTGTGAACATGCCACGTGAATTGAGCAAGTGCACTTGACAACATGAAAGTCTTTATACATTATGAAGTAGTTCAATAGCTGCTTTTTTCGTTTGCTTTTCGTTTGCATAATAAATGATAGCTGCATATTTAGGTCTAATTTTTTGCCTAAAAAAGGAGGCCTTTAATAGATGGAACATCTATACCTATTTCATCCATAAATTTGTTAGGTTAAAGTAGTCCATGCTAATAATTCATAATCCAATCTTTCGCTGGAAATTGTTGGAAATTTATATTATATACATAAGGTGAAATTATTTTTTATGTATATATAGTAGATGTTGAATCTCTTTAGCTTTTTTGTAATTCTTTTAGTGAAAATTTTGATACTGCCGTTGATCGTACCCCTTTGAAGGTTTAAAATGTTCTAAGACGGGCACTTTTACTAAAATTTAAGGGAAAACATTTATTCGTAGTGTTTCAATACATTCATGCTCACCGAGGACATGACCTTAGATAGGAGGTTGTGGAGGACTCAGATTAGGATAGAAGGCTAGGTGGCTTACCCTTTCACCATAGTAGTTGCAGTTTTGCTCATTTGTTTATTGCCTTTTGGTTTATGCATTTGATTGCTGCTTATATTTGTTGGGCCGTTATACTTGGATTATTTTATTTATCTATAATAGTTAATGCTCCTTTCATTCCGGACTGTTCTACCATGGCTTTCTCGCTTTTGGTATTCGTGTTATCATATTGTTTTCGGTATGCTTGGCCCTATCTGACCTTTTGTCTTGTTTTCCTCTTGTCTTCCTCTCTCTTCCTCTCTTGAGCCGAGGGTCTTTCGGAAATGTACCGCCCTGCCTTTCAAGGTGGGGTGGGGGTTAGACACTCTACCCTGTTCTCTCTCTCCACATGGTGGGATTATACTGGGCTTGTTGTTGTTGTTGTTGTTGTTTCAATACATTCATCCGATAATTTTTTCCTATATTTGATTGGATAGGACAAATTCAAGGTTTGGTTAGAATTTGTAGAATTTTTGTACGTCAACTTAAGCTTGATGATTTTGCTAAACGGAATTTCAGGTTCTTGAATGCTGGAATCTTTGGCAATGGGACAGAGTCTTGCCACACGCTGCCACACTCCACCACGAGGGCGGCAATGGTAGTGAGGATCAACACCCTACTTCAAGGCTACTCTGGCATAAGATTTGAGATTTTGGAAGCTATAACAAAATTGCTCAACAACAACATTACCCCGTGTTTGCCCCTCCGTGGCACGATCACAGCGTCTGGTGACTTGGTACCACTGTCCTACATTGCGGGGCTTTTAACGGGCCGGGCCAACTCCAAGGCCACCGGGCCTAACGGAGAGTTGTTGGACGCTGTCAAGGCGTTCCAACGGGCCGGTATTGACACGGGCTTCTTTGAGTTGCAGCCCAAAGAAGGGTTAGCTTTAGTGAATGGCACTGCTGTTGGCTCTGGCTTGGCCTCAATGGTTCTTTTTGATGCCAACGTTCTTGCTATACTTTCTGAAGTTTTATCAGCAATTTTTGCTGAAGTTATGCAAGGAAAGCCCGAATTCACGGACCATTTGACACACAAATTGAAACATCATCCAGGCCAAATTGAAGCTGCAGCTATAATGGAACACATTTTAGATGGAAGTTCCTATGTGAAAGAAGCCAAGAAAATCCATGAAATGGACCCTTTACAAAAGCCTAAACAAGACCGTTACGCGCTTAGGACATCTCCACAATGGTTAGGCCCACAAATCGAGGTGATTCGATCGTCAACTAAGATGATTGAGAGAGAGATTAACTCTGTTAATGACAACCCTTTGATTGATGTATCAAGAAACAAGGCATTGCATGGTGGGAATTTCCAAGGGACACCAATAGGTGTGTCAATGGACAACACAAGGCTAGCACTTGCCTCAATTGGTAAACTCATGTTTGCACAATTCTCAGAACTTGTCAATGACTATTACAACAACGGGTTGCCTTCGAATCTCACCGGGGGACGGAATCCTAGCTTGGATTATGGATTCAAAGGTGCTGAAATCGCAATGGCCTCATACTGTTCCGAGCTCCAATTTCTTGCAAATCCAGTGACTAACCATGTACAAAGTGCTGAACAACACAACCAAGATGTCAACTCATTAGGCCTAATCTCGTCAAGAAAGACAGCAGAGGCAGTTGACATATTAAAACTCATGTCAACCACTTATTTGGTAGCGCTTTGCCAAGCCATTGACTTGAGGCATTTGGAAGAAAATCTCAAGGCCACAGTGAAAAGTGCAGTGAGTTTAGCAGCCAAGAAAGTGTTGTTCACTGGCCAAAATGGTGAACTTCACCAATCAAGATTCTGTGAGAAAGATTTGCTCACAATTGCTGATAGAGAATATGTTTATGCATATGCTGATGATTGCTGCAGTGCTAATTACCCTTTAATGCAAAAGTTAAGACAAGTCTTGGTGGATCATGCATTGAAGAATTCTAACACTGAAATCTTCCAAAAGATTAGTGCATTTGAGGAAGAATTGAGAGTTGTTTTGCCTAAGGAGATTGAGAGTGTTAGATGTGATTTGGAGAATGGAAAGGCACCTATTGGTAATAGGATTAAAGAATGCAGGTCATACCCATTGTACAAGTTTGTGAGGGAAGAATTAGGGGCTAACTTTTTGACAGGTGAGAAAGTTCAGTCTCCTGGTGAAGAATTTGACAAAGTGTTCACAGCTATGAATGAAGGGAAGTTGATAGATCCATTGCTTAATTGCTTGAAGGAATGGAATGGTGCTCCTCTTCTACTTCGCTAAGAGAAAAAAGTTATGTTGCTCGAGCTCTGACTCTTAAGAAATGCCACTGAGTGCGTGTCGGATCCTCTAAAATGATGCATTTTTGGAGGATCCAATACTAATGCGAGCAACATAGGAAAAAAGTGGGGAAAGGCGATAAAAAGGATATTGTCTTCACAGAGTTGGTACATTACTTGTTAAGTTATTTTTCTGGTTTTGTGGAACTTTTTTTTAATGGTTTGTATGAATATTTAATTTGTGAATCTTTAAACTTATTGATAATATTTTGTATCTTGTTCTTAAGCAACTGTATTTTAAATTTTTGTGGCTTCCTTCAAGAAGAAAATGTTGTATAGAGATTAAGAAAATCGACTTCAACAAGTTAAATATCTTTCATTGTCCCCGCACTTTTTGGTTTAGGTAGCTAATTGTTTTGTTTTGTCCCTTTTGCTCTTTAGTTTGTGGTCATTAGTTTGATTATGCTGGCCCTATTGCCTCATGATTGTTGATAAGACAGATAAATATAGTAATATTTGGCGACTAAGTCTTTGTTAGCCAACAAATCCCCTTCTTGATTTGTCATTGAGTTGGGAGGAGGTTTGGTAGGTGAGGAGAGAGAGTGAAAAATGATCTAAATTTTTGGCACAACTTAATCATGAACTTTTTGACAAAAAGTAGGTAAACATAACATGAAAGAAACTTAAAAAACAAAATGTCCTAATCCATAGTACTCATTTATCTTGAACTTTGAATAAGAGAAATGGTCAAATTTTGAGAGTAACAAAGTCACCTTCTTCTTTTTTTGTATCACAGAAGTGCTACTCAAAATGTCATTTTTTTTCCTTTTGTATTAGAAAAGTCATAAGTATATGTTTTGCCAATTCAGTCAAAAGGTCGCTCAAACTATGTAGGCGTTTGGACATGCGGTTTGAAACCATGAGATGAAACCAACGTTTGGACATGTATTTCATCTCATGGTTTCAAACCATGGTTTCAAAAATTTTAAATATAAAATTTGACCCATAAGTTTATATTTTATAAAAAGAGACCTATAAGTTGATAGATATTTTTAACAATTACTCCCACTAACCATTTACCAACCTCATTAACTTCCACCAACCTTTATTCATGTCTACCAACCTCATTACTATTCATGTTAAATTTTCGTTTTTATTGAACTAAAGTTTGATCAATTGATGTTGAGTTTTTTAGAAAGGCCTTTCAGTAGCGTATTAATTTTGTTATGAACTATGACTTGCTCATTTAGTAAGATTGTATAAGAATTGAGAATGTTTTGATAGTTTTCACAACTTGTGCGGTTTTTATGTCTATAAGAGAAGATACAACTTAAGATATCCAAATTGCATGTCCAAACATAGTTTTGGTTTCAAAACATGTCCAAACGGCTCCTATGTATCTAGTCACTTTTTAATGACGTGACACCTGATTTTTACGAGAAAAAAAAAAAGAAAAAGAAAACACTGAACCCCGCCCATTTTAATCAAAAAACCCCCACTCCAACCCAATATCTGACGTGTAAAATCTCTTTATATGCTAAACAAATGCTCGAATAATATTTCAAAAAGAATTTTTCAAGAATGTTCAAAAAGAGATAATCAAAATGACTTTTTTTAAAAAAATTACTATGTGACATCAGTGATTTGCTGGGTGATTTCAGAATCAGTACCAAAATAGCAACTACGTAAGCGGAGGATATTGTGATACACGTATAGCACAAAGGGTCTCAAGATTGATGACAATTACAATTAACTACCTAAGCTTTGGTGGCGTGCGCACTCAATGAGCCGTAAAATCGCAAGTATTTTTTTTGAAATTGATGCGTATAATTAAAGGATGTGACATATTTTATGTGTTTAACTTAACTACCTAAGATTGATGCGCACATATTTTATGTGATTAACTTAACTACCTAGTAGATGAATGAAAACACACGCAAAAAAAAATCTAAAAATTTAAACCAAAAGTGCTTAATTGGAACATTTTATTAGAAGTTAAGGTGTTCAATTGAAATAACGCTTAGATCTAAATGGAATATCCTGACAAATTTACCGGGTTACTTATGTATTAAGCCTAATAAAATGAAATACATGGAGTAATTATATGGTTTAATACATTCGTTACTCTTTCAACTTGCACAAAATTCCTTTTACACATTTTTCTTTATAAATATTCTTTTACACACTTCAATTTGTAAATTCGTGTCTAAAAACACCTCGAATAGCGTAAGACTACTTTTTTTGTATTTTTATGTAAATCATGTATAGCATGTAGTAACACTCACGATACGATATGTCGTAAGGTTTTTAAAAAAAGGAAAATGTTTAAAAGTCAATTACTATCCCTTGTCAAACAAAAATCAAAATTTTATTCCTCTTCCTTCATTTCTTTCCCAACAAAAGTGGTGAAATCAAGATGAGAGTAAATTTACAAGGAATTTAAAAATAACATTATCTAAAGGAATTTCTTTTTTTGAAATATTGTCTACATGCCACCAAATATTGGTTGTTTAGGATATGTGGGAAGGAAGTAGATAAGGAGATAATAATGGATTACCTTACCTACATGCTATAAATCGATCGACACACAATTCTATTCTAGTCTCAAAACTTACTAATTTTTCAAAGATTAAGAAACTAACTAATTGCAATGGCAAAAATTAAGAATTATTTTTTCACCACTTTGTTTCTAATTTGCATGCTAGTTGTGTTGATACAAAATGCAAATGTAGCAATAGCAGCAGAACTCTCAGATAAGGCCAAAGAATGCATGCCAACATGCCTCGCAGTTCCAGGTTCTACTGTTGCAACTTGTGAGAAAGCTTGTGAAGATTTTGCAGATCGAACTTATAATAAGCGTTAATTGATAACTTTTTTTCGTAGTTTTAACAAGAGTATGGAGAAAGGCGTCTTTCTTTTTAAAATATATATATATATATATATATACACACTTTAATAGATAGATGAAGTATATGCAAAAGTCCTGATATTTTTGTATGTGGAAATTGTGAGTTCATGTAGGAAAATATGAATAGAAGTATGGAATGTAACCCCTAGCTAGACCAATTAAATCAGTGTACCTTGTAAATATAATGTGCTGATATGCTCTTATGAAATTATAATTTTCTGGTGAAATTATAATTTTCTGATATTCTTCTCACTCTATAGATTACAATAGTCACAAGAATGATCTATTGAATTTTGTTAATTGCATCTACATTACCATAGATCTGCAAGAATTCTTTCAGTCTCAACATGTCAAAAATTTCATCTCATATCTAAAAAATTCTATAAATAATTCTACATTACCATAAGAACATTATTTGCAAGAAGACTATCTGAGGCAACAACCGCTAAGTGATGTCTTTTATCTACCTAAGCCTTGATTATTCGGTACTTATACTTACGAGGGGTAACACATACCTAGTGAAAGAGCTATGGTATGTACAAACTGGCTAGAATTTCACCATTATAATAAAAAATTAAAAAAAAACTTAGAAATTATCCCATTGACGGGTTTTCGCAATAGCTTATCTAAAGAATGGCCCTGGAAATAAAGTTAACATCCAAATATTGATAGTTTCAAGTGACAGGGGCTGAATTAGGATTTAAACTTGATGGTTCCACTAGTAAAATTATTAGCACTGAGCTCATTGTACTTATAGCATTCTGGGTTCGGATCTAATATCGTTGGAATTTCAGTAGATTTTCACATATATAAACCTAGGTCCTGCATCGAAAATACAGGGTTTAGATGAACTCGTTGCCAATGTGCTGCATCCACCCTGCGCAGTGGGCTTATATCAGCTATAAGACATAACGATCCGTGTAACGGCTGTCTTTCGACTATCACAAGCAGCAACCAGAGAGGATATTGACACGAGGAATTCTACTTTCTACAGCTCTAGTTTTAACCATAAGAAAAGATCCAGCAGATATAGTTCAAACCGAGTGGCAACCTCCACTAAGTACTTCTTTTGTTCCTTGATAAAGTAACTGTATTATTCGATATCGTGTTGTAATTTACAGAAGTTTGAGGGATCAATCCTGTTACAAATGAAGAGGGCTTATAAACTTGAAGATTCATCTATATCATTTACATAGTGAAGTCTACTGTCTACACCAAAAAGCTAAAGAAGTTGAATAAAATGTCTTGAAGTATATTAGTGGATGATACTTTACCTTCAAAACATCAAAGTTCCTAAGTCCAGATGATGCCGGAGTTGTATACCATGGCATTTTGCATCTGTTTAGGCGTCTTCCTCGTAAACTAACTCAGAAAGGCTTCTGTTAAAGAGATCAAATTGTTCCTGTTGAACTCTCCTGAAAACAAGTGAAATGGCATTCTTTCGTGTGGCTGCACACATTTGCTGCTTGAAAAAACAAAAGCACAATGAGCAATATTGATTACAACACTGGTAGAAATACGCCAAATAGACGTATGACAACATCCAATGCACCAACTCAAGTAGCAGATATGGAAATTTGAAACAAATGAAACTGCATAAAGCAATTAAAATAGGAACAAAAAGTATTAAGTCATCGGATTTTATCCATTTGATCTTCCTGTTCTTAAATGTCGGACTATAACATGATTAACTACGGATGAAGAGTTGCAGAAGTTCCCAAGTCAGCCAGTCAAGAGCAATCAGCTTATTCCAAGTCACTTATACAGTCTAGTTTATATAAAAAGATGACATTTTTGTTTCTTTTTGTTGCCAACACCAAGTGTAAGCTGCAACGGAGGAAAAAAGATTATATTAAGGGTTGATTGGTTTCGAGTAATACAAGTTAAAAGAATTAATCTTAAATGATACAGTAGCAAATTTTAAGTAAAAGATTCTTGTGCAACTCATTGCTTCATTCCTTTTCTTTTCTTTCCATCAATTAACAAATATGTTTGAACTTATAGTAACCAAGCATAGATGTTTAGTACTCAAAAGGTATAACACTCATTGTAAAGATAAAAAAATTACAGCTAATAGTCTACGTTGCTCGAACTCTTTAAAAATGTTGACGGGTGCGTGTGCATTTTTGGAGGATCTGACACGAGTACGACAACATTTTTGGATAGTCCGAGCAACAGAACTATAATAATTTAACAATAGGAATTTTTACATGGTGTAGCTAACATGTAAGAGGTATTTAAGTATAATAACTTACACTTTAATTTTATTTACAAACCGTAACTAGAAAATATTTGTAATTACAATTCGTAGCTATGTTTTACCTGGTTCGCGTGTATTCTGATGTATTCATATACACAGTCCAAAATTTGACTGTATGTATTTGGCTGACTATATTTTTAGGCAAACTAGATGTATTTGACCGTACGTGTTGTTTGACTGATCTATATACATATGTATTTGGCAAACTATATTTTGGCAAAGTAGAGTATTTGACTGTCTGTGTTGTTCGACTGATCTATATACATATGTATTTGGCTGATTGTATTTTTGAAACTGTGTATTTGATACGCTCGAATACATGCGAAACAAGTAAAAATAACTACAAATTGTAATTACAAAAACAATAGCTACAGTTGGTTAGAAGCTTAAAAACTATATATGTTTATGTAAGTTACCTATAAAGTAAGCAAAATCATTTCACAGCATAATCATATCACTCATTTAGCACCTCCTGTTTGTTCTAATATTTTCATACCCATCTCACCATCCATCACAAGTTTGTTTACACTTTGCACTAGAATTCATAATTTGGAGCTGGAGTTAACGAGGAACCATTGACCTGTTGAGCAATAACCTTTCCACATGTGACTTTCAGATCACTAGAGTTAATCCATTCCAAAAGAAATGATGAGTACAAGGGTGGAAGTCTCCAACTCCCTTCAAAGACATCATTTACTCAATTTTTTTTTTACATAAAAGTTACAATTGGAAATCTGACATAAAATGATAAGTACAAGGGTGAAAGCCTCCAACTTTCTTTGACATCATTTAATCAATTTTTTAACATAAAAGAGTACAAGGGTGGAAGTATCCTACTTTCTTTGACATCATTTACGCAATTTTTTTGATACAAAAGTTACAATTGGAAATTGCATAAAATAATTTGTAGCAAAAAGTATTTTAAAAAATAATGTAGACTCCCCAACCCCAAGAAGGTGAAATAGTTAATCTTTCATATAATGAGAGGAAGTTATGAAAAATCTGTTACCTTTAGGATATTTTAATGAAAGTGTATAATTTTCAACCAATAAGGAGAAGAAGAAACAAGCGGTTAGTCTTTATTGAGTTATCATGTGACATTTGTATTGTACCAAAAAAAAGAAAAATGTGACTTTCGTCTCTATCAGCTCAAAACCCCAATCCAAGAAAGTGACACCACTAATAGGAAAAAACTTACCAACAGAGTAAAACCATATCAAAAGAAGACCAAAGTCAAGGGTGTGTTTGGTAAAACATTTTCTGAAAATATTTTTCAATTTTCGCTTGTTTGGTTGGTCTAAATTTTTGGATTTTTTTTTTTTTAGGAAAATCAGGCCTCGTAAGTTGTGTTCCACATTAATTGTCTCCCCTCACCCTCAGAGGCGTATCTAGCCTACAAGATTGGGGTTCAATTGAACCCCAAACTTTTGACACGGAGCCTAAATTTATGTATAAAAAATTCTTAAAATTGCAATAAATAGTAGATATGAACTCCTAACTTTAAAAATATAATGGGTTCAATGCTAAAAATCTTAAGATTGAACCCATAAAATTTAAATCCTAGATTCGCTTCTGCTCACCCTCCAACACACCCCACCCCTCACCTCCACCCCCACTCCCACACTCCTATCCTTCACCCATAATGTTTGCTTAGATTATATAAAATACTTTTGAGATAATATTTTCTGCTTATTCACCAAACATCAGAAAATAAGTAAGAAATTCACTTATTTTTTAGGAAAATATTTTCTAAGCTAGTGTTTCCTTATAAATTTTGGATCAGATTTTGAAAATTTATCTTCAAAAATCTGTTTGGCCATAGATTTTGGATCAGATTTTGAAAATCTACCTTCAAAAAGATAAGTTTTGGGTTTTTCGAACTTCCACTCACAAAACTTCAAATTTTTTTCAAGTAAAAATGCATGTTCAAACACAACTTCAATGCCAAAAATCATAAATTCAAAAACTCAAATTTTTAAGTTTTCAAGTTTCAACTTCAAAATCTATGACCAAACGGGAGCTAAGAAAAAAAAAACATTTTCCTTTGTACCAAACACACCCTCAATTATGCGGGAAAAAAAAAAGGAAGAGCAAACTTTATCATTACAACAATGCTCAAACAGCTCACGTCTTCCCCAACCGCCTTTCATATGTCCAATTCTAACGACAAATTACATCTCAAATTTCAAATTGAAAACATAAAATAGAACCTTATTGCTTAACTTAATTAGTTTTTCCTTTAATGTGTAAATCCAAGAAAAAACTAACCATTGAAGTTATGGAACCAAACCAACTTTGAGATAAAAGTTTCACATTTTTTTATTGGTTTTTTCATACACTTCCCCGGAGGAGCTCCCATTTTCTCCCTTGGTGACTCGAACACATAACCTTCAAGTTGAAAGTGAAAGGTACTTGCCGTCTGAGCAATCTCTTATCCCCTCTTGTCCATGGAAAGTTACATTTGGACACTAAATAAAAATCACAATTTTTTACAGCAAAAAAAAAAAAGTATTCACTCTCTCTCAATTTATTTGATACATTTTTCTTTTTAGCCTATCCCAAAAAGAATGATACGTTTTTTTATTTGATAACAATATAACTTTAAACTTTATCTTTTACGTTTAACGAGATGATCTATAACCACACAAACATCTTTGACTTATTTCAGATCACAAGATTCAAAAATCTTTTTTTATTTTTCGAACTCCGTGTTCAATCAAATTATATAACTTAAATTTTAAACTATATCATATAAATTGATATGGAGGGAGTAATTTCTACCCAACCCCAAGTAGGTAAATAGTTAGTATTTCATATCTATCTACTTCTACTATTGTTACATAAGTGGGGATAAGCACACAGGTCAGGGTCAACATGCCTGCCTGGCATGAGGGCAGTCATGGCATTTTAGGAATACTGTTACATAAGTGGGGATAAGCACACAGGTCATCAACATGCCTGCCTGGCATGAGGGCAGTCATGGCATTTCAGGAAAATCATGCATTATACTGTTGCACATCACGAAATGAAAGTTTGGACTATTAGCTTGAATTGACTATAAACCCATTGTACAAGAATCTTGGGTCCCCTTCTACGACTAACATTTGCCCTTGCTTCTGAATTTATTTCATTATTTGTCCATGTACTTTTCAGTAATTATCGCCAACTTTGAGTGCTTTTAAATGTATGATAAAAGGATCGTTTGCCTAAGGACACGTGGTCTGCCCACATAATACTTTATAACTATTGTTGTTTGAGGCAATTTTACTAATGGACACGTCAAATCTGTGGGACCCACACTGGAATTTCAAATAGCAAAAATTGGAGAAAAACAGTACAACTTGTTGTGTCCATATGTATGAAACCTACTATTTTAGCGTCAAAACAATCCAATTTACGATAATTATTAGTTTCCTAAAGTACAATAAACGTCATCTTCTGCCTCTTCGATTACTTAATGAATCACTAAGAACTCAAAGATTAGTTCATTGCATTAAAATTTTGTTATTTCGGTGTAACTTTTTAAGTGAATTTTGAATTATTTATTATACTGCTTTTGTAATTCCAATTTTCTTACTCAGATATTATTATTTTCAATTTATAGTTGTCGGCAATATCGTTCAACTCCCTAAATAGTACTTACGTCTAGCAAATTGGAAACACGGAAGAATTTTTTATGTTTTTTGAGTGTCAAAACATTCTTTTTATGTTGTTGCATAAAATGGGTTAATCAATATTATATTGGGTTTATTGTCACTTGTTTGAATCAACCATGCACCATTAAAACTCCATTTGTGTTTGAAAAGTTACTAAAGTGCAAATTTCATGTAAAAATTTATCAGTCTAAGGAAAAAAAAAATTGAACCACTAATACATATCATTTTTTATTTTTGGTCTTATATATTTTGTTATCACACAGTCGAGATATCTTGTGATTAAATGTGTACAAATCATGTAATTGATGACAAAATTCGATTACCATCCATGAATTAAAAGCTAAGTTAATGATACAAAGTTTCAGTTACACACTGCTAACACTTAGGGCCAGTTTGGCCATAAGAATTATTCACTTTTTTTCAGAATTTTTTTCACTTTTTTCTGAAATTAGCGTTTGGCCATGAAAATTCTAAATACAACTTGAAGTTGTATTCCGAAATTTGAAAAACAAGAAGTTTTTCACAACCAAAATAACTACATTTCAACAAAAAATACAATTTCAAAAATTATAGCCAAACACAACTCCAACTCCAACTCCAACTTCAACTCCGAAATTCCAAAAAAATTGAAAAAGTTTTTGGTTTCTATGGCTAAACGCCTACTTATAGTGACCCAATTTGAACATAAAATTTTCTATTAGTAAAATAGGAAAAAATAAATAGTTTATTATTTGGAAAAACTTTTGACATTAATAAATAAGACTCATACATTTAATTTGCAAAACTACTTAAGCAATTAATAATTAGTTGGGAAAACAATGCAAAATACCACTAAAATGCAAAATATTTATCTGTCAATGTCTCTTCCTAAATTAATTTCGCGTTGGCCGAAAAAATTTATCCAAATACCCCGTCGCCCAAAACCCGTACCCCGACGCCCAAAATCCTTCCTTCATAATATCATATTAATATATTTATTATACCATGATAGTATCATAAAGGACTAAGAAAACGTCTCATTAGGGAATCAACATTCTTTCCCCTTAATAATACCTAAGAAAACATTCTTATTATATTGGGCCCGTGCTAAGTTATGAAAAAAACTGTTGCCTTCAAGATATTTTTCATGAAAGGTTACACATTTCAAGTTTTCAACCAATAAAGAAAGGAAGAGAAACAAATAGGCCAGTTTGTTTTCTTGCCAACTTCTGTCTCTCTCAGCTCAAAGACCCAATCCAAGAAATTGACACCACTAATAAAAAAACTTTAGACCAAAGACTTAAATTTGCACCACAACAAAAAAGAAGCAAACTTTACCAGTTACACGTATGATCAAACAGCTCACATCTTCCCCCACCGTCTTCATATGACAATTCTAACAACAATTACGTCTCAATCTCAAACTAATTGAATTGCGAATTCAATTCTTGATTAAAGAGATATAGAGACATACCTTTAATTTTAGTTTCCTTCATGTGTAAATCCAAGAAAACACTCATCAATGAAGTTATGGAACCAAACCATACACAACCAAGAAAATCATCATCTTCTTCTTCTTCAACCACTAGAACTTCATCAAAGAAATCATCATCATCAACAACAAAAACACCCCACAATTTAATATCACCAAATGGATCAACCCAAAGTTTCATAATCAACAATAATTCTCAATCATGGGCATCATCAACAAAATCAAGTCATCATTCATTAACAAGTCTTAAAGAATCACTATTATTCCAAGAACAACAACAATCACATATCTATAACTTTCAAGAAATCCGTTCAGCTACCCAAAACTTTCTAAAAACTCCACTTTCATCCTCATCAGCTTCAACTTCATGGAAATGCAATTTACATAATCAACAAGTCGTCGTAATTCAAAGAAAATTACGACGATTAATTGAACCCGATATGCTCGTTGGACACGTGGCGATGATTTGTAAAAGTCATCATTCAAGTTTAATTCCACTTAAAGGAGTTTCTATTTCGGGAAACTATATTTATTTAGTGTATGAATATACACAAGGTGTTAATTTATCTGAAGCATTGAGAAACCCTAGAAACCCTAATTTTACTGTACTTTCAAATTGGGGATTAAGGATGCAAATTGCTTCAGATATAGCAAGTGGATTAGATTATATACATAATTCAATAGGATTAGGGTTAGGGTTTGTACATAATCATATTAAAAGTAGGAGTATTATTGTTACGGAGAATTCGTTAAATGCGAAGATTTGTCATTTTGGTACGGCTGAGCTTTGTGGGGAGACGAAAGGATTGCAGGAGGATCCGGATAGTGAAATCGGGCCGGAGAAAAAACCCGAATTGAAGAAATGTGGAAGCAAAGGCTTGAAACTTGAAGGTAATGTTTGGAATTTATTTTGAGAAAATTACTACTCTCTGTCTATTTTTGAAAATATTTACGCCACGTAGCACGTATTTTGAGTTTGTACCAAATTTGTGTATAAACACCTTTTATACAAGGTTGTACAATGCTTTTTCATCAGGTATAATGTTGTATATTGAGCTAAATGGCGTAAATATTGTCAAAAGCTGTATATTTTTGAAAATATCCCGGTTCTGCAGAACTTCTATTTGAATGCACACTAGAAGGTTTCTGAGTGGTTCAGTGTATCTTAGAAGTAGAGCATCGCTTTGCTATTTACATCGGGATAGCGATGAATCTACTGTGAAGACAGCGCTATGCATTACTTGCTTTAAATCGGTTTTCCAATTATATTTTGTTTGTTTGTTAGTGGAAATAGTCTCTCTACCTTCTAAGGTAGGGGTATGATTTGCTTACACCTTTAATCTCCGTAGACCCGACTTGGGGGATTATACTGGGCATGTTGTTGTTGTATTTTGTTTGTCTATTATTTGTTTTTCTTAAAGTGACCATCTCTAATATTTTTTTCAACAGGTACGAGAGGGTATATGGCGCCGGAGTTTCAGTGGACAGGAATGGCGACGGTGAAGAGTGATGTGTACGCTTTCGGTGTGGTGGTTTTGGAGTTGATTTCCGGTAAGGAGGCGGTGAAGTACGAATTTGATGAGGAGCGCGGTGGATATGTTAAGGTTTCGGTGATCGATACGGCGGCAAAAGCGGCAGAGGACGGCGGCGCAGGGTTGAGGGGGTGGGTGGATAAGCGGTTGAGGGATTCGTACCCGGTGGATGTGGCGGAGAAATTGTTACGGGTCGGGTTGGAATGTGTGGAGAATAACCCGAATAATAGACCGGATATGGGTCGGGTTGCGGGTCGGGTTTCACAAATGTATTTGGAATCAAAGACTTGGGCTGATAAGTTTGCTCCACTTACTGACTTTACTGTTTCCTTAGGACCTCGTTGAATAATTTCTTTTTCTTTTTATTATTTTTATTCTTCTTTATTCCTTTTTTTTTTTTTCCAATAGAAATTTTGGATATTATATACATTAACCATACTTCAAATTGCAAATGTAACAGAATTTTTGGAAAATGGGTAGTATAATGAGTTGATCTCTTTCTCCTTTTACTTCTGTGAGTCTTGTGAGCGGTTATTTATGGGCCTTGTTAGCGACCATCCTTCTTCCTTAAGTTGTCTGAATCTGATTGAAGCGAGCAGAATCTGATTGAAGCGAGCAAAGAGATAGAGGAATCCTCGCTTATAAATATGAATCGAAAAAGCAAGCCTGGATTCCTTCCTTTTAATTAGGCTCTATTTTTTGGTTCCTGGTGGCTGGTAAGATCTGATTATTATCCGTAAATCTTTGTTTTAACCATGAAGACTTCTTTGGCTAGACGATATTGGGTAATGCTTCTTTGTGTCGACTAATTTCATTCTCATAGCAAGATGACAGATGTTAATTGCGTATACAAGAAGAAAGTTGTACTCGAAAAATAGTGAAATTGCATTTACTTCATCAAAAAAAAAAAAAAAAAAAAATAGTGAAATTGCATACAAATTGTTGATAGTATCATTATTTCGCACTTTAGAGTAAAATACTTTAAATATTAGTATATTAGCAGCAGTAAGTATCTTTCGTTGTTTTCATTTTCATAATTGCTTTGAATTGTTTGCCTGTATCTAACTTTTCCTATGCCTTTTCTTGGTAAGTGCTTTCGGAAACAATCCTCCTACCTAAGGTAGGGGTAAGGTCTACACGTCTCTCTACTCCCTCCCGCACCTTCACATTGTGGGATTCATTGGGTATGTTGTTGTTGTAGCAGCAGTAAATAGATAACTATTTTTCAATGCATCAGCTATAGCTCCTTTATATCCTTTTTGCTCTACTAGGTAGGCGTTTGGCCATGTATTTTCAAACCATGATTTCAAACCAAAGATTTGGACATGCGTTTTCATTCATGGTTTGAAACCTCAAACCATGGTTTCAAACATGGATGATTTGGGATTTGAAACCATAGTTTTAACTTTTTTAAATATAAAATTTAACCCATAAGTTTATATTTTATAAAAAAAAAAAAAAACTTATATATTTTTAACAATTACCCACATCAATCATTTATCAATCTCATTAACTTTCACCAAATTTTATTTATGTCCACCAACCATCCAATTGATGTTTTATTTTTAGAAAGGTTTTCTAGTATTTATTTTGAGCCAGTTGTTATGAATTAGCGTATTAGTTTTGTTATGAACTATGACTTGCTCATTTAGTAAGATTATATAAGAATTGAAAATGTTTTGATAGTTTTCACAACTTGTGAAGTTTTTATGTCTATAAGAGAAAATACTCCTTAAAATGTCTAAATTACATGTCTAAAAATGATTTCAAACCATGTCCAAACGGGGCCTACAACTCATTTCACTATAAAGACAAATTAGAGGTTCATTTCAAGCAAAGACTTTCATGGATCTGTCACCAATCTTCTGGCTGAAGAACAAATAAAGAAATGAAGGCATCTTCATGGCCTTACCATTATAAGGTAAAAAGAATAATTCAAATACATAATAACACAACAAATGCGAGTTCCTCGCTACTACAAGTTCATTGCCTTATGAGATTCATACTCGAAAAATTCAGTGTTGGCCTGTCTAAAGGCTGCATTATACCCGTACATATCGAAATGCCTATTATCTGAAATCTCTCTCCCTTGAAGACTATCCATTGGTGGAACCCAAGGTCCTGCATTCGGGATGTTAGAGCCAGAGCCTTCTTGGTTCACGTTTTGTGAATTATTATTGTTCTGGGGCGAGTTGCCGGCTGGCCTCTTGTTGGAAGTGTTGGTTGTTGGCACAGATATAGATGCTGTCTGTTGCTGCATTTGCTGCTGATTCTTCATTGGCGACTTGGGCCGAAGAGACTCTATTTCAGGTGTTGTAATAACAAGGTGTGGTGCGCCTGGTGGTGGATTCCTTCCTCCCCCACCCTGCCAGACTTTCCCATCCCTATCGCCAAAATTCCGCACATAGGTCTGAAGTTTTGCAAAGTTTTCAGTCAGCATTATAAGACACAAAAACGTGACGAAGGTAACATAATACATGCAAAAGTAAACTATTTAGGTGTGCAAAATAAACCAAGCTTTTGATCTCCAGACAAGCATGGGAATGAGTTTATAATTGACAAAGTATTGAAGTAATACCATTGATAGAACAAAAAGGACAACAAATAGGACAGAATAACTAAGCATGTCTGATGCACGCTGGGACGTAATGCATGCTATTCTGTCTTCTCCCCCACCCCCCACCCCCAAACCAAATTTAAGAGTTCTTTTTGGTGGGCTGGGGGTGGGAAGACAGAGCAACTATATCCTTGCATAAAATCTACAAACTAAAGGAAGGGTAGCATTTTACCTCTGCACTGAAGTTTGATGAAGATAATCCTTTACCAACAGTCAACCAGCCAGATCGAATATTATGGTCTTCACCAAAGAGCTCAAGCCTTCTCCGGCCAAGTGCAAAATGCTCAATTATGCGGTACATATCTTCAGGCTTTGCAGTTGATCCTGCATAAGGTGACCAATAGCAATGCAAAAGGAGCTCAGTCACAACGCGCATTCAGTACAGAGAGATAATGCAGCATATTATGTTAAAATATCATCCATTGCAGGACAGAATCAAAAATTAGCAGAGAGAATACATGATGATACAAGGTGTCGTGCAATGGCGGAGCCAAGATTTTACTAAGGGAACTCAAAATATAAATAAGTAACTACAAGAAGAATTCAAAGGGATTCAACATGTAGTATATATATACATAAAAAAATTAGCTATCTAAACAGTATAATGTCCAGCTAAAAGGGTGTCAATTGACACCCCTTTGGACAAGGTATCTCCGTCACTGATTACGTGCATTTCATGCATCAAAGGATAGTGGTGCAACTTTTAAACTTGTGCAACTTTTAAACTTTCTGAGACAGCAATAGCTGTAACATAACTTGGGAATAGCAAACCAATCAAGGGGCCCGTTTGGCTTAGCTTAAAAAAAGCAGCTTATAAGCTGAAAACAGCTTATAAGCCAAAAAAAATAAGTTGGGCTACCCCAACTTATTTTTTTGGGCTTATTTTAAGCACAAAATGGCTTATAAGCTGCCAGCCAAACACTCAAAAAAGCTGAAAACAGCTTACTTATCAGCCAATCCAAACGGGTTAAAGGACTACCATAACTTGAACTCTAGGAGAAAAAAACTGAATACAGAATTCTGGTAAAAGCCCAGGTTTCAACTGAAAAGCATATCAAACACAACAACCAGCCCGAAAGTATACAGATGGCCGGAAAGGAAAAAGTGAAAAGAGCAATTCATAATAAATGATCTCCACCTCATCAGTCTCCCAGCCTTCACCCATCCCAGCCAAAGGAGATTGTTGTTCTCGTTTTATGAGTAAACCAAATGAGAAGAAAACACTAAAAGGAAAACCAAAAAAGCATCATTTGAACGTAGGGAGAATCCATCAACCCCCAAAAGGACAGTCTTTTCCTTGTAAGACTCAAAGAAGCACTTCCATTCTCTTATTTCACAACATTATTATCTTTAATTACAAACAACTATACATGTGTATGTGATCCATATTTTCAAATTAGAGCTGTTAGGTCAGCCTCAGCAACTTCTATCAAGTATCTTACTCACATAGGAAAACAAACAAACGGAGGTGGATGACAGAAGCAACAAGCTGTCAGTCTCTGCAACCCTATATTTCATGATTAACATTTCTAATCTGCATAAAGAAAACATAAAATCCACTCAACATTGTCTGGAATGAGAAAGAATCTACCATAAGGAGGTTCCTCAGCAATAATCACATCCGTGTCAATATTTGCATGAATTATATGGCCATCGGTACTACGACGAACAGTTCCTTTTATGCCCAAAAGGCAGTGCTCCTATTTCATGACAGGGACAAGCAAAATATAAGTTACATATGATGGAAAATGCACATATGGGAAAAGTGAGAGGACAGAATGTCATGAACCTTTGAACGCTGAAATAATGTATGGGAATCATGCCGTAATCCTGGAGTTGCATTGGTTTTGTTTGTTTTCACCCAACATATGTCCTCACATCTGCGAAATCCCCACTGCACAATGCATAGAACAATGTTTATAAATAATCACAATGACCTAGTTGAACACTGCAATCAACAGATGCTTTTTGTGATTGTGGTTGTGCTTATTGATGGTGATTGTGCCTATCCGTGTGTAAAAGAGGAAGGGGCATTAGCAGAAGGAAGATATCAAAAGCATCAGTCAGATTCATAACCATAGAGAGCAAATTGTTTAAACTGCATACCTTCTTCAGACATTGGCGCCCTTGCTCAAGCCCCACACCATCACCAACCCAAAGGAAAACAAATGATGGAGTGTCAGCAATGGCCTGAGAATAAAAGTTCACCATATTTAAGTTTGAAAAGGAGAAGCTGACAGGACAGAGTGAAAAACCAATGACTAGGCAGCCATTAAAAAAAATATATATAAAGGTATAACTGTACAAGTCAAAATAAGAATAAATTTTGCACCTGAGGTTCTCATGGTCTAAAGCAACAGTAAAAGTATTAGAGTAAAGAACCGGGCTGACATGCAAAAGTCATACCTCAATTTTGAGATTCATTATTTCCTCAAATGTCCAGTACTCCATATGGTCAGTGACACCAGGAGCTCGATGAACATATTCCTCCCATGGGGGGTCTATTAGAATGACATCAAACTTGGTCCCAAAAAACTCCGGGGACAGCTCCTGCTCATGCAGGTCACATTTGTAATACATGGGAGGCGAAGAAGATTTGACAACAATCTCATCCTTCCTTTGAATAAGTTCTCGAAGCTTGGGATAGTCCTCAACAACACTGGTAAGCTCTAGTTCCCTGATGAAATTTTGAGGCCTCGTGCCAGTGTCTACAAAATTTTGGGAGTAATCATTCTGCTCACCCCTAGAAGGAGCTCTGCCAGGTGGGGCATTAATTCGAGGAGGCACCCAACCTGCATTTGCTTTATCTTTAACCTGTCCACGACCTGCTGGTATAAGGGCGTTAAAATTTGGACCAGACATGTTAGGAGGTGCCCCTCTTCCAGGGCCTGATTGATTAAAAAACATTGGATTCCCCAAATTAGGGGGAAATCCAGGTCCAGGAAGAACAGGTGGGAGTCCAGGTGGAACACCTAGCATATTCATCTCAAGACCTCGAGCTCCAGGCCAAACCACAGGAGGTGAAAATGGAGGAATGAAAACACTAGGAGACATAGGAGGACCTGGAGCAGGTGACATGTTAGGAGCTAAAGATTGCACAGATCCAGGCGACGGCATTCCAAGTGGTCCAAAAGGTGATCCCATCATTGGCATTGGAGGTCCGAACTGGTGGCCGTCCCTTCCGGTGGGCCTCCCTCTTCCTCCTCTCCCAACCCTACCTCCTTTAGAACCTATTGGAACAGCTCTATTGAGGGAAGATGGTTCCTGGTTCCCATATGGAGGTTCTGAACCACTGCTGAAAGTTTGACCCAAGGCAGCTCGAACAGATGCATCTCCTTTCTGAGCCCTTGATTCAGTCTCATCCCTATATGAACCTTCACCTGAATCCTTTAAATCTTGACCGGATTGGCCTGACCAACTCATGTTTCTTCCCCTGTCATCCCTGGGAAGGGCACAGTTCTCGTCATCTCTTGCATCAGAGTTCTGATTAAATTCGGCTGTTCTTGCTGCAGAAGATATCGCCTCCTCCCTACCATGGTCAAATGGCCGGGTTTGGATCTCTATGACATCATAATTCTCATTTGAAATTCCATATTTCGATGAAGTTTTCAAAGCTTCTGTCCTGTTTCCATCTTTTCTACCACCAGAACGTGGCCTTTCATTGTCAATCCAACCACGTCTGGGTGTTTCCCACTCTCTGCCATGTTCATATGGTGTCTCACCTTCTTTCATTTCCTTGTCAACAAAGTTCCCTTGCCTTCTTTTCCACCCATCTTTGGAACCATCCCGAAATCTGTCTCTATCACTCCTGCCATCATCCCTTCCTTTTGATTTATCATCTCTGACACCATCTTTTTCTTGTTCTTTCCTCCGGAAAGTATCTCTTTTTTCATATTCCATCTCAATGCTTTCCGAGTCGTAACGGCGCCTTCCACTCCTCTCAGGTGTCCTGGACCTATTGCAGGAGTCCATCTCTCTCCTATTTCTCTCTCCTCCTCTGTCTTCCTCTATAGCATGCGATCTGCCTTTCTTACTCCTATCGCAGTCAATTTTTCTCTCGTCACTTTCCAGGTATGTAACATTCTTGTCTCCATTTGAATCTTTAAGGCCATCCAAAAGAACATGACCCTTTTCTGTGGTACTGTCCTTTCTTTCCAAATGTCTAGAATTCCTTTCCAGTGCATTTTCATAGTCCCCACCATATAACTTCTCATTTTTACCTTTATTTCTTGTCTGGGAACCATCAACATCAGAAAACCTTGAAGTTGATTTCCTTCTGACACCCTCATTAGCTAGGATTTGTCCTCTACCCCCTGCTTTGTCTCCATTATCATACTTGCCCCCAAGTTCTCCTTCCCGATACCAATTGCTCAACGTCTCCAATGTATTCTCCCCCTGCTTCTTCTTCGTCAATTTGGACCGCAAGTCATTTTCGGCCTCATAATCATCCTCATCAATATCAGCTTTGCTTGATCCACCAGATCTTTTCCGACTCTCAGTTCTGTCCATGTTACTTCTTCTCCTTCCATTACTATCTAAACCTTCAGCTTCTTCACTGTTGCCAGACCTTGATTTACTTGACCTGTATTTTTTCTTATCATCCCCTTCCCAGTCATCGTCAAACTTATCTAGGTCATCCTGCTTTAGATAACTCCTTAATTGTTCAGGGGAAGTCATCAAGAGAGAAATCCCTTGCTAGATTATTCTCAGCACTTCATTGAATGAATGCAATACGAGACAGCACCCTGAGAGATGAAGAGAAATGGAGAAAATGACTGATGAGCTTACATTTACATGAATATAAATTCAAGAACCAATTTATGAAATAAGAGAGAGACAAAATCTCGTAAGCAGGTTAAAATATGCAGGTTAAACAGGAGTCACACTCCAATAGTGTCAATTCAATGATGCTACTCTTTTTAACCTACCACAATCTTCCTCCGAGTGGAACCAGCAATGTGTATCACATAGGTGAGTTCACAAACCATAAGAATAATGTTCAAGAGACAAATTTCACAAATAAATAGAGCACAGAAAAAAGAAGCTAGACAACCGCCGCCTTTTTTTTTTTTTTTTTGATCAAGAATATACAAGCACCACCTTATTTCACTTCAGTCACATATATGCTTTCAATGAACTTGAGCCAACAGACAATTATCATACTGGAAATAAATCACAATCCCGTGTGCTATTCTGCTGAACACTTATAGTCCATTTGGCGTCAGAAGTACTTTTCCAAAAAGTACTTTGAAAGAGTAGCAGCTTGTGTTAGGCTAATCAATTAAAAAGCACTTTTGTCAATATTGAGCAGCAATTTGTGTTTGGAAAAGTTCCAAAAGTGCTTTTTTTAAGCTTTTGAATAACGGCTTCTGCTACTTCTCAGAAGCACTTTTTTTTTTTTTGTTTGACAATTTACTCAGAAGCACTTATTTTTCCCCTAAAAGCTTGTCCAAATACTTCAACTCCCTAAAATAATCACTTCTTTTGAAAAAAAAAATAAGCATTTTTGGCTTCCCACAAGCTTGGCCAATCAGGCTATTAACAATCAATACCTAATTACAGTTCAAGCAATCAGTTCCAACAGTGCTTCTTTTTTCAGCTTTTGAATAAAAGCTTTTGCTACTTCTCAAAAGCACTTATTATTTTCCTAAAATCTTGCTCAAATACCTCAACTCCCTAAAACAATCAATTCTTTTAAAAATAAAAAATAAATAAAAATTTGGCTTCCCAGAAGCTCGGCCAATCAGGCTATTAACAATGAATACCTATAATTACAGTTCAATCAATCAGTTCCAAAAACCAACACTACGAACTAAAAGTTCATATCTTTCCGAAACTCAATGTCTCTTCGTAAGCACTTTTGGTTTCCTAAAAGCTTGTCCAAAGTGCCAAACAGGCTATTATATCGATACGTAATTACAGTTCAATCAGTCAGTTACAAAACCAAGCACAAAAAACGAAAGTTCACATCTTTCCTAATCTCATGTATCTCTGTATGAAGACTTAATGACTCAAATAACAAAAAACAGAACATATGTACTATTGCACCGAAGACTTATAGTATGTTCGGCGTCAAAAGTGATTTCGAAAAAGTACTTCTGAGTAGCATTTTGTGCTTGGCTAATCATTTTGAGAAGCACTTTTGCCAATATTAGAGAAGTTTGCCAATATTAGAGAAGCACTTTTGCCTGACCAATGTTGCAAAAGTGCTTCCGGAAAAGGCTACTTTTTTCAGCTTGTGCGGCTACTCAAAAGCGCTTATTTTCTCCTAAAAGCTTGGCAAATACCTCAACTCTCTAAGATAGTCAATTCTTTTAAAGAAAAAATAAGCATTTTTGGATTCCTAAAAGTCTTGCGGATCCTTCCATACTAGTACGCGTAGCACTACCCTTGTAGCTTATTGACTTTTGATTCCTGTCACTATCTGTTGTCTCTTGTACTTCGATTATCGAATCGGTTTGCTGTCGTAACTGTTTCTTTTTACATTATACTATGTTATGCGATGATTTCTTTACTTCTATTAATTCTTATCTAACCTTTTTCAATTTCCTTTTCTTGAGCCGGGGGTTCCATCGGAAACAGCCTCCCTACCTTGGGAGGTAGGGGTAAGGTCTGCGCACACTCTACCCTCCCCAGACCCCACTTAGTGGGAATATACTGGGTATGTTGTTGTTGTTGTTGGATTCCTAAAAGCTTGGCCAATCAGGCTATTAACAATCAATACCTAATTACAGTTCAATCAATCAGTTCCAAAAACCAGCACTACAAACTGAAAGTTCATATCTTTCTGAAACTCAATGTCTCTTCATAAGCACTTTTGTGTTCCCTAAAGCTTGGCCAAACAGGCCATTATATCGATACCTAATTACAGTTCAATCAATCAATTACAAAAACCTAGCACCACAAACTAAAAGTTCACATCTTTCCAAAATGAACACTTTTTTAAAGAAATTAAGCATTTTTGGCAAAGCTTGGCCAAACAGACTATTGTATCGATACCTAATTATAGTTCAATCAATTACTTACAAAACCTAGTACAACAAACTAAGAGTTCATATCTTTCTGAAACTCAATGTCTCATCATATGAAATACTTAATAACTCAAATAACAGAAAAACAGAAGCATAATTCTGAATATTTAGAGCTTAAGCAATTTTGGCGAAGCTTGGCCAAACAGGCTACCAACAATCAATACCTAATTACAGTTCAATCAAACAGTTCCAAAACCAAGCAATCACAAACTAAAAGTTCATATCTTTCTATGAAGACTTAATGACTGAAATAACAACAAAAAAACACTTATTTTTTTTTCTAGAAGTTTGGCCAAATACCTCAACTCTCTAAAATAATCACTTCTTTTTTAAATTTTTTTTAAAAAAAAAAAAGCATTTTGCTTCCCAGAAGCTTGGCCAATCAGCCTATTAACAATCAATACCTAATTACAGTTCAATCAATCAGTTTAACAACTAAAAGTTCATATCTTTCCGAAACTCATTTTCTCTTCGTAAGCACTTTTGGTTTCCGAAAGCTTTGCCAACCAGGCTATTATATCAATACCTAATTACAGTTCAATCAATCACTTACACTGAGCACCACAGACTAAAAGTTCATATCTTTCCGAAACTCATATCTCTTCGTATGACAGACTTAATAACTCAAATAACAGAAAACAGAAGCATAAAAGCTGCTGCTACTTGTCAAAAACACTTACTTTTTCCTAAAAATTTCTAAAATGAACACTTTCTTAAGAAGATAAGCACTTTCGATTTCCCAAAGCTTGGCCAATCAGGGTATTATATCGATACGTAATTACAGTTCAATCAATCAGTTCCAAAACCAAGCACCACAAACTAAAAGTTCATATATTTCCGAAACTCAATGTCTCTTCGTATGAAGACTTAAAGATTCAAATAACAGAAAATAGAAGCATAATTCCGAATACTTGTAGGATTTACAAGTAGTGTTGCTTCTCAAAAACATTTATTTTTTCCTAAAAGCTTGGCTAAACACCTCAAATCTCTAAAATAAACATTTTAGCTTCGGAAAGCTTGGCCAAATGGGTTATTATATTGGTACCTAATTACAGTTCAATCAATCAGTTACAAAATCAAACACAACAAACTAAAAGTTCATATCTAATTATGCTATTACATCGATACCTAATTACAGTTCAATCAATCAGTTTCAAAACCAAGCAACCACAAACTAATAGTTCATATCTTTCCGAAACTTTTATCTATTCATATGAAGACTTACTGACTCAAATAACAGAAAACAAAAGCATAATTCCTAATACTTACAAAATTTACAACTTCTGCTACTTCTCAAAAACACTTATTTTTTTCCTAAAAGCTTCGCCAAACACCTCAAATCTCTAAAATAACATTTTAGCTTCGGAAAGCTTGGCCAAACAGGCTATTATATTGATACGTAATTACAGTTCAATCAATCAGTTACAAAATCAAACACAACAAACTAAAAGTTCATATCTAATTAGGCTATTATATCAATACCTAATAACATTTCAATCAATCAGTTACAAAATCAAGTTCATATCTTATTAGGCTATTATATCAATACCTAATTACAGTTCAATCAATCAGTTACAAAATTAAACACAACTAACTAAAAGTTCATATCTAATTAGGCTATTTTATCTATGCCTAATAAAATTTCAATCAATCAGTTACAAAATCAAGTTCATATCTTATTAGGCTATTATATCAATACCTAATTACAGTTCAATCAATCAGTTACAAAATCAAACACAACAACTAAAAGTTCACATCTAATTACGCTATTATATCATACCTAATTACAGTTCAATCAATCAGTTCCACAAACTAAAAAGTTCATATCTTTCCAAAAACTCGTATGAAATACTTAATGATTCAAATAACATCAAACAAAGCATAATTCCAAATACTTATAGAATTAAAACTGAAAATAGAAAGCGCAAAATGAAAGCTCGAAAACAAGAAGAAGTAGATCACCTTTCTATGGCGGCGCGTGACGGCGGCGCGTGACGGTGAGTAATATGGAAAGAGGGAAGATAAAAGGAAATCGGGTTTGAAGGATTATATATGGATCCGAAATTGAAAACTGTTTAACTCTTTTTTCTATTTACTAGTTAAAAAATATTATTTATGCGCTGTCGATATTAAAAAAATATTATTTATTTTCATATTATAATCTGCCAATTAAGTATATTGGATCATAATACTTTACTAAAATTTTAACTGTCGTCTTAATTCTTAATCACTATACCAATACAAAATCATTATGAAATGAAGAAAACGAATCACACAATTCCCCAATAACTTTATATTCCTTAATTTTCATAATTACATTATCGACCAATTAGTGTTATTACTACATTAGTAATATGATTTTTTATTAACTTATGGCTGAATTAATATCCATCATTTAATCATTGAAATTAAAACATTAGAATTTAATTATTATTTTTTTATCTCCAACTTGTTGCTTAAGATCCTTTCATTGGGCTAACACATTTTCTTTTATATACAACTGAAATTATAATGAAAATATTCTTTTCATATATATTTTCAACCATCAAATTTCATTTAAACTCAAATTCGAAAATTATACCAATTAATAAAATGTTAGAAATAGAATATGACTTTGATAGAACAGTGTATACCAATTATTATTTGAAAACATAGGATTTAAGAAACCTAATTACCCTTATCATACATGTAAATAGTAGATACAAACTATTGAGTTACTCGTTTCTCGATCTTCTTTCCTCTGGGTAATCCAGTCAAAATCCCTCTCAAAACTGGATTAAATAGATAAACCAAAAGATCAAAATAATATGAGCATTAGTTTAATACAATAATATTCAAAATAGTAAAAAAAAAAGTTAGAAATTAAAAAGAGCCAACTCGATTAATTAAATTTTTATTCTCACCAAAAGCATCTTGCATGTGCATGTCGCAAGTTTATTACAGTGATTTTGACAGTAACAAAGATTTTGATTTTTATTATCTTATAAATTTTTAAAATAACATAATAATACAAAATATATGTAAAATTGAAAAGTTTGTAAAAAGTTAGTGTAGGAAATATCAAAATAAAGGTTTAAGCCTACAAACATAAACGTCAGAAAGTATGTTAGGGATGAACCAAGGAATTTCGAGTAATACATCGAATGTTGATTAATTAACCTAGCGAAACCCGTATTTAACTCCAACATGGGCAGGTGAAGTGAAAGTATTTAGCGAAAAGGAATGGCACAAATGTAGCACAATTGGGAAATTTGAACAATTTTTGAGGTTGTAGTAGAAGACAGACAAATAGTCAAGTATGCCGAACCCATACAGATATCCATCTACATTAGCTCTGGTGAAGATCCTCAATTCTCAAACGATGAAGAACCTCCTCAATTTGTGAATCATCAACACATAAAGAAATGAAGGCATCTTCATGGCCTTAACATTATAAAGTAAATACGATAACAACATATCTAGTGTGATTCCACAAGTGGGGTCTGACGAGGGTTGGGTGTACGTAGACCTTACCCCTACCTTGTGTATAGTAGAAACCAGAAGGGCTGTTTCCGAAAGACTTCACATAATAAAGTAGAAAGTAATAATTCAAAAGACAATAACGCAACACATGTGATTTTCTCATTAAACTCATTGCTTTGCGAGATTCATACTACAAGAATTCAGTGTTGGTCTGTCTAAAGGCTGCATTGTAACCGTACATATCGAAAAGCCTATTATCTGAAATCATATGTCCATCCTCTCTCCCTGGAAAATTCTCCATTGGTGGAACCCAAGGGCCTTGATTCGAAATGTTAGAGCTGGAGGCTTCTTGGTTCACATTTTGTGAATTATTGTTATTTTGGGGTGAGTTCCCAGCTGGCCTCTTGTTGGAAGAGTTTGCTGTCGTCATAGATATAGATGCCGACTGATGCTGCATTTGCTGCTGATTCTTCATTGGCGACTTGGGCCGAAGAGCCTCTATTTCAGGTGTTGTAACAACAAGATGTGGGGCATCTGGTGGTGGATTCCGTCCTGCCCCACCCTGCCAGACTTTCCCATCTCTATCGGCAAAATTCCGCACATAGGCCTGAAATTTTCCAAAGTCACAAGTCAGCATTATAAGACACAAACGTAAGGAAGCAGCCTAATACATGCACACTCAATTATTTCAGTGTGTACAAGATTAGGCAAGCTTTTGATCTTCAAACATGTATGGGGATGAGATCACAATCACCAATCATTTTTTTCCTACTAAAGACGAACTATTGAAGTATACCATTGAGAGAAAACAAAGGACAATGAATGCATCAGACGTTCTAAGTTATTCTATATGCTTGCTATGCCTCATACTCGGAAAGACAGAGCAAATATATGCTTGCTATATCTTGTACTCAGAAATAAAATCAACAAACTAAAGGAGGGTAGCTGAAAAATTACCTCAGCACTGAAGTTCGATGAGGATAATCCTTTACCAACAGTCAGCCAGCCAGATCGAATATTATGGTCTTCACCAAAGAGCTCAAGCCTTCTCCGTCCAAGTGCAAAATGCTCAATTATACGGTACATATCTTCAGGCTTTGCACTTGATCCTGCATAAGGGGACCAGTAGCAATTCAAAGCTCAGCCACTGTGCATACCCAATGCAGAGAGACAATGCAGCATATTATGTTAAAATTTCATTCATTTTAGGACATAATTCAAATTAGCAGAGGTAATACAAGCTGAGACAAGATTACGTGCATTTCATGCATCACATGATAGTGTTACAACTTCTAAACTTTCAGCCGCAGACAGCAATAGCTGTTACATAACTTGGAAATAACAAACCAATCAAGGACTACCATAACATGAACTAAAGGAGAAAACTGAGGGGCCATTTAGAAGGATGTTTACCAAAGTAAAAGATAAGTTCTATAGAACAGTTATAAGACAAAAATGTGAATGTAGGGCCACTAAAGTTCAACACATACGCAAAACTGATGTCGCAACTATGTGGATGCTTAAATGGATGTGTAGTCATACAAGATTAAACAAGAATAGAACTGATCAGTGATCACATTCGCAAGAAGGTTCAAGTAGCACACATCAAGAATAAGATGAAAGAAGGTCGCTTGAGAGGGTTTGGTAATGTTCTCGTCGATGACCGGTCCATACATTTCGGTCAAGGACTACTTTCGGAGATTTATACATTTAGAAAATATTAACTTCTGATAAGCTTTTGTTTGCAATTGCATAATATTGGCATGAGATTAGTTTAAATGAAGGAGCGTGGTCAGTGAGGATTCATATAATCGACCCCAACTTGTTTGGGACTGAGGCATAGTTGTTGTTGTTGCCATAGGTCAGCCTCAGTAGCTTACTTATAACAACTGGAAAGTGGATGACAGAAGCAACATGCAATCAGTTTCTGTGAACCTATATTTCATGATTAGCATTTCTACCCTGCACAAAGCAAACATAAAATCCATACATAGAGTTGCCTGGAATGAGAAAGAATCTACCATAAGGAGGTTCCTCAGCAATAATCACATCTGTGTCAATATTCGCATGAATTATATGGCCATCGGTACTACGACGAACAGTTCCTTTTATGCCCAAAAGGCAGTGCTCCTATACCATGACAAGGAGCAGCAGAATGTAAGTTGCATATGATGGAAAAGTACACACATGGTGAAAATGAGTGGACAGAAGTTATGAACCTTTGAATGCTGAAATAAAGTATGGGAATCATGCCGTAATCCTGGAGTTGCATTTGTTTTGTTTGTTTTCACCCAACATATGTCCTCACATCTGCGGAATCCCCACTACAGAATGGAAAGAACAATGATTAAAAATAATCACAATGACCTAATATTGAAAACTGCTCTGATTGTGATTGTGCTCATCTGTGGGGCAGCAGCAGAAAGAAGATAGAAAAAGCAGCAATCAGTAGATTCATGACCATAGAGTGTTTCTCAAATTGTTTAAACTACAAACCTTCTTCAGACATTGGCGCCCTTGCTCAAGCCCCACACCATCACCAACCCAAAGGAAAACAAATGACGGAGTGTCAGCAATTGCCTGAGAATAGACAGTTCACCCAATTTTTAGGCTCAGAAAGAAGAAGCTGACAGGACAGAGTGAAGAACCAACTACTATGCAGCCATTTAAGAAAAATAAAAGTATAACTGTATAGTCAAAATAAAGGTTGCTAATAACACAATAAATCTTGCACCAGAGGTTCTCCACATCCTACTCGAAAGCAACAGTAAAAGTATTAGAGTAAAGAACCGGGTTGACATGCAAAAGTTATACCTCAATTTTGAGATTCATTATTTCCTCAAATGTCCAGTATGCCATATGGTCAGTGACACCAGGAGCTCGATGAACATATTCCTCCCATGGGGGGTCTATTAGAATGACATCAAATTTGGTCCCAAAAAACTCCGGGGAAAGCTGCTGCTCACGCAGGTCACATTTGTAATACATGGGAGGCGAAGCAGATTTGACAACAATTTCATCCTTCCTTTGAATAAGTTCTCGAAGCTTGGGATAGTCTTCAATAACACTGGTAAGCTCTAGTTCCCTGATGAAATTTTGAGGCCTCGTACCAGTGTCGACAAAATTTTGGGAGTAATCATTCTGCTCACCCCTAGAAGGAGCTTTTCCAGGTGGCGCATTAGTTCGAGGAGGCACCCAACCTGCATTAGCTTTATCTTTAACCTGTCCACGACCTCCTGGTATTAGCGCATTATAACTTGGACCACACATGTTAGGCGGTGCCCCTCTTCCGGGGCCTGGTTGATTAAAATACATCCCCAAATTAGGGGGAAATCCAGGTCCAGGCAGAACAGGTGGGAGTCCAGGCGGTGCACCTAGCATATTCATCTCAACACCTCGGGCTCCAGGCCAAACTGCAGGAGACGAAAATGGAGGAATGAAAACACCAGGGGACATAGGAGGACCTGGAGCAGGTGACATGTTAGGAGCTAAAGATTGCACAGATCCAGGCGACGGCATTCCAAGTGGTCCAAAAGGTGATCCCATCATTGGCATTGGAGGTCCGAACTGGTGGCCATCCCTTCCTGTGGGCCTCCCTCTTCCTCCTCTCCCAACCCTACCTCCTTTAGAACCTATCGGAACAGCTCTATTGAAAGAAGATGGTTCCTGGTTTCCATATGGAGGTTCTGAACCACTACTGAAAGTTTGGCCCGAGGCAGCTCGAACAGATGCATCTCCTTTCTGGGCCCTTGATTCAGTCTCGTCCCTATATGAACCGTCACCTGATGTATCCCTTAAATCTTGACCAGATTGTCCTGACCAATTCACGTTTCTTCCCCTGCCTTCCCTGGGAAAGGCATAGTTCTCATCATCTGGAAGTGATTTTGCATCAGAAGTCTGATTAACTTCGGTTGTTCTTGCTGCAGAAGATACGGCCTCCTCCCTACCATAGTCAAATGGCCTGGTTTGGATCTCTATGACATCATAATTCTCATTTGAAATTCCATATTTTGATGACGTTTTCAAAGCTTCTGTCCTGTTTCCATCTTTTCTACCACCAGAACGAGGCCTTTCATTGTCAATCCAACCACGTCTAGGTATTTCCCAATCTCTTCCATGTTCGTAAGGTGTCTCACCATCTTTCATTTCCCTGTCAACAAAGTTCCCTTGCCTTCTTTTCCACCCATCTTTGGAACCATCCCGAACTCTGTTTCTATCATTCCTGCCATCATCCCTTCCTTTTGATTTATCATCTCTGACACCATCTTTTTCTTGTTCTTTCCTCCTGAATGTATCTCTTTCTTCATATTCCATCTCAACGCTTTCCGAGTCATAACGGCGCCTTCCACTCCTCTCAGGCGTCCTGGACCTATCGGAGGAGTCCATCTCTCTCCTATTTCTCTCCCGCACCCGTGAGCCACCATCTGCTACCACAGACCTTTCACGGCTTTCAGCTATGTCAGGACTTGTGGCACTTTTTAACTGTCTATGCTCCTCAACTCTCTCCATGCTCAATTTATCTTCTCGTGTAGAAAACTTTCCACCATTGTCTTCCTCTAGAGCATACGACCTGCCTTTCTTATTCCTCTCGCAGTCAAGTTTTGTCTCGTCGCTTTCAGGGTATTTATCATCTTTGTCTCCATTTGAATTTTTAAGGCTATCCAAAAGCACATGATCCTTTTCTTTGGTGTCCTTTCTTTCCAAACGTCTAGAATCCCTTTCCAGTGCATTTTCAGAGTCTCCACCATGTAGCTTTTCATTTTTACCAATATTTCTAGTCTGGGAACCATCACCATCAGAAAACCTTGAAGTTGATTTCCTTCTGACACTCTCATTAGCTAGAAATTGACCTCTATCCCCAGTTTTGTCTCCATTATCATACTTGCCCCCAAGTTCTCCATCCTGATACCAATTGCTCAACGTCTCCAATGTATTCTCCCCCTGCTTCTTCTTCGTCAATTTGGACCGCAAGTCGTTTTCGGCATCGTAGTCATCCTCATCAATATCAGCTTTGCTTGATCCACCTGATCTTTTCCGACTCTCATTTCTGTCCACAGTACTTCTCTTTCTTCCTTTACTATCTAAACTTTCAGCTTCTTCATTGTTGCCAGACCTGGGCTTACTTGACCTGTATTTTCTCTTATCATCCCCTTCCCAGTCATCGTCAAACTTTAAGTCTGGGTCGTCCTGTTTCAGATAACTCCTTAGTCTTTCAGGGGAAGTCATCAAGAGAGAAAACCCTTGCTAGATTATTCTCAGCACTTCATTGAATGAATGCAATACGAGACAGCTTCCTGAGAGATGATGATTAATGGAGAAAATGATTAGTGAGGTAACCTTCTAGTGAATTTAAATTCAAGAAACAATTCATGATATAAGAGACAGACAAAGTCTTGTAAGCATAAGAGGACAATAAGGTACCATGGGAGGGAGAAATACGGAGAATAAAATATGCAGATTAAAGAGGAGTCTCAATCCAATAGTGACAACTCAATGATGCTAGTTAGTTTTTTTAAACTACCTCGACCTTCCTCTGAGTGGAACCGGCAACGTGTAGCTCACATAGGTGAGTCTATTTATAGGAAATAACGTCCCGAGAGACTTACTGATTAGAACAAAACATAAACCTATAGTGGCTAATAGAGCACCAATACCCACTAGTAAAAGAACATATATTAATGGTGGTGTATTTGTGGACCAGCTATACAACATTGCAAACACTGACATCCGACGAACATAAGCTACGTCTATGGATTTTCCAGATTAGCTACGACAGCGTAAAGAGAGTCGACGTCAATTTCAAAGATTTACATAAGACTATCTTCACAGTTATTGTAAAACACAAAGCTTTAGCAAGCAGAGGTTCTCCAATAATGTGAAATCGGAAAAAATGGTCATGAAGCAAAATAGGGGCATCAATTGCCTCCGGGGCGGAGCTAGAAGGTTACCTACCTTAAGTCCAAATCCGATGTTTGTATTAGGAAATAAAAAATTTGATCAGGTAAAAAGAAGACAAAAATTAAATTTAAAATTCAGTTACTAAGATTTGATGTCGCTATTCTAGAATTTAGAACCCATAAAGTAAGTTCGAAGCCTGGCTCTGCCTCTGATTGCCTCAAGAGTGATGTATGATCTCACTGATTCCACATTTATGACAAATAACCCATCCCAGCACTTCTGGTAATAGAGAGATACCAATAACAAAGTTGAGTTCACAAACCATAAAATCCAGATATTAATGTCCAAGCACCATATTTCACAAATGAACAGAGCACAAAAAAGATAGATAACCCCCACTTTATTTCACTTCAGTCATACATATGCTTTCAATACTGTCAAATTATCTCGTGTACTATTCTGCTGGAGACTTAACAATAAACAACAACAACAACAGCACACCTAGTGTAATCCCACAAGTGGGGGCCTGGGGAGGGTAGGGTGTAAGCGGACCTTACCCCTACCTTTGTGGGGTAGAGAGGCTGTTTCTGATAGACCCTCGGCTCAAAAGAAATGTAATCGACGCAGGATTGCAAGAAAAATAAGACAACAAAATATCAAGATACAAAACAAATGAAGCAAGATATAGTAATACACACTAAAGAATAAGGAACTACGTGATACCTAAATAATACTATTAAAAAGGAGATGAAGACTTAACAATCAATACCTAATTACAGTTCAATCAATCATTTTCAAAATCACGCACTACAAACTAAAAATTCACATCATTAAACCACTCATTTGCTCTTCGTATGAAGAACTAAATGACTCGCCTACCAGAAATCACAGCATAACTCCACATATATATAGAATTCAAAAATATTTCTGAATCATACGTATGCTTTCAATGTGCTTTCAAACTATCTCGTGTGCTATTCCGATGAAGACTTCAATCAATCATTTTCAAAATTAGAATCTAATAACATTCCGAAACTCATGTGCTCAACTAATGACTCGTGTAACAGAAAATACATGCATAACTCCAAATATATAAGAATCTAATAACAGTTCTCAGCGATTTATTGAAGAAAAGTTGAATGAGAACATGGCCATAAACTTACAAATAGGTAACAGAATGTAATGCTATTAATCATACTTATGCTTTCAAATTATCTCGTGTGCTATACCGATGAAGAATTAAAAAAACAATACCTAATTACAGTTCAATCAATCATTTTCAAAATTAGAATCTAATAACATTCCGAAACTCATGTGCTCAACTAATGACTCTCGTAACAGAAAATACAAGCATAAACTTACAAATAAGTAACGGAATGTAATGCTATTAATCATACATATGCTTTCAATATACTGTCAAATTATCTCTGAGTGCTATACCGATGAAGAATTAAAAAAAACAATACCTAATTAGTTCAATCAATAAGTTGATAATCACGCACTGTTCACATCATTATGAAACTCATATGCTCAACTAATGACTCGCGTAACATAAAACACAAGCATAACTCCGAATATATAAAATCTAATAACATTTCTCGGCCGTAAACTTACAAATTACAGTTCAATCAATCATTTTAATGACTCTACACAAGCATAACTCCGAATATATAAGAATCTGAAAATATTTCTCGCGATTTATTGAATGACAATATGGCCGTAAACTTACAATTGGAAACAAAATGTGTGTGTAGGATTCAAACCGGAATAAAGTGGAGCGCTTTCCGATGCCGGTGAATTTAACGGCGAGTAACGGCGGCGAGTGACGGCGGCGAATTTACGGCGTCGTTTAAGGAGTGTGGAGAGTAAAAGAGGAGGCAAAGGGAAGAGAGGGAAAAAAAGCGGGTTAACTGTTATGGATCCGAACCTAGATTTGATGGAGGGTATAATTGGAATATTGATAAGTAAAAAGGGTAGTTTCAGCAATTAGGGCCCGTTTGCAGATAAAAATTGTGAAATTTGAAAAAAATTGTTTTTTTGTTTTCGGAGTGAAAAATGGTATTTCAAAATTGAAATTGTGTTTGGTCGTGAATACAAATTGGAGTTGTTTTTAAATATTTGTAAGTGATTTGAAGTAAAAATAATGTTTTGGTATTTTCAAATTCCGAAAATCAATTTGGTTGAATTTCAGAATTTTTTGAAATTTTATGGCGAAACGTGATTTCCGGAATTCAATTTCAGAAAAAAGTAAAAAATATTCATGTTCCAAATGGACACTTATTAAACTCATGGAATAGAAGGTGAAAGGAAAAGTTTTTTTCAGGAAAATTTGAAAAAGATAGAAGGTGAACAGAAGTTATAATCTAGTGATATCTAGGGGTGTCAATAGTTTTTAAAAAACCGACTTAATCGACCGAACCGTTCAGTACCGAACCGATTTTTAGATTTCTTTTAATAAAACCGACGGTTTTTATATAAATTTATAACCGGACCGAATAATTAGGTAGGTTTTTAATTTTATAAAAATAAATCGAAAAAATACCGAACCGAACCGAACCGAATAAGTTTATATATGTAAAATATATTTTGTATATTAAATTTAAATATAATAAAATATTAAAATTTTCGCTTTGGGTTTGGGATGATGAAAATGACTAAAAGCTGGCAACATAATTAACACCTCAAGTTCCAACTCTAAGCCTATTATATTAGTCCTATTGAAATTCAATTAATTCTAGCATCTCGAGTCTAGTAGTAACTAGTAAGCTATAAAGTATTCCAACGATCTTGGATAAAAACTACAAAGTATTAAATATCTTTCCTGTCATATGATTTTAAATTCTCTTATTGGATATTTAATCTTAGTAGTCTCAGTTCTTGAATCTAATTCTTGATTGACTTTTCCCTCTCGAGCGATCTAAAATATATCTTTTGTTTTTTCTTAATATTATTTTACATTATCGTAAAATAGTGGGATCAATATCTATTTTTGTCATCTTTTATGTTTTCTTGATTCATCACCTTTTAATCATTAAAAATATCTAGAGAGTTTTTATCAAAGTCCTATAGAAGTATGTATGATATTGTGTCTTTACTAATTTTACTAGGGATTGTAATATGATGTTTTAAAAAAAAAAAAAAAAAAAATTAACCGAACCGTACCGATACCGAAAAGAAACCGACATGATGAGACGGTTTCGAAAAGTCTAATTTTGGTTATACAAAATAAAATAACCGAAAAATTGGTACGGTATAAATTTTATAAAATAACCGCCCAAACCGTACCATTGACACCCCTAGTGATATCGATAAAAATTTCTGATATGAAATAATTTACTATTAAAACTTGAAGTTTAATGGTATTAATAATTGAAGTCTTCTGCATAATAGGTGTGTTGGATTTAAATAAATTGGCTGTCCATCTTTAGAAAGAAAAAAATAGACAAGATGATGAGGATTTTATATGGTAAGAAAATAAAGAAGACAAGATTATAAAATTAATTATGAAGCAAAATCGTTACAATAAAAGAAAATGGTGGTTTAGGCATTAAAGAATTTAAACAAGATAGGAGTCTCCTAATAAAATGTCTATGGAGATTCAATGAAAAATTTGATGTCATGTGGAAAAGTATAAGCACCAAGAAACTCGAGATGATGAATTTGTAGTGTATAAGAATGAATCTAAATGAATGAATAAATTGCAGAACTTTTCATTATCCTAGAGTTCATTAAAAAATCTAACCAAGAAAACAAACTAACGTGGAAAGGACACGGGAAAAGTAATTTCATTGTGAAGTGTTTTTATGATCTATCACTAACTATTGCATGCCAACAAACTCATGATACCTACTAAAGTTATGTATTTCGTGTGGATAGTAATTAAGGAGGCATGTTTAACTCAAGCCAATTGCAACGAAGGGGTTTTCAGCTTGTTGCTCCTAAACGCACACGCAAGTATATGTGGTCGTACAAGTAATATAAGATTTTAAAGTTCAGATAGATATCGTACTCACAGGAACTTATGATTAACTATTTACTAAATTAAACTAATGCTAATTATCTAAACAAGAAGTAAAATCTCAAGATATAATTATTAACTAACTAAAACTAAAATAAAACAAATAATGAACTTCAACCAAGAAAAAGCGGATTTTTATCGGAGAAGAGATAGATACGAAATTTATATGCCAACAATCCAGCCGAGCCTTTCAAATCGTTCTACCTATGGATTACTTGTTGACGGGTTGATGTTAACTTTATGAGTATTTTCCGAGTTGCTCACAAGCCTGTAGATGCGACTATAACGCCTAACAAGAACACATTTACTTCTTATTCAACTGCAAGGCTAAAGGGTATATTCCTATCCTCATTAGTGAAACGATTAATCGAACAAGCTCTATTTATTTTTATTACCCATGCAAACTCCCTATCCCTAGTTCAATTCACACGCCACAGATAGTGTCTAACTATTTCGTCAAATAATCAAACAATTAAAATCAAAAATAAATAAATAACCCAAAGATGGAAAATCAAACGTCAACTTTCATGTTTGAGTCAAAACCCTAGAACTAAAGACTTTAGCTCCACATAGAAATGGAGGTAAAACAACAAACCATCAGAATTAAAACGTAAAAACGAGTAATACGAGAAGAAGAGTAAAGGCTAAAACTCGCTAACTACGAGCGCCACGCGCCCTCCAAATCTCTCTGAGGTCCACAGTTTTGAACTCTAGGTTTCAAGTTTTCCAAAGTTCTCCAAAGTTATGTAAAAATTGTAGCTTATGGACTATTTATAGGTCTAGGAAAAAGCCTAAATAAAATAACCGAGTCTAAAAAAAAATTGAGAGAGTTTTGTTTTTGGTACGAAATTTATTCACCGTGTCACATTGGGAAAAGCATCAAATTTTCTGTCCACTATCGCGACCAACTGCTCCAAAACGTTTCTGCTAACATTCTTTTTTCCTACTTTGAACTTGATTTACATCTTTGCACTTTGATCTCATTAATACCCCTAATCATTAGCAATGATGACCTCAATCATTGGACAATCATAAGCCATCATAATTGTAATTTTTGGCAATCAGTTCCACATTCTCTTCAGCACTTCGTTCTCTTTTCCTTTATTCTTCTTCTGCCTTTTATTCAGTTTTGATTCAAATCTCTTCATTTTAGTGATTTTTAGACCGCTTTATTCCTACACATTAAAAATCTAATATTAGCACAACTCATTATAATTAATACTCAAAAGACGATTAAAAGTACAAAGATGTGAGACAAACAATGAATAAATATATGTATTTTAGGCCGAACATCACTAGCCAATCGATACTATTTGTGTGAAGCAGAAACTAAAGCCAACAAACTTTTATTATCCATTGCTCTGTCACAAGTCACAACTCAGTATGACAAGCTTTCATAAAAGAAAAAACCTACCAAAGCATTAAAAGAGAGCATGCATTACAGTACTGGTTGCAATATGGAGAGACAAAACATAAGGAATATTGAAAAAGAACTCAACTTTGTGGATTAAATCTGATTATTCTCTGCTGATTTCTTCATGGTGTAGACTGGAGGATAAATGATAGTGAAAACTTGTTTCAATTCTAGAGTTGGATCTTTTTTTTCTTCCTTACGATCCTTTACTAACCATAACACTTTCTTAGTGCTAGCTTTGACATCAACAGTATTTAATTACTATTTTCAAAGAAAATATGACTAAAGAAGAGAAGAATGCAGGTTCACCACCCAATAACCGAAATCAATAGTCCAATTAATTCGTATTCACACTGGGTAGATCCATTAATTGGGCAAGCCACTCTTTCCCTCCTTTCACAAAATTCAAACTCGAAACCTCTAGTTAAAAATGAAGATATCCCAACACATCCCTCGGTGGCTCTGAGTAAGAAGATAAGATGAACTCCAAAAGATTATCAACTGGATGTTACCAATAAAAAAAAGATTATCAACTGGATTTTCAAGTAGTGAGCCATGTTTTGCTTTGCAAAGCAGCTTTCCAAAATCAAACTAAATAAGATGGAAATAGTACAATCTGTCTTGTCTTAAGCTAACACATTAGAATATGCAAAAATACAGTTATTATTAAGATTAAAATACAACAGGAAGAACACATAAGCCCAAATCAATGGTGCTAGCTTTCTGTCTCAAGAATGGAAGATGTAGTATGGCCTTCATCGCCAAGTCAAAGTTCATCCTGCAACAAAAACAGTGTACCAACATCATCCATGGTACAAGAAACCATAAGCGATATACATTATAAATAGAATCTCCAAACATTTATTATCTTTTTCTAGGTTGCTCGGACCCTTAAAAAAGTGCCACCAGCTGCGTGTGGATCCGCCAAAAGTAGTGCATTTTTGGACGATCAGACACGGGTGCGGCGACATTTTAGTGCGACAACATTTTTGGAGAGTCCGAGCAGCATAATTTTCTATATTGCATGTTTCGATGTGCAGAACATAAGATTACAAGCATTATTCCTGACTCCTTTACCGGAAAATTGTATTGTAAAAATAGCAAAAAAGAATTATTTTGGTAATATATGAACTGTTAAATTCCCGACATAAGGGATGATTCTAGTGCTGGCAAAGGGTTCCAAAATTGCTTTATGTCATAGGTTCAAATACTATGTGCAACACTAATATACTTTTAATCCCCTTGTATGAACTTTTGGCTCCGCCATTGATTACAAGTGCAAAAGACAGATGGCACCAACACTGCTAGACACTTAAATGTCTGAATCTTTGCCCAGTACCAGTCAAACTACAACTAAATTTCATTGCAACAACTTATGTCTAAATCAAAACCAGAACTGTTTTTTGACTCACAGTATCTGAAGTAAATTTTATTTTGTAAGCTGGTACACAAGTAGGATAGCTTTTTAAACTCTGCTTATTAGCCCACGAAGAGCGACAAGAAAGAAAAGATTTAGAGGATAAGTGAGCTTACATGATAGTCATCATCGTAATCACGGCGATAGCGCTGCAAAACAACAAAAAGAATTCCAAAAAGTTAGACTCTATATTTCAACCGACAGAATTACTAAGAAAAATTAGAGAATATTGACATATAGAATAACAAAATGGCATAATGACTACTTCAAAACTTAACAGTAAAATTGAATGTTTATTGCTATTATTGAATCTGTTTAAAATAAAGATAAAAATCACTGGACAGAAGCTCCTACTAGTTCTGATTAATGCTTATTGAACAAACCAAAACCATAAGTTGGGGGCAACTTACAGTTTTTTAGCTTAAAAGCTATTTCAGTTTGAAGTTATTTAACAAAACGAAGAGGAATCTGTCAAAGATTAAGTGTATGACCAAAGTCATGGTCAGCTAACTTTGGATCATTCAAAGAAGTTAAGGAAGCAGAAACCGATAGTCATAGAAATTGAAATAGGACTAGCTATAATCCCGAACGAGGAAGGGGATAACAAACAAAATAAGGAAGAAATGGGCAAGGGGAGAAAAGCATAAATGATTGCAAGAAACCAAGAGCATTTTGATTCTGAGACATGTAAAATGCTCACCCTCTTGTGTCTATCTCTATGCCTGTCCCTGTCCCTACCCCTTTCTTTTCTCCTTCTTTCACCTTCCTCTCTTGCTCTTCGGGCTTCCTGAAAATTCCCACTAATTTAGCACTTGTGCCCAGAAAAGACACGATATGTTAAATAAATGAAAACATAATATCAACCTCTTCCTCTTTTGCTTTTCTAACTTTCTCTGCTTCTTCAAAAGCCTCCTTTTCAGCCTGCAGATATTCGTTTCAAGAAATCCAAGTATTAAACAAGCAATAAGCTAGCACCACCCAATATAGGACAAAGGATCAAAAACATACCTCCCTATTAGCAAAGACTTCTTCGATCACTCTCTTTGCATAATCAGGCTCATCGCATATCAGTATGTTGTCAAATACGGAACCTGCCTTCACCTGCAGCCCATGACAAAACACAACAGTACATCAGCCAGAGGCGGATTCAGGATTTAAAGTTTATGAGTTCCTATAGCGACCTCAAGTTAATATACAATAATAACTGGGTTCATAGTCAAATATTTATACTCCCTCCGTCTCAATTTATGTGAAGGTGTTTGACTGGGCACGGAGTTTAAGAGCAAAAGAAAGACTTTTGTTTGGTCTAAAACAAGCCATAGAAATTTCTGTGTCTATAAATCGTCTCATTTAGAGTAAAATGGAAAGTTTAAAATTGAAATATTACTATATATACAGAAAGATAGGAAAGAGTGTCACATAAATTGGGATGGAGGGAGTAGATATTTAGTAGATTTTTGAATATAGGTTACAGGCAAAAACTACTGGGTCACACCACTGAAATCACCCATTCTAACTTCATAGAGAAAACCTACTATACTTGGCCATGTGAAAAGACAACATTATACTAGTTCAGACTAGTAATCTTACCTGCCAAACTTCGATTCCAACATACTTGATAGGCCTCAGCACATAAAGATCAGGATCATCTTCAAATTCTGAAGAGAGAGAGAGAGAGAGAGAGAGAGAGAGAGAGAGAGATAAGAGTGGATTTACGATACAATGAAAAACTTCATAACATTAGAAGAGTACTCAAATGCATCTCGATACAAATGCATACATTCATTACCTGGATTATCAATCCATGGGGTCCTCCATTTACCTTTATAATTAGGGTTCTTTACTTTCTGGGACATAAAATACACTCGCTAAGTAGATATTCCAGTTACAACTTAAAGATTTCAAGCTTTCAAAATTAGCAATCATAGAGATTACCACATACCTTTCGTTTCCATGGACCCTTATATGCTGGATTAGGAATTTTTGGTGGTCTCCAGATACCATCCTCTTCATCATCCCAGTGATCAGGCTAAAAAGGGAAAGCAACTTAGGAAGTTTCGCTTATTGACTTACAAGATTTAGCCATAACACAGGTGACATAAAGACCGTGTACGTTAAAGCCTGCTGAACTAACCTTTTTAGCTTTTGGATCAGGAATCTCTCTTGGAATAGAGTCGTATCCCTGGAGCAAAAAGTAGTGCAATGAGGAAAGTTAAAAAACCAACTCAAACCATAAGAAACCGAAGAAAACTGACTAAATGTGCAGTATGAACTACCTCCGGTTTGACCTCATTTGGATCATCTATATATTCTCTATCATCCCAATCTGCAGGCTATAAGCAATGGCAACTAAATAAGTTATTTGAAAACGAGCATATTTGCAAAGAAGAATCTAAAATTTAAAAAAAAAAAAAAAAAAAAAATTATTGACGAAATCGAGGGAAACAGCTGATAAATAGGATTTCTATGCCAAAGTGTTGACGGTGCCAATGTAACAAAATATGAATTCGGTTTAGGGGCAGAAAAAGTCCAGCCTAAAGCTCTAACTTTTTTCTGAAATACCTTTTTTGCATTTACACCCTTAATTTTCCGAGGAGGAAGGATATCCCAGTCTGTATACATGCTTCCGGAATCCCTTTCTCGGCCATCAATCCAGATGCTGTATGATGCATCAGGTCTAAGAATGAATGTGTAGAAATGGGTTAATTTGTCTGTTTCACATTGAAGATCCTTTTTGATCGGATAATTCTGGCCTTGGTAGGAAAGTATAACATGAAGTTTCTTCGTCTGTGTACCACAGATATCCGGTCCAAACATCATACTGCAGAAAAAATAGAGTTTTTGTAAATTAAAGCGAAAAAAGTATGCACCATGTAAACAAACTATTATGACAACTATATAACTCAAAAAATTCTTCTCCAGCATGGGATATATTAAAATGAGATATAAGTTCACATTTCAAACATAGTGAGAATCAAACCTGTAAGGGGTGTCTCCCCCTAATTTCTTCTGGTTGACATATCCAGAGTGAAGCTTTATGTAACCACCACCACACTCAATGTCTTGCTCAAACTTTATAGAGTACTGTACAACCAATGTTCTGTTCTTGTTGCTAAATTCTGGTATCTTAGCAGAGATGGAGAAATGTTTGGCATCGGTTGACGTCTGAATACCTACAAAATCACAAATCATAATCATATTTGATAAGTCCCTCACGGTCAGAAACAAACATGCCCCAACAAGAACAGAGAACTAAAGCTAAAAGCAAGTCAAATAGTACACGTTGAATCATCTTAGCATACACAATCCTAGTACCTTTCGGTTTTGTCTTAACATAAAACTATACAAGTCACTATAAATTGCATTAAAATAAGCAAAGTGGTGAAGTATGTAATCTGACTAGTTTATGCCCCTTATTAGGTTTCCTCCATCTCTGGTCTCCCCCCCCCCCCCCAAAACCCACCCCCACCAAAAAACAACCCCTATTTGGTATAGAGGAAAATATTTTCCAATTTTCTGTCAAAATGTTTCGGAAAACATTTTCTCTAGGAAAACAAGTTCCTAAAACATGAGGAAAATAACTTCCCTAATGGAAGTAGGGAAAACAAGTTTCACAAGTGACATTCGAAGTTCAGTGGCTCCTCCCCACCCATCCAATACCTCCAACCCCCACCACCCTCGAACCCCCACTTCCCACCCCTATAGTGTTTTGCTAGATTACATATAAATGCTCTTGGAATAATATCTTTTGCTTACTTAACAAATACTAGAGAATAAGTAAGAAACACACTTGTTTTCCAAGAAAATATTTTCTAGGAAAACACTTTCCTTCATACCAAACACACCCTTACAGGACAGTCATTTTCCTTCCTTTGCCTTTTTTTGTTGTACTTGAGCCGAGGGTCTTTCGGATACGGGCTCTCAACCTCCACGAGGTAGGGGTAAGGTCTGCCTACACTCTACCCTCCCCGGACCCCACCTATGGGATTACACTGGGTATGTTGTTGTTGCCCTTTTTTGAGTGTGTGTGATTAATAGTGTAGAGTTTAACATATAATAATATTAGCTGAATAATCCATCTAAAAGCTTTTTACACACATGAAGACTTCCCAAAAAACTGTTAAGAGTCAAACCTTTATCATCAGGATCACCAGCCCATTTCCCAGCTGTATGCTTAAAGGAGCCTGCTTTCCCTTCACTCCGTTTCCAGTCAGACTTCACCCATCTGCTCTGCCAATCATCTTTTTAAAAACCCAATAGGAGGGAAAAAAACATTAATCAGTGTATAATTACAGCAAAGACGGAACAAAAATCCACCTGACCCATCAACAAAGAATTGCATCTTCACAGAAAATGTGATTTTGTAACATGTTTAAGCAGGACTTTATACAGAAGTGGACAGATCTTACTGTTTTTGCTCATAAAGTAGCTAATAATTTCATCAACATTCCGGCATATTCATTTACAAGAAAATAAGTCCCCGCCACGTAATCGATGCTTCATTGGAACTCACCCATAAGTTCAGCAAACAAAAAAAAAAGTCCTTATTTGTTCCTTTGAAGAACTACTGTATCAACTAGAAATACAGTCCAACCAGTGAATAGGCCAAAAAAAAAAAAATCGCCAGAATTGATTTCATGCTGCATTTAAACTAATCCAAAAGCTCATACAATCCAATCTCCCAATTCTTTTAAAGAAAGTAAAACTAAAAAATATAGACAATCCATACACATGACCATGTTAATCTTCACTGTATCTTTCCAGTTTTTATGTCATGGCCCCAAATATACAATTCTTTAAAAGAAAATTTCTGGGGTCTAACCAAAAGTATCAAAAAATCGATTCCTTTCATAGCATTCACAGAAAATGTAACAAGAAGCTCAAAAATGAAACTATGAAGTACCACTAAAAGAACAACAAAAAAGGAGAAAATTTCTTGGGTCTAACTAGAAGTGTATTTTCATACCATTCCAGAAAAATGGACAACAAACTCAAAAATGAAACTATGAAGTACCACTAGAACAAGAAGAATAAACAAAGAAAATTTCTAGGGGTCTAACCAAAAGTATCTACAAATTGATTCTTTTCCTACCATTTACAGAAAAAATGGAACAACAAGCTCAAAAATGAAACTATGAACTACCACTAAAAGAACAACAAATAAACAAAGAAAATTTCTGGGGTCTAACTAATAGTATCTAAAAATCAATTCTTTTCACACAATTCAAAGAAAAATGCAACAAGAAGCTCAAAAATGAAACTATGGAGTACCACAAAAACAAAATGAAATAAACAACAAAACAAGGATAAATTTTCTGGGGTCTAACCAAAAGTATCTAAAGATCAATTCTTTTCATACCATTCACAGAAAAGTGGAACAACAAACTCAAAAATGAAACTATGAACTGACACTAAAAGAACAACAAATAAACAAAGAAATTTTCTGGGGTCTAACTAGAAGTGTCTAAAAATCAATTCTTTTCATACCATTCACAGAAAAGTGGAACAACAAACTCAAAAATGAAACTGTGAACTACCACTAAAAGAACAACAAATAAACAAAGAAATTTTCTGGGGTCTAACTAGAAGTGTCTAAAAATCAATTCTTTACATACCATTAACAGAAAAAAAAAATGCAACAAGAAGCTCAATAATCAAACTAGTACCACTAAAACAAGATGAAAAAAACAAAAAAAAAAAAATAGAATCTGGGGTCTAACCAAAAGTATCTAAAAATTAACTCTTTATATACCATTCACAGAAAATATGCAACAAGAAGCTCAAAAATGAAACTATGAACTACCACTTAAAGAACAACAAATAAACAAAGAAAATTTCTTGGGTCTAACTAGAAGTGTCTGAAAATCAATTCTTTGCATACCATTACCAGAAAAATGCAACAAGAAGCTCAAAAATGAAACTATGAAGTACCACAAAAAGAATACTAAAACATAAACAAACAAAAAAATGAATACCATCGAATTGTTCTTCAAAGAAGATCTCAGAGAATGAAGAGGTGATTAGTGTAAACAGTAACAAAAGTAGTAAAAATGATGGAACTGAGAAGACTAGAAGTGGACTTGTTCTTTGTTCAGTCTTGAACAGAGCCATTTGCTCAATGTGGAAATCTGGGTCGTTGGAATAATACTTATAGAAAGTTGGTTTTTAGTTTAGCACTTGATATTTCCATTAATTACATAACCACCATCCTTTGTTTCACACTTTTTTTTCCAGTCCACTCTGCCAAAAAAAAAAAAAATGACAGTTTCTTTCTTTCTGTTTTTTTTTTTTTTTTTGACACATTTTAATATTTGAAAATAGTTTAACTTTAGGTTCTCAATTTTTTTTCTATGAGATTTTTTATAGGCGGTTTGGCCATGAAAACCAAATATTTTTCACTTTATTTGGAATTTTGAAATTAGAGTTGAAGATGAAATTATGTTTGGTTATAGTTTTTGCAAAAAATATTTGGTTGTTTGAATGTATTGAAAGTGAAAAAAGTGAAAATAGGTTTTAGATGTTTTTCAAATTCCAAATACAACTTTAAGTTGTATTTGAAATTTTCATGGCGAAACGCTGATTTCCAAATAAAGTGAAAAAACTTCAGGAAAAAAGGTGAAAACTTCTCATGGCCAAATTGGTTCTTAGTTCTTAGTATCTGTAATTACACGAATGTTATGATAGAGTTAAATTACAAGTTTTATGTCCCATAATGATATAATGGGTGAATATTTTTTTCTATTGACTTTTTCTTAGATGTTTACTAATCAGAGTGTAGGACACGGTGGTTTTGTCCAATGGGGCTTTGCTTCTAGTACATTCTATTTTGGTCCTCGGTCCACTTAGTGGAAAGTGGAAACTTGCATATGATCATATTAAATTATCATTATCATAGATCACATCACATGGCATCCATACTTAAACAGGTATAACCATATTATTGTATTGTTTTATTCTTGCTGGTGAGTGGTGGTGATCCGGAAAAAATGATTATGGAAGCATTAAATGTAATAAAACTGTATTCTTAGGAACTAATCATAAGTAACAATCAGTAACTATCAATTTGCTATATTTCAAGCTCAAATTAGTTTGGACCAGTTGAATAAATAGTTTGCCTTCATTTGAGACTGATCGTATGTTGATCATAAATCGACTACATTCGTTTTTTCTTATTGGATTTACTCTCTGAAATTGTTATACCCAAGTATTATATAGTAGTTTATAATACTGAAACACATAAAATTAGTGATCACTACTTAAATAAATAGAGAATAAAATTCATGTTAATCTTTTTTTTGAATATTATTAAAGTTTAAGATTAGTGACATTTGTGTAACTTGTCTAAATGATATAATTTTGTTAGATTGTAAGTCTAACAAAGTATGTAACAAAGTTTTCAATCTAAACATTGTCGAAAGTCGCGTTTTAGGAAAACAATAAAAGAAAAAATAGTACAAACATCTTTTCCCAAAAAATAAAATGACAATACATCAACAAGGGTCTAATTTTGGATGGGTTTAAATCGGGAAAGCTATTTCATAACTCAAAATGATAAATAATATATCAATTGATTGGTTAAGAATCGTTTGAAAATTGTCTGATTTTGGAAGGGAATTCGAGTAAGTCTAAACTCAGTTTCGACATTTTTATGTGACGAAATGGTACTATGAAACTAGATGCAACCGACAAGAAATATTTTGATGTTGAACATAATCTCTGCCAAAATTAGATGAGTAAATCAAAAAGTGAGTTTTTGTTTGCCGTCTAAAATAGTGTAATACATCAGAGAAAGGGAGAGAAAGGAAAAATATTATCCACAATGGTGGTGGGTATTAGCAAATGTATTATACATCCGTAAATTGGGTTTATCAGATGTGAGTCATAAAATAGAATCAATAAATGTTGAATCGCATTTATTGAATACAACGTGTATGTCATGTTTATACACATAAATCACATTCATCGAATATAACTTATAGATCACACAATAACACTTTTTTATTTAACTTATGAATCACATTTGTTGAATACGATTTATAGATCGTAATTTTCAATTAGGATTTATAATTAATGAATCACCAAAATTACCATTGTGATATTTGACGTGGGTTTCACTTATTTATATGTGCCATCACATTTTGCTTTGGATTTGAGTATGTTGTGTTAACTACTTGATGTTCCTGTATATGTTTTCACTCCTGTCGATGATGCAATTGTAATAGATCGATCGAGCTTATTGGTCTTGTTTCATTTTTATTTATGGTAATGATACAACGTACGATCTCTTATTGATTTGATATATTTGATTTTGAGGTGTTTCTCGATTGGATTGGTTTTAGTCCAGTAATGTGGTCTTAAACTGTAGTTATAAGACTCTTACTTTGTTTGGCTATTTGGTGTGTCAGTGTAGCTGTGGGCGTTTAGTTCTTTGCTTCAATTTTTAAAAAAATTGGGTCGATATTTTGATTTTCGATTTTGTGATTGTGCATATCAAACACCGAACTAAAGTTAGTTCTACTTAGTTCTACTTAGTTCAATTTTTCTTGTTCGGTACAATAAATAAGGTTATAATAGTCAAAACATATGATTTCTTAAGGGAGGTACAAAACAATAACGTAACAAGTAAAGTGGAAAGGGGGGAGTACCTTTAAGGAGTCTCAATGTAATTAATGGAACTTGTGTCCTTCTGAAGATCAACTCTCCAACAGCTTGGCATTGCAATATTTGCACCATGTACAAACATCCCAGCCACTAATTATTACTTCCCCCCTCCAATTTTACTAATCCCGTATACTAAAAATAGTTGTCCGATTTTCGTGACTGAAACATGATCCACTAATTATGTAGGTATTAATTATGCAGAGATTAGTTATGAAAAAATCTATGCACTGTTTACATATTATTTATGCAGGATTTAGTTATTCATATATTAACTATTCCCTCTTTGTCCTGCATAAAATAATACATAGATTCCTCATAACTCATACATGTATTGGTTATACGGGTTTTTAAATTACAAACCAAACACCATCCTACTTTCATATATGAATAAATCACCTCCTAACTAGATACCAAACACAACATCTAACCAGCTCTAACTCATCTCCCAAATTCAAATTGCATCATATAAGTCGGACGACTCGTATCTAACAAAATAATCCCTCCGTCTCAATTATGTGATACAAATTTAAAAAAAAAAAAAAATTTAAAACTTATGATCTAAAACAATTTATATATATATATATATTTGTGTGGTTGGGAAATTATTTTTAAATATAAAAATATGTCATTTTCTTTTTAAGACACACTAAAAATGTAAAATGTAAAGCATAAATACTAAATACTACATAGTACTAACCTTTGTGCCCTCTAATTCTTTCACAACACATCTCTGTATATCTCTTTGTTTATCAATGGCGGCTAGGAATGCATTCTTGAAATACTTCAGAGTGGAATGTCGTATTCTTGAAAACACTAGATTTATAGGAACCCCATTTACTCAGATTCTTGTTAAACGTAACTTGTCGGATGAAGTTAGGGGTTCATTTCTTGACAAATCTGAAGTTGCTGATCGTGTCATTAATTGTGTTAAAAACTTCCCTAAACTCGACCCTTCAAAGGTACTACTCCCAACATTTATAATCTGTTTCTAGTGTTTGCCACGTTGGATTATTGCTTGTATAAATGTGAGATTTATGGAACACAAATTATTTACTCGTAGGTATTGATTGATTAATTGATTTGGTCGTTCAAGGAAAGAGCATAGAAAGATATTACGTATTACCCTTGTTGTCAGAGGCGGAGCCAGGATTCGAGGCTTGTGGGTTCGGGATTCTAATTCGTTTAAGTTACTGGGTTCTAAATTATCAATTTATACATATTCAATGAAATTTTCAAGACAAATACAGGGTTTTAGACCAAAGTTAATGGGTTCGGCCGAACCCCCGAGTACTATGCTAGCTCCGGCCCGGCTTGTTGTTGGGTTTTTTTGGTTAATTCCTTTTTAGATTTTTTTATAGTGTTATTTGCTATAGTTCGAGTGTGTTTTCCATGTTAGATAATTACTTGTATAAATTTGAGATTTATGGCTACTTCGCTGGCGGCGCAGAACGAACTAACCAGCGAGCACAGGGGCGGAGCTACAGGGGTGCAAGGGGTGGCAATCGAACCCCCTTCGTCGGAAAATTGCACTATATATATACGGTGAATTTTTTTATTCATGTACAAATATTATTTTTGCATCCCCTTAACAAATGGAGATTTCGGATCAGTGGATGAGGCGCCTGTGATTGAGCCCGCGGTCGCGGGTTCGAATCTCGGCAATGACACTTTTTTTAATTTTCTTGAACCCCCTTATCAAATGTTCTGGTTCCGCCCCTGAGCGAGCAGCAAGTTTTCCGAAAGAACTGAATGGAATTGTTACTTTCCGAAAATCTTGCTTCAAATCTAAGAAGGTCTATTTTCCCACGTAGTTCGTCGGTCAAGTTTGTTGTAGAATGCAAATTAGTTACTATTAGAATGAAACGAGCTGGATTATAACAAATTGCTTATGAGGTATTGATTGATTGATTGATTTTTAGTGGCTTAAGGCAAGAGAATAGAAAGATATTATGCATGTTTTAGACTTTCTGTTGAGTGTTTGCTATGTTTGTCATGGGATGCTTATGTATTTTCTATTTCAGTCCTTGCTTGTCCTTTGAATTTGTGGCGAGCTGACGTTTCCTTTTGAGCTAGAAATATATTAATGTAAGATTTCCGGATATTTAATTTGTTGTAAAACACATATTATTTACTACTATTAGAATGAAATGAGCTGGAATAGAACAATCACTTATGAGGTATTGAATGATTGATTGATTTATTTTAGTTGCTCAAGGCAAGGATTTGGAAAGATATTACTCTTGTTGTTGGGGTTCTTTGGTTAAACCAGTTTCAGAATGCTTGTTTTAGACTTTTTTTTTTTGATGAAGTAATGTGTTTCATTGAATGGCATCCAGAAGATGCAAAGTTACAGGAGGCTAATTACAAAAGAACAAAAGTATAGGAGAACATTGTTTGCCCCAAAACAATGTCTCAATCAAGAACTAAAGTGCTAATAAAATCCAAAAACTGTACTGGACTAGTTACTGGGGACAGCATTGTCCAACAAAATAGATTCACTAAACATTTAGCTTTAAGGGAGTAACTTGGAGTTGAGATGCCATCAAAACACCTTCCGTTTCTCTCATTCAAAGACTCCAACAAACAGCAGCAGGGATCATCAACCAGGTTTTTGTGATGGTCTTATCAACTTTCCAAAGACTCCAACTCACATATGCCTCTCTAAGATTCTGAGGCATCACCCTACTTAATCCAAAAATATTGAAAACCATGCTTCAAAGATTAAAAGCTACTGGACAGTGAAGAAGTAAATGGTTGACCGTTTCCAGCTGACACTTGCAAAAATAGCATCTGTTGACCAGTTCACGTCCTTTCCTCTTAAGATTGTCTATCGTAGGGATGGCATTGTTGAGTGCTATCCAGATGAAGCACTTAACTTTAGGAGGTAATTTGGTCCTCCAAATCAATTTCCATGGCCAAGAGTCAATAACCAAATCTTGGTTGCCGAGCTGCCTATAGCATTCTTTAACTGAGAAGATTCCTTTATTGCCCCATCTTATTCTGTCTGAAGTACTTGCATCAATGCTGAATGTTTCCACCTTGGCTAGTAATTCCAGCAGGTCGTCTAACTCCCAATCTTGAGGGTGTCTTCTGAAGTGCACATCCCAGAAATTGTTGCTTCTATTTTGGGCAATTTAGGAGGTCTTGTCCAGTGCCATATTGAATAACCCAGGGTACTCTTCCTTTAAAGTATAGTTGCCTATCCACTTGTCTTCTCAAAATTTCACATGATCTCCATTGCCAGGCTTGAAAAGGACCTTTTGGAAGAATTCATTGCCAAGTTTGCTGATATATTTCCATAGCCCAACTCCATAGGGAGCATTAGATATCTGTGTGCTCCAGTTATCCATTGCCAGGCTTGTTTTAGACTTTCTATTATTATTACCTGAAGTTCAGGTGTGTTGTTAGGTTATTATTTGTATAAATGTGAGATTTATGGATACGTTAATTGGTTTAGAATGAAAAATTATTTACTAGTAGAATAAAATGAGCCGGAATAGAGCAAATTGGTTATGACGTACTGATTGATATTAATCACTGAAGGCAAAGACTTGGAAAGACATTAAGCTTGTTATTTGGGTTTTTGATTAAATCAGTTTTAGGCATGGGAAATTCTTGTTTTAGACTCTCTCTTGTGAGTTTACTGCATTGGTTTAGAAAGATATTACGCGTGTTGGGATTTTTGGTTAAATCAGTTTAGGTATGGCCGTATGGGGAAGGCTTGTTATAGACTTGCTATTGAGAGTTTGCTACTTTTGTCCTGGGTTGCTTATGTATTGTCTATTGCATGCTTGCTGGTCCTTTGGATTTGTCGCAAGCTGACATCTGCTTTTGAGCTAGAAATGAATACACTCTGTGCAGTTTGGTTTTTTGTTCTTTTGGGTTATATATTTAGATAGAGAAACTCTACCCATGTGAGCTTTGCATCGTTTGGATGTACATAAAGGAGGGTTGGGGTCTTGGGGATAGGTGAATGGCCAGGAAAAAGATGGGTCAAATTATGATAGTTCTAATTCATTGGATGTCCTACCTAAGCATACAGTGAAATGAGCAGAGTATAACGAATGTAGGGGCTTCATGCAGCCAAGACAACTGTTTAGTATTGCCGTGGAGTTGATTGACTGATTAACTAACCTTTTAGATAGAAATCGCCTGACAGTAGAGTTGTTTGGAACCAGGGAAAGCATGAGCACAGTAACACAATTTATGAAGGAGGGAGGACAAAATGGACATAAGTCAAAATAAACACCTGTTGAGTGTTGACTGATATAACTCTAGATGCTAGTACTTGCTTATCTTTGTGGTTATGATGAATGCGGTTGGAGGTCATTCATAAGTAATGACTGTACCAGAGGGAGCTGAAATGTGGATAACATGTTTAAGAAGTCAGAAAAATCCTTATGCCCCCCATTTTCAGAATGGCTGTTCCTCCACCCCATATATGTTCATTCAGAATGCGTACAATCTTGTAGTTTGTCCCTCTTTGCAATTGGAAGAAGGATGAGCAAGGAGATAACAACCAAAGAAGCTTGGTTGTTGGCTGGCAGAGAGGATTGCTTCGAATTATTTAACACCTGTAAGATAGAGACCACCTGGTAAATACCTGGAATACTAGGATGTATACCTTTGCCGGGATTGTTATCAGAGATGCCACAGGGATATCTCATGCGTGCTGAATTTATTTGAACATATTCTACTAGTATAAATGGCTTCTTATTAAGTTTCTTACAAATTGGCAAAATGTTCCCCGTTTCAAGTTACTCAGAGCTTGTAGTGCCAATAGAACAAGATCTTGCCGTTTTTGTTCACCCTTGTAATGATTTTGTTGACCTTTTCTCTTGGTTGATTAAGTTTTGATCGTCTCTTTTCCTTTTTAATGTTTTGTTGTTTGTTTTACTCTTCATGCTTAGGTTTTAAGTTCTATAGCTCGATTTGCTCATTATGCTACTATAACCCAACCATATGATGATGGTATATTTTTTATTTAGCCTAATTAGTCTCGTAAGTGGCTTTGCTTTCCGGTTATTTTAGGTTGTTGACGTCTTTATTATTATGTCTTTTGCAGGTTACTCCAAATGCTCACTTCCAAAATGACCTCGGTTTAGATAGTTTAGACACTGTTGAAATTGTGATGGCCCTTGAAGAAGAGTTTGCGTTCGAGATTCCTGACAATGAAGCTGACAAAATCAGCTCCATTAATCTAGCTGTTGATTTCATTGCATCTCACCCCCAGGCTAAATAAGGGCACAAACTGGCCTTAAGGTTGCCCATGTCTGTTATTTTTGTTCTCTCTTTTCCATTAGACTGTGCTGGCTGGTGGTTAAATGTATGCCTTCTGGTCAGCTTGTTTAAGTTTTGGATTAATTCGTAACGATGACAATCACGTTCATAATGTAGTGGGCTTAATGGCTTCATTATCCATGATGTCTATACGGATAAGAACTTCACGTTTTGGAATAAATGAGCTGCGGGATACATTTATTTCAATTAGGTTCTGGAAATGCATAAATTGTTCTTTGTCTCTCATTCTGTGATGTAGTTAAGAGATATGGCAACAGTCCACAGATTGCTTAATGGTGAAATAAATTGCTGTAATTTTGAAATGGAAGTAATCAGGTTATTAGATTCAACTGCTGGTACTTGTTCTTTTATTATAGTAGTTGATTAAGAAACTATTCGAAATTGAAATTTTAGAATATGTCATCGATGCAGTATTCAATAATTCAATTGGTTCAATATTTACTCGTCTGCACCTTATTTTAATTATTAGGTGCTATAAGATTTCATTGCTATTCTGCTATTTGCGGGTTCATTCTTTTTTCCAAAGAAAAATAAAAAGATAAAGAGGTAAAATTGTGGGTTCATCCCTTTTCACGCGTCTATAATATTCTTTTTGTTTTCTGTTTCAAGTAAAGGTAAGTGAGGACTCTAAAATTACGACCTCCAAACTCACTTCTTAGATAATAGCAATTGACTCAGCCACTTATTTTTAAATGCATGAACTAGTGCATGCAGAATCCATTCAAAACAAGGAAAGTTATAACAAAAAATGACAATTTGAAGTACAATCAGATGTCACTTTAAAATGTATGTTTCTTAAAAACACCCCAAAATGGAGCCTCAGAACAATCAGTAATGTATCGGTAGTTCTCACCTACTTACTGTGTTCATGCAAGAACGTGATAGTAAAATAAGAACAGAAAGTTGAGAAAATTGAGGATTCAAGGGGCAATCCTTTGAGGATCGCGAGGGAACAGTGATGTCTTGCGAATGTTATTGAGAGCACAGAAAAGCATCACCACGCGCTCCAATCCGACTCCAAATCCACCATGAGGAGGAGCACCATACCTTCACAACAGGCCAAGCACAAAATCAGGTACAGATATCAGCAGAAATTGATGCAAGATTTGAACTTGACGGGTCCAACCCTTTTTAGTTTTTTTTTTTTTTTTTTTGTAAGGGTCCAACCTTTGATATTCTAACACTGAACTTATTGCACATTTGAAATTACGAGTCCAAAATTCAATATTTCTAGTGATCTTTTACATACATATCTAAGCTATTTAAAGACTGTATATCAGCCTTCCATATATCAGTTGTTAGAGACATACCATTGCGAACGTATCTAACAGCAAATGCATGATCTAAGCAGGCGTAATTGGTGAGACATGTGAGCAAAGAGCTAAAAACTCAACTTGAATTCATTGATGGCATCAATCTCACAGAGTTAACAAGTAAATCCAAGAATCTCACAGAGAATTATTTCTAAGCTTAGGAGACATAAATTCAAAAATATAATCCTGGTTCTTAACAGATGTTCATAAGCACTGAAGTATGTAGCGCACGAAAGAAGGAACAGAAAATGGCTGCATTCACATCCCACAACGAAAAAGTTAGATGCTACAACATACATCTCATTTCCCTTCCCAAAGTGGCTATATGGCCTGATCCTATAGACTTATTGGCTGTTTCTTTCAAAGAAATAACCTTCAGCTAGTGTTGATTAAACTTCATGTTCAAGCTTAAGAAAATACTAGAAAATTGAATTAACGACCTACAGGCTAAATAGTGCCACATCGAACATTCATTTATAAAATCTACTTGGTTTAAGAATGAAAGCCCGTCCTTGATAATTGAAAGCAGAGTTATAACTTTTATACACTTGACAGTTCAAAGAATTTTCATACTATCAGCTTATTTAAAGCCAATTAGAGGTAACTTTCTACGGCAACCAGCGAATTATGGTAACTGACCTGTTACAGTTGATAGATCTGCATGACTGCTCAGTATTTCAATAACTATTTGGTTCACCTAATATTTAGACCTTTAACTTTTACCTATTCATTATCTCAATCGTTGAACGACTTAAGATGCATAATATCTGGCATTCCCTTCAAAGTCTATAGAAAGAGAAGAAAAAAGAAATGCTTATAAATTGCCAGATTTGAATTCAACGACGACCATTTCCCCAAGCTAAGACAATTCAGCAATAATTTGAAAATGTGTACTTAACCTATATGGCTATTGTTGTTACACTCACAAAAGATATCAGTTGACTAAAACATGACTGAAGTTTCTGAATTTCTTTTTGAACCATTTCTGGATTTGACTTAAGCTTTTCAAACATAGAAGACAAATTGAATAGCAAAGAGAAATACCGGAAAGAATCGATATATGTTGATATTGTCTTGACATCAATTCCACACTCTCCAGCACGTTTTTCCAAGAATTCAGGAACATGGATACGCTGAGCTCCTGAAATAATTTCCTCCCCTGACAAAAAAAAATGTAAGCATATCACCTTATCAAAGAAAAAAATGGGAGTGATTCGCCTAATGAAATAGGCCAAGAAAAGCACACTCAAGTCAGCACATTCCCTTTTCTCAAGATAAAGAAGCATGACCTAACCAACAAACGGAGACACAGGCACAGAACTAAAACATTCCAACATAGAGCAACATGTCAAGGAAAGCTGATTCCTGAGCACATCAATGGAAGCTACAGAAAGCTTTGAAAATAGTGAGACTGTTCCCTTTTTAGGAAATGAAGAAGACGACGACCTAAACACACCATACTTCTATCAAAAATTAAACATCCATCTGGTCACAATGTACACATTTGGCACTTGGTGCATGCAAATGAAATCACATCTTACCCATCAAAAGAAGAAAAAAATCCATTTGGTCACTATATTAAGAAACTCGTAACTTTAAATACCTCTGATAAAGACATCAAAAGAATTGCTGTAAGATGGATTGTCATGACAAGGCATGGTATAGAATGGACGAACAGCCTGTGGATACTTGTGAAGTATATAGAATTCAGTTCCATACCTGAAGAAAAAAGAAAAAACAGAAGATGAGCTAAAAATCATCATAGATTTTAGGATATGTTCAAAAGCAAGAAAGAAAAGGTTGAATCGGAAGAAAGGAGTTTTTGTGGTTGGGTAAAGGAGTTATTAAATACTTCTCCGCAACAAGCTGCCCAAGCTTTCTTTCCGTCTCTGTATTTAGGTCCCCAAGAGGATCAGCTTCAATACCAGCTTCCTGTGAAGCAGAAGAGCATGAAAAAGGTTAGACTCATAATAAGGATGGCAGTGGGGAGGGAAACAGGAGAACAGAAGGGAGTTCCCAGCCGTTCCCCCAACACACACACACAACATAACTTATCATTTCCTTTATGTACACACTGGCAGTTACAATAAAAAAAATTGGATGAGAGGGCCAACCCTTAAGACCAACGATAGCCTTCAAAACTCAGGGATAATGGGCCCATCCCTCTACCCTTCTCCATTTAAATATCAAGCTTAGGGTGCAGGGCTCGAACCTGTGACCTAATTCACAAGTCCTACAATTTTGCCATTTTAATTAAGCCCTGGGTCAAAGTTACAATAGTTGACAAAGTGGTGCAATTGCCAGCTAAATTATCGGCTGGGGAACGCATACGTGAGTAAATCTAGAAGGTGGTGTGATAGGGATCAAAGGGAGAACAGCAAAAACCTTTGTGGAAAGTGGTTATCGAGATGCATGATTGACAATGTTAGTCAACACACAAAACTAATCAAAATTAATTTTAGCAGCTTCTAGAGCAAATGGGAGCCCTTTGAATTTAAGGTATCTATTGTGTTCGGAAGAGGAGATTAAAGGAGACTTGTTTTGGACAACACTCAAACTCCTCTAAGCGACAATTTCACACTCTCTATACCTTGGCAGATGCCACGTTGTAGAAAGAAAGATTGCATACCATTTGCTCCTAGACAATGAAGTTTCCAGGTCCCTGGAATGCTGTGGTCTACCTTTCTGGCACTCAATAGGCATGCGAACTAAGGAAATGCAGGCAGATGATAGGAGGACATATTTTGCAGTTTTGAGCTTTCGTGTGCATTCATAGCCCGTTGTTAATTGTTTACTTCTTCCTGTTCCTATTTTTTCCTAATATTTTGCTTTTGCACATGAGATGGTTCGGTTTCTTCAGCACTGACCAAGCTGATAATAACATTACAGCTTAATAATTTTTTCAGGAAACAGCCAATTTCTACATCAAACATTTACCTTTAACATTTGAATCCCTTCTGCAAATGTAAGTCGTAAGGTCTTTCGCAAATACTGCATAGTCAATCAAACAAATAGTTACTACTTCTGTAGAAAAAAAGATCATACAAGTTGCTATTTAAATAATTTGCTCGTGGGTTGCATATAATTAATTGCCACAACCAATAAGGTTTCCCTATTGCCAAGAATAAGCAAATGAATGTATAAAAGGGCAAGTCAATCTATGGAAGTTCAGCAATCACAAGTAGCATAGTGGTCACTGAAGCCGAGCCTAGTTACCTTCAGAGGTTCAAATGGATATTGTTTTCCAATGGCTTCAAGTTCCTTTTTGCAGTTCTCATTCAAGCTATCGAACATGGCTACAAATAAGCGGTCAACAATATCCATGACCTGCAAATGTAGTCTTCATATTGTAATCATCCAAATAAAAAAGTACTACTTCATATTGTACTTATAGAAACAGTTGGCAATATTCTAGGAGGTTCCAGCATGCCATACCTCTGAATAATGTTCCTTAATCTCCATTTCAACATCAAGACCTGTAAACTCACACAGATGTCTATGTGTAAAAGAATCTTCTGCTCTAAAGACGGGCCCAATTTCAAAGACACGGCTAAAATCACCACAAATTGCCATTTGTTTGTGAAGTTGAGGTGACTGAGCCAGACATGCAGGTACACCACCTTTATAAACTAATCTGAAAACAGCTGAACCGCCTTCACTAGACCCTGCAATCAATTTTGGGGTGTGGATTCCTACAAATCCTTCAGAGAGCAAAAACTGCCTAAATATCTGCATTTTAACAGGAGAAAATCAGCTCATCAGCTACAGTTTACAAGGACTCAATAGAAATGTAGGGAGCAATCTACCAAGTTCTTTCTTTTTGTTCAACAAGTTTTTCCCTATTATCTCACCAGAAAGTGACTGAAACCAAAATTTGAATCACTTCTACGTTAAAAAGATAACAACAATAGAAATATGATATTGTGCCAATGTGTAATCAAGGGAATATGCACCACGGCAACATATCTCTTAGAAGCAGTGACACTAATTCTATTGTAATTTGTACGCGGATAGAGATTGGTAAAACATTTCCAAATATGTTTGTGGCTACATCTCAAGAAAAAAATGAAGTTACCAGTTTTGAATCTTAAATCCTCATGAAATGACAAATTCATAACAAGCATAACTGAAGATAGGTAAACAAGATGAAACTTAACGCAAGCACAAAATGAAGTGATTCATATAAATGCAGTTGGATACCCCTGGATGTTAGCTAACATTAAACTTCAAATTTAGAAAGACTTGTTAATAAGAAGTTTTTGGGTAAATAAGAAGTGTATTTAACATTTATAGCACCGAGTAGGTGTTGTAACGGGTTACAAGTAATATTCCCAGGGATTATAAAAAGTACAAGAAATCCACCAAAGCATTCATGAATCTTGTTTATTTTTGGGGTGAAATATTGTATCTTGTTTATAACAAATGATATGGGTCTCTATACTTGAGACTATGCAGTGTTCATTCAACACTCTCAAAACACGTCTGATTTCTCCCAGCCATATAGACCAAATTATGCACAAAGGCACCTTTCCCCACTCTATTCTAATTAACTGTCTTCTGCACACTACAGTCTTTCCATGCAGCTGAAATCAACTAGTCTTCTCCAAACAGAATGTAAAGCATGTTTTGCAATAGACATTTTTCCAACACTAAAAAGAGATGAAATTGAAATACAGGATGGCATAACAAACATTTTCAACTTGACATTGAATGCGGAAGATTCCTTGATTTGCAGGTGTGCGCATGTCTAGTACTCTGAAGTTTAAACGAGTATCCTGATTTACACGAACAAGCTGCCCGTCATTCTGCACTTGATAGAAGGATGTCAATAGACGATCAAAACGATAGAAAGAAAATAGGCTGCATTATTCCAGTTTTTTAAATTTGTTGGAACATCTAATTTTGAAAAGATAACTGCTAAATGCTGATGACTTTCCCCAGCAATATATTGTCAACAGATTTCAATGTTAAAATTTTAATAAAGCAATGAACCAATTCGAGGAGAGAATAAAGTATACCTTTAAAGCTTGTTCTATCTCGACCTCGCTTCTAGCAGCATCCTCAATATTAATAGGTAGAGTGGGCACAGCCCTGTTGACACAATAAAGCTTGCTTATTTGAACTTCCACCTGAAGCAAATAACAAAGCCTGATAAGTACTGGTGACTACCATACAAAACAAAATAATCCAGCATATAATAAAACTTCAAAATTTCTTCAACAGCATTTAGACCAGGCTTATTTTCTAATAAGCCAGCTCTCCTTCTTTCATTTACTCTCATTTGCCATGAGTCATTTTAGTTTGTTTAGAGAGGTGTATGTCAGACTAAAATGTAGAAAAGCTCCAGTATTATGAACCCTATAGTTGTATTAAGTGACAACTTATTGACAATCCAGTCAGCACATAGTGAAAGAGAAAAGCGTTCATCCTGGATTCTCATCCTCAAAAAAAATGTCTATCAATTGATCCCTCAAGTTGAGCTTAAATGGAATGGTGATTCATATTGTCAAGCCCAACTTGTTTGAGATTGAAGCATAGTTGTTCTTGTTTGGAATAAAACGGTCTACAAGGAGCAAATGGATATTAAGGGTTCATATAGCCGACGGTAACTTAGTTTGGGATAGAGGCATAGTCGTTTTTGTTTACATTATTGGAATATATGAGAAGTGTAGAAAAACTAGTGCTGGAGAACCCCTAACCTGGCTATTCAATTAAAACACAATTTTATTGAGTATTGAAATGAAACAGGTCCAATGGAATGGAATGAAAATTGACTAAACTTATGAAAAACAATTTATTTTAATGATTCAAATAACTGACACCAACTTAGTTTTCGAGATTGAGACAGGGTAGCTGTTGAATGTATACTAAAATATATGACAACTATGCATATCAAGAAAAAACATAGATCTTGGAAATGATCGACTCCTCAACTAGATGATCACCATAAGCATTTTATTCCTCCTCTCATTTTCCATTTGAACCATAAAGCAATCAACTCTTTTGATATAAATCTACCTGTTGTTGAGTGGAACCCGTAATTGGCTTTTCAGGTATGGAAACAACACCTTCAATATCAACAATGGACTCTTTGCTCAAACTAGTAGCATATTTCACCATTTGTGGACTAACCAAATCAACCTTTACAGTCAACACACGTTGCACTGTAAACCCTCTTTCCCTCACAACAACAAAAGCTATCTTTTTCCCAACGGGTCTAATCTACCCCGAATCAAGATCACCTGCTCCTTCAATTCCGGGTTAATGGACCCCACCTCAGTCCACTTGCAACCCGTCATGGCCTTATCTAATAATCCTGTTTTATTCTTTACCCTACTTAGCATTGCCCCCTACCCTACTGTTCTTGTTGGTTTATCCTTCAAATTGCTGATATATGACATTATGTAACGACGGGAAACAATACAATCTATCCAAATGTCGTATCCATCAAAACAATACAATACGATACGATACAACACAACACAACACAACACAACACAATATAATACGATAAATTATGAAACAATATATAAAAAAATCTACCTGTTGTTGAGTGGCACCAGTAATTGGCTTCTCAGGTATAGAAACAACACCTTCAATATCAACAATAGACTCTTTGCTCAAACTAGTAGCATATTTCACCATTTGTGAACTAACCAAATCAACCTTTACCTCACAACAACAAAAGCTATCTTTTTCCCAACGGGCCTAATCGTCTGTACTCTATCCCGAATAAGGATCGCCTGATCCTTCAATTCCGGGTTAATGGACCCCACCTCAGTCCACTTGCAACCCGTCATGGCCTTATCTAATAATCCTATTTTATTCTATACCCTACTTAGCGCTGCCCCCTACCCTACTTTTCTTGTTGGTTTATCCTTCAAATTGCTGATATATGACATTATGTAACGACGGAAACAATACGATCTACCCAAATATTGTATCCATCAAAACAATACAGTACGATACAATACAACACAATATAATATAACAACCATCCAAACAGAGTATAAAGCATAAAGCAATGAGCTTTTTTGATAATAAATCTACCTGTTGTTGAGTAGCACCAGTAATTGGCTTTTCGGGTATCGAAACAACGCCTTCAATATCAACAATAGACTCTTTGCTCAAACTAGTAGTATATTTCACCATTTGTGGACTAACTAAATCAACCTTTACAGTCAACACACATTGCACTGTAAACCCTCTTTCCCTCACAACAACAAAAGCTATCTTTTTTCCAACAGGTCTAATCGTCTGTACTCTACCCCGAATAAGGACTACCTGATCCTTCAATTCCGGGTTAATGGACCCTACTTCGGTCCATCTACGACCCGAAATGGATTTGGACTGAAGATCAACTAGGGCTACGTCACCGTAGTTTGTGGAAAGCGGGTCGGGTTGTTCGATTGAGATGGTGGAGATGGCGGCGGTGGTGGCGGCGGCGGCAGCCTCTTGACGGCGGCGCTGGCGTTCTAGTTTGGCGGCTTCTTTTTTGGAGATTTTGTTTGTGTTTTCTTCTTCTTGTTGTGATTCAATCGGTGGATTTTGGGGTTCTTTGGATTCCATTTTTGAGAGGATTTTTAGGGTTTTAGCTGAGAAGTGAAGAAGAAAAGGAGATTGTTCTAATGGACTGACACTTATATACACAGCATAATTGAATAAACTGCCTGGACGTAATCCACTAATGGTGTGACACGTGGTCTTAGAATAATTGTTGTAGCTTTTCATGATTAATAATAAATGTAATTATATAAACTATTACATTTATTTTTGAGTTGCAATAACTATAGGGTATCAAGTTGCTACGCCACATTATGAAAGTGTAGGAGAGGGTGGTCGAGATGAGGATGAGAAGGGATGTGTCGATATTCGAGAGCTAGTTCGGATTCATGCCAGGCTGATCGACTACAGATGCTATTCATCTTGTCGGGCAAGAGATTGGTGGAGCAATATGGGAACAAAAAGTGAGATTTACACATAGTGTTTGTTGACCTGGAGACTACATATGATAAAAGTCCCTCGGGAGGTCCTTTGGAGATGCTTGGAGTCTAGAGGTGTGCATATGGCCTATATCAAGTCAATTAAGGACATGTCAGAGGGTGCCAAGACCCGAATTAGGACAGTGGGAGGTGATTCAGAACAGTTTCCGGTCGTGATAGGGTTGCACCAGGGCCCTTAGCCCTTTTCTATTTGCCTTAGTGATGGACTAATTGACGTGACATATTCAGGAGGAGGTGTCGTGGTGTATGTTATTTGCAAACAACATAGTTTTGATTGATGAGACGAGAAGTGAAGTTAACGATAGGCTAGAAGTTTGGAGAACGACCTTAGAATCTAAAGGTTTCAAGTTAGGCAGGACTAAGACGGAGTACATGAAGTACAAGTTCAGAGACATGACGCAAGAGACAACTGTGGAAGTGAAGATCGAGGCACAAGTTATACCCAAAAGAGGGAGTTTCAAGTATTTTTGGTCCATAATACAAGGTGTTCGGGAGATTGACTATGATGCCACACACCGTAATGGAGCAGGGTGGATGAAATGGAGGTTCGCCTTCGGGGTGCTTTGCGATAAGAACGTGTCGCCTAGGCTGAAAGGTAAGTTCTACAGAGTGGTGGCTATACCAAAGATTGTTGTCATACGGCGTAGAGTGTTGGCCAGTCAAAACGTTCACGTTGAGAACATAAAGGTTGTGGAGATACGGATGCTCAGATGAATGTGTGGTCATACTAGGAGAGATATGATTAGGAATGATGATGTATGGGACAAGGTCGGAGTGGCCTACGTGGAGGACAAGATGAGGGAAACAAGACTAAGATAGGTCGGGCATGTGAAGAGGAGGTATGAGAAATGCGCGGTCGCAGGAGTTAGGAGAGGTAGAGGTAGGTCGTAGAAGAACTGGGGGAGGTGATAAGACAGGATACGGCACAACTCCAGTCGAGGACATGACCTTAGATAGGAAGATTTGGAGGTCGAGGATTAGGATAGAAGTTTAGTAGGTAGTTGAGTTTTGTCGCGCTGCATGTGAGAGAGGTGGGGGGGCGTAGCCTTTCCATCTCCTCTTCTCCTTTTCTTATTTGTATTATTTTGGTATCGCATAGATCTTTACCTTTATGTGTGTATTACTATGTTGCGCCATGTGTTTTGTATCTTGATATTTTGCTGTCTTATTTTTCTTGCAATCCTGCATTGACTACGTTTCTTTTGAGCCGATGGTATATCGGAAGCTGCCTCTCTACCCCGCAAAGGTAGAAGTACGCCCACTTGTGGGATGACCCTAGGAATGTTGTTGTTGTTGTTGTATTACATTAATTTTTGAGTTCACAACGATTATTTTGGCTTGAAATTTCAATCCTACTCATTAATATACTATTAAAAAAAGTGGCTCTCCTAAGGCCCTCCATTTCCATAATGGTTCGTCTGGTTACTATGAATGAATATTACGTTAATAGATGAAATTATTCTTTGAATTGATGTTGTTAACACGAAGCTAGGGTAGTAATGCGCGCACTTTAGTAAATAAAACAGATACTAGCTGATCCGAATTGTGCAGAACTGGACCCTGACCTCAGAAGTCATCCCTTCAAGCTATTTGAAGGATTTCATTGTAAATATAAATTTACGAGACTTAAAAGTTCTTTTTGCGGAAATACATCCTTTCAATCATGATTTAAATAATCCTTTGGTAGAAATTATCATAAAGCAGGGTTTTTCTATGCCTCGCCTTTCTATGCCTCGCCTTTCTAATAGTATCAAATTTCTTGAGTATTACATAATTTGTAAATCTGAAGAATCCATATTCTATGTCTCAAGAATATAATCAACTTTATGGTGAATTTGGTGGTATTATCTCGCATATCAGCAGATTAAAGGGAATTAGTTAGGTCGTAATTCTCTAATTACCCCCCACCCACCCCCCCACCCCACCAAATGTGAGTAGATTATGCATGTTTATCTTATTTGGTATGCTCTGAACTCGTTAGATTCACTTAATAATTATGTGAATGTGAACATTGTACATGGATCGCTTATGCAATAATTGAAGAAGGGATTCTTATACGTAAACTACTTACTCCAAAAGTCATTTTTATCTTTAAATAGTTTAGTCTCCCCATTGCTAATACATACTCGTATTCCACATTATATCACACATAAAATAATACATAAATTCTCGCATAACATTATTTTACGTCACAAAGCGAACACTGCATTAGTTATGCAAGGATTCTTTCTTCTAATGCTACCAACTAAACAATGCATGATCTAATGTGAGGTTTTATTTTGAGATTAATTATTCCAATACAATCACACAAACCACCCCTTGGTGTCTTGCCTAGACATATTGGCCTCAAAACTCCAAATGACATCAAATAAGCATGTCCTCCTATCAAAATAGTGTGATAAACACAGTTGTAGACATCTAGAAAATGTAATACTTATGTAAATAATTACATGTAAGCTACAAAATCAGCGAAAAACAAACAATTGAAATAGCTCATCTTAGAACAACCTTTAACTTGTTCTCCACCTGTTCTCTCACTTTCCACTGCATCCAAATACAAAAAAGAGCATTTAGTAAATGGCATGAGAAAGATGATAACAGACTAGTAAAGATTCATTTGAAAGAGGATTTACCTGCAAATCGTTTATTTCCTCGTCTGTAAGTGAACGCTCCATGGACCGATACGCTATCCTATAGCAATGACTCGTCATTCCTTTCTTATTGGTGAAGTTGTCGATCAATTTCACCTGACAGTAGGAATGGGAGCAGCAGTCACTACACAATTTACATGATGACCGAGAAATCCATCTGGAGCCAACCCGTAAGGCCAATCTCACCCCTTGAAACTCGGGAATGATGGGCCCGCCCTCTATCCTTCTCCACTTAAAGACCAAAGTTAGTTCATTACACGAACTCATGTTACAAACATGAGTCACTGCACGAACTACACGATGACCGAGAAATCCGTCCAGAGCCGACCCTTTGGGCCAACAGCACCTTCAAAACTCGGGGATGATGGGCCTCTCCTCTACCCTTCTCCACTTAAGTACCAGAGTTAGTTCACTACACAAACTCATGTTACAAATACGACCCTATACATCTACTGTAAAATTGGCCAAACCTGGGGTGGTTGGCTTCACTAGAAAAACTGTCACTCTGGTCCAACCCCTGGGTATGATACGAAAATCACTTAAACTTAAAGCTTCGGATAAAAGTACTAGACTCGGCATAGCTTACTTTCGAGTAATGAACTAATGATATCAATGGGTAGGCACCTTAAAGCGTTCCGGGTAAGAGGAAACATTTCAAATACTCAGGAAGTCTAACAGGATAATCTGGAATAGACACAAGAGAATTTGAATATTGGGGTATATCCAAGGACCACTAAATGGGAGAAATTCAAAGCAACAACTAGATCCTCTCTCTCTCTCTCCCCTTTTATTTTTTATAACCATGGTCTCAGGACCAGCCTACTTTGTGGGATTATACTGGGTATGTTGTTGTTGGTGGTGTCGGGACCAGCTTGTCTGCACCTCGACTAAATCCACGTGATACCTGCTACCTCCCACAACTAGATCCTCCTTCTTTTGGTGATGAGCATCCACAATAAAATCTTTTAGCCAACATCATCTATCAACATCTCTTGTACTGGAGAATTTGAGCTTGAATTTATTAAACTAAATAGGTTTCAAGTTTCCACATTTTTACTTCAAAGAAACCACCATTTTTTTATGGAGTAGATTCATCCTTCAAAGAAACCACCATTTATATGAAACTCATGTAATCCTAATATTTAATGACCATTGCTCAAATGTGAATGTACCTCGATAAAATCCTAATGACAGCTGTGTCCCCGACAAAATAGATTAAATGTTTTAACTTTTTCTTTATGACAGTAGTGTCCCGGCCAGTGCACTCAACTATTTTACGGGAAACTTGCTACCCGAGACATTAATGAAGTAAGTAGAATCATCATGTGGACGTACCTCCTCCGCAAGGTCTCCAGCAATTCCTCTAACAACTTCACAGAGATTGTTCTCAGTAAATGAATCACTGATCCAGAAGCTCATATCTTTATAACAAGGTGGATACTGCAAAAATTAAGGAACTTAAGTCTCTTAAACAAGATCATAAACACCAATAGATCCAGAAACAAGGTTATGCAGTCAAAGACTCAATGGACCCCTTGATTGCAATCTTCAAACAAAAAGTTATGCACTTTATGAAAAATGAAATGAAACACATATAACAATTCTTCAAATGCTTGAAAAAAAAACATAAGATAAACATTAGCAAACAATGAAATGAAACACACATAACAATTCTTCAAATGCTTTAAAAAGACCCATAAGATTAACATTAGCAAACAAGATCTACCTTGGAAAATGGCTTAAACTTCAGCCCGAGCCGGCCGCTAGAAAACTACATCATGATCAAGAAAATGTTATCGATAGCTAGCAAAATCCAAACCGGCTATAAAAAAGGGGGGGAGAGAGAGAGGAGAGAAGAACTAGCTGAAAATTCAGAACAAGGTGAAAAATGAAAACAGGACAAATGAAGAAATTACTTGAGAAGTGAACCGCTCATCAGTTGACCAGAAAAGTCGAATATCTGGAATATCAAATAAAACCATAGCCAAGCGCTCCAATCCAAGCCCAAATGCCCAAGCAACATTTTCCGTTTTACCGCTTCTTTTCAATATTTCTTGTTCTGTCACTCCACAACCCAAAACTTCCATCCATTGATCCTGGAAAAGGATTTAATAGTGAGTAGATCAGAATAAAAACTATACCAGAAGGATGAGTCCCTTTTTACTTTCAATAGCTCAAATTGGTCTTTGCTCTGGCTTTTCTCAAGACTTGATCTCTTTAAGTTGTACTTTCGCAATACTTAAGTGCTTTCAAGTTCCTTTTTGGGTAATAAACGGATATCTTTATATTCTTGCATAATAATATCTTAGCCAAGATATTATGGAGAAGGATAAAACATCAACAGTGCTATCACATATCACCAATATTTTTAGAAAAGTTTCTCTTTTTCTGCTTCGGATGAATTGATAGTGTTTTGCAGTACATATACTAACAAACAATTATTTCCTTTTCAGAGAAGAAAAACAAGAACCAATTTGTATCTTCCTTCCCTCTCTTCAACGATTGATGTAAACCATGTATAAGTCTGTCATTAACTAATGCAAAGTAATACCTGAAAATATATCTCCAGCTCAAATGATGGATTAGTAAAGGGGAAATAAGTGTCAACCCAGCGCATTTCCACCCCACCTGACGAAATTAGAAAGATTAGGCTGGAGATTCATAAATCTTTGTCACGAAAAAGTAAATTTTGTAGTAGAAAAATGGTTTCTGAAGAAGAGGCCAAGTTACAACTTACAAGATTTATACACGATAGAAATGAGACACGGGAACATCCTCAATGAAGTGAAGATCGAAAAAATGCAGCAGAGTATTGGAGCCATCAACTATTTATCATACCAGATAGTTTTCAACCTATTATTTAGCAGTCTACTCTAGTCTTCTATTACTATCTGTCCTAAAAATCAGGTGCTAATTGAGACACCTAAATTTTTAATAAAATGGAAAGAAGCATAAAAGATACAATATATTACAACTATCACCCCCCAACCCCCCCCCCCCCTCTCTTTCCAAACCTAAGATGAGATGAACATAAATATCTGGCATCCAAGGACCAACTGGTAAATCATAGTCAAATCACCATGACTCATTATTGGTCTGCAATCCCAATAACCATGTGGTAGGTTATTGGCAAAGCACCCAAGGGCGTGGCCTAGTGGTCAATGAAGTGGGTTGAGAACCATGAAGTCTCAGGTTCAAATCCTAGCAGAGATAAAAATACTAGGTGATTTCTTCCCATCTATCCTAGCCTTGGTGGACAGAGTTACCTAGTACCTATTGCTGGTGAAAGGTGGCAGGTATCCCGTGGAATTAGTCGAGGTTCGCGCAAGCTGACCGGACACCACGGTTATCAAAAAAAGTTGCTGTATATTATTGTCAAATCATAATGACTCATTTTAGATGAGAGAGATTTGTACCAAAAAGATGTCGTGCCAAACCCTCAAGACATTTCTTCAGATCTTCCGCAGCATGTGACGTTGCATCAGTACCTGAACCCTCCCAATCATTTGGAGCAAAGACCCGTACACCTTCCATCTACACAGTATGGAAGGATAAAACCATTAAAGGATAAATCCATACAACAATCTGCAATGTCAGGAGAAAAATAAGTTTGCAGGTCGAGAACCTGGTGGAATACAGGGTAGTGAGTTGAGTCAATGGAATCTCTACGGTACACATCTCCAGTAACAAGAAAATGGGTGTGTCCATTCCTCAGTAGCTCAGCTTGATGTGCACTTGTGTGACACCTTAGGACAGTTTGAGAATCCACATAATATGTGTCATTGTAACTCCTGCTAACATGATCAGCAGGTACCAAGACTTCATCAAAGTTCTGCAGGTAAGAATCCACAAATAGCGATAAGAAGAAAGCAACCAAAGCTAATTAAAACAAGATACATGAACAAAAGGGGAAAAAGTCCCAAGTGCAGTGTATCCATATCCTATCATTAAACGTGGATGACCACCGAAGACAAATCAGTATAAGAAGAAAAAGCAGCACAGTTTGGAAAAGCTATACTGAGCATAAGGTGATGGTTACAAGGCGAACCTAAATACTCATGGCAGGATTATATTTTGGCCCATCGACAGGGGTCTGTGTGCTGCTGAAAAAAAAACAAGATGCACAGAAATATCGTGTCTAAAGGTACTTTTTTTTTCTTTGGGTTGAAACTCAGGACATTCAAACCACTAAAAATGATCCATTAAAAAATTCAAGTTCTCTGACTAGTCTAAAATTGTTCCCTACTAGGAGAGGAATCCCATGAATATGCCAAAAGGAAGGGATTGTTAGGACCCTAACTTTACTGGAAAATTAAACAGATGCTAATACCTTTATAAAAATAAAGTTCTATATGAATAAAACATGACCATAATTCTAGCACAGAAAGGCCAGAAAGCAAATATAATTAAAAAGACAAAATCTTGAAGAGAGCAAAAAATGCTTCCTTAGCCTTCTTGGACCAACCTGCCTAGTAGAAACTATTGGGCACAGATCATCAAACTTGTCAAACTTGTCTGGATAGTTTATGTCAAAATAATCATAGATCGCATTCTTAAGGATGCCAAGCGGATGCTGGTTCCTCCTATGAAGCTGCATTCCAAGCTTTGCAAATATAGTATCTGGAATATTGTTTGTAGGGTCATCCCTTACTATTTCTGTATATGCAATCATCAAGTTAGTACCAATTACCAGATGATAGAACAAAAACTCTCTGTGTTAAAAGCTCCACCAAGGCCATACATATGTCAAAATTCAAAAGAGATGAAAACAATCTTTACTCACAAAAACACAATGGATATGCATAAGGCCACGGTTATAAGTGAAAATTGAAACTGTCTACACTTACAGAATTGCAATTTTTAGAAACCACAATAAAAGAAAAAAGGAGAAATATAAAAGGTAAGACATATTAAGACTGACTTTGACTACTTGCCTCTGTGCCTCCAAGAGCTTTCTGTTGGCCCCAGAGGACTAATTCTACTTCATTTAGAAAGAACATGAAAAAGGAAACAAACTTAAACCTTGTTTGTTCATAGGAAAATGTGAAGAAGAAAATTATTAATTTCAGCACCAAGTGTGCACCTTCCCAAAAAAGATAGTCTACTAAACCACCCTGAACAAGGACAAAGTTACAAGATAAGGCCCTATAGCGAGAGTCTTTTTACCTATAATCAACTATCCAAAAAGCCAGTAAAAAGGGAAAAAGGAAGAAAAATGTTACTTCCTCTGTTTCAATTTGTTTGTCTTAATGTCCTTTTTAGTCCGTCTAAAAAGATATTAAGATTCTACAATCATAAAAATTCAAACTTCACTAGCCTAAATTATGTATATGAAAATTGGTCTCCTCAAAATGCAAACTGTAATAGCCTTCAATGGGAAGCTAAACTACATATACCATTTCATAAACGACCCAAAAGCTATTAACCTATTACAATAACTACATCGCCTCAATCCCAAACTAGTTCAAAGTCAGCTATACAAATTCTCAATATCAATTCTACTCCATTTGGACTCAATTAGACCGATCCAGATGAGAAATTCTCTTCTACAATTATTAAAAAAATTCAAACTTCACAAACCCAAATCATGTAAAATTAAATCTGAAGTGAATACAGAAAGAATATAAGAAACTTGTGATGCTATATAAGTAACTGACAATCCTTCGAGATCTTGACTCCATCAAACTCGAAAGTGGCGTCAAGAAATTCTTAAAGGAACAGTGGCACACGTTTCGAAAATAGATAATAATGGGCTTGCCCTTCTACTCTACTCCACTTAAATACCAAGATTTTGTCCACGCTTTGAACGTGCTCTTACCACTAGACAAAAGCCCCAGGACTCATCAAAATGCAAACTTTAATATCCTCTAATTTCAAACTATTTCATAAACGACCCAGATAGTATTACTACAACTACTACCCCTCAATCCCAAACTATTTTAAAGTCACCAATACGAATCCTCAGTATCAATTCAGCTTCATTTCGCCCAATTAAACCAACCTAGACGAGAAATTTAGATTCTACAATCATAAAAATTCAAACTTTACTAACCCAAATCATGTAAATGAAAAGCGAAGCGAATACAAAGAACAAAAGAAAAACTTGTCATGCTATGTAAGTAATTGACCATCTTTTGAAATCTTGACTCCAATTGGGAGGTACAATATACCATTTCATAAATGACTCAGAAGCTATTACTACAACTAATACCCCATAATCCCAAACTAGTTTAAAGTCACCTATACGAATCCTCAGTATCAATATGCTACATTTGGACACAAATAGACCAACCCGGATGAAAAATTTAGATTCTACAATCATAAAAATTCAAACTTTACTAACCCAAAAGCTATTATTACAAAAACTACTACGCCACAATCCCAAACTAGTTCATAATCGGCTATACAAAACCTAAATATTTTTGCTGCATTTGGACACAATTAGTCCAACCAAGATGAGAAAATTAGATTCTACACTCATAAAAATTCAAAATTTACTAACCCAAAAGTTATTACTACAAATACTACTAAGCCTTCCCAAACTAGTAAGCTGAAGCAAATCCTCAATATCAATTCTGCCCCATTTGGACCCAAAATTAGACCGACCCATATCATAAAAACTCAAACTTTACTAACCCCAAATCATGTAAAATGAAAACTGAAGTAAAATATAGTAAGACATAAAACTTGTTACCATCTTTTGAAATCTTGATTCCACCAAGCTCAAGAGCAGAGACAATTACTGATTGCCTCTTCTTGTGATTATTATGTACACTATCTACTGGAAGAGATGAAGATGAAAATGAGGAAAAAGGGACAAGAAATCCAAAGCTTCGAATGCCATTTTTGGGTAAGTACAAATTGGGATTGGAGAAGAAGGTTGATTTTGTAAAGGAACGAGCCATTGGTATTTTGCTCAGACCTCCTGGCAGGTGAGTGGCACCAGTTATAGGACAATCCTTACTCAAACAAAATAAAATTTTAAATAAACAAAATAAATTTTGGAAAAAGAAAATAAAATTATAAAAACCTTTTTTTTTGTGGGGGTGGGGGGTGGGGGAGGGGTTTCCTCGGTACCCGCATTGGAAGGATTTTTTTCCATACGCCGCACTCGAACCCAAGACATTCACCGCGCTATATTCTTTAGTGGTTAATAAAGAGCGATATGAAAGATACAGTTCAAATTTACAAATTATTTAAATTTTAGCCATTTATTTTGAATCCTAGCATAGTGTGTTGGGATTGTTCCATGTTTTTGCCAGGGTATTTTGTTCATATATTATTTTGGCACTAAAAAGTGGCTATTTTTTACTCCTTGAGACCCATATTAATTGTCAAGGTTACTAAAAATGTTTGTATCAAAATACTTGTCATCATTTTACAAAAAACAAGTTGAACCTAATTAATTTTTATCCCATTTTATCCTTAATATTTGGTGATATTGAATATAATCAATATTGATTAGAGTGTAATTTATTTGATAGAGATAACAATAAAATAATAAAATACACATTTTATTTATAATTTTTAAAGGGCCTGCAAAAGGAAAACGTGACAACTAATATGGAACGGAGTACGTAATTACCCGCTCGAAAACTGGCCCAGCCCACCTAATTTTCACTGCACAGAGATATACAACCTTTCATCAGTTTGATGGAATTGGAAAAATGTATTTAAACATTGAATACAATCAGAAATTTGAGTTCACAGTCGGACTATGAGAGCATAAATGTCCAAACAGAAAGGGCTATTTTATCTGCCTTATTTTTCAAAAATTAGTTCTATTTATGATAATTAGTTACTTATAGTAATTTTTCAAAAATTAGTTCTATTTATGATAATTAGTTACTTATAGTAATCCTTAATTGATCCGTTAGTGTATAAAATGGTAAACTCTTTTTGTTATTGTCTATTTTTTTTTTTTTTCATTCGATGTCCGATACCTGCTTTAGGACTCGACTAATCCAATTCATGGCCGAAGAAGTCCACTTTCGGGATAATACGCTCCCTACCAAAGCTCACATTCTGTCACAACAAAAAAGACTAGGACACCCCTTTTTATTTATTTATGTGGCATCGGTCCCATAGAATAGGTAAATAGGCGCAAATTGGTAATGGGAAGACGTTCATTTTAATATCTATAAACAAAAATAATTGCTTCGTCCGCACGATATGACAAGGTGATTTAATACTTCAGATCTAGTTCGATCAAACAATTTTAACTAGGTAGAATCATTGTGTAATTATTATGCATCTATACCCAAGGTTTTGTTTGTCATCACATATCAATATTTGATCACATTGAGTCAATAACAATATGCAACAAATCGAACACTTGAGACATAGGAATCACCGAATCAGCATCAACACTGTACTCTTCTTTTAGGTGAAGTGGAACAAATATATGAGAGCTCATACAAGCTAAAATACAACTTTTTTATAGTCGAGAAATTCCCTATGGCCATTGCGCGATTCAGAACTTTGTGGATAATGCGACTGTTCCTCTATTTTTTTCAACTTAAATACAAGCTTTTATCTGCAGTGAATTTGCACCCGTGATGTGCGTCTAAACCGCATACCATGTGTTATGCTCTTACCACTGGACCAAAGCCCTAGGCCAAGCTAAACTTTGGCCCATATAATCACCAAATTCTTTTTGATTGCCATAGATTTATTCATCGAGATGATTTTCAGTTGGGAAAATACAGGAATAAGAAACAACAGCTCCCTTATTCCAAAATAACTTGTACCCTGTCACCCATTGTATCCTGAAAATCCAACAATTGTTTCCCTCCCTCTTCTAAAGTTGCCTCATCCAACAGAGACTTGATGTTTACACCTACCAAGGCTGTATAGAGAAAAAAAGACTAAACTTCTTCAGCAAATTGTTCATAAGATTGACTTTCAAAGGATATTACCAACTTAAAAAGAACA